>NC_042359.1:4426944-4743155 GCF_002563875.1 Besnoitia besnoiti | reverse complement strand
AACCCTAAACCCTAAACCCTAAACCCTAAACCCTAAAACCCTAAACCCTAAACCCTAAACCCTAAACCCTAAACCCTAAACCCTAAACCCTAAACCCTAAACCCTAAACCCTAAACCCTAAACCCTAAACCCTAAACCCTAAACCCTAAAACCCTAAACCCTAAACCCTAAACCCTAAACCCTAAACCCTAAACCCTAAACCCTAAACCCTAAACCCTAAACCCTAAACCCTAAACCCTAAACCCTAAACCCTAAACCCTAAACCCTAAACCCTAAACCCTAAACCCTAAACCCTAAACCCTAAACCCTAAACCCTAAACCCTAAACCCTAAACCCTAAACCCTAAACCCTAAACCCTAAACCCTAAACCCTAAAACCCTAAACCCTAAACCCTAAACCCTAAAACCCTAAACCCTAAACCCTAAACCCTAAACCCTAAACCCTAAACCCTAAACCCTAAACCCTAAAACCCTAAACCCTAAACCCTCAACCCTAAACCCTAAACCTAAACCCTAAACCCTAAACCCTAAACCCTAAACCCTAAACCCTAAAACTGGGGGCGTCGGGACTGTCCGGCGCAGCGCTGGACTTGTCGCGCACGGTGTGGAGGTTGACGGCGGGGAGCGACTAGCTGCGATGTTGGGTAGGGCGGCGGCTCGTCGGGGGGAGTGGATGCACCGGATGTGGTTGCATCTGGTTTTGGCTGTTGTATGTGTCAGTCGTGGGATAGTTGGCTGGGGGTGGGGGTGGGGGGGAGGCAGGTGGGTGTTCTGTTTGGCGTAAGAGTTGTCGACGTCTCTTGTAGGTCGGAGACTCTTACTAGCGCACACCCGCATATATTGACAGTTAAAGAAGGTAGGGTATCGAGTGCGATGTTAAAGGCAGAGTGTCGCCACCCGCAGCGAGTTCATGGCACAGTGCTCTACATCGAAGGGGCTGCGACGAGTGTAGACGTGTTGGTACGGGGTGCGTCCTCGCCATCCTCCGTCTCTCGTCCACTCCGCATGAATCTGAGCTCTTGGGACTCGATATTGTCACGACATGCAGAGGATGCAGTTGACAGGAGGTACCGACGATCGTTCAGCGTGGGGCGTCGAGTCCGTTCAGCCGTGCGGTTGTGGCTGGGTCAGCGCCGAGTCGCCATATGACATCGGCCATGTGCGCAGCTGTCGGCTGAGCCGTGTCGGTTTGGGTTTCGTGGGATTTCCTGTTGAGTTGTAGAGGACGTCTAGAGAGTGGTATGGGCTGCAGGAAACTGCGGGCGTCGGGACTGTCCAGCGCAGCGCTTGACTTGTCGCGCACGGTGTGGAGGTTGACGGCGGGGAGCGAGTAGCTGCGGCGTTAGGCGTATTGGCGGTGTATCGCGGAGAGGGATGGACCGGATGTGGGTGCATCCGTTTCCGAGTCGCGGGGTGTGGGGTTGGCTTCCGAGGCCGGCGGACAGGTGTGTGAGAGGAAGAGGAGCTCTGGCATCGTGGTGGGTCTTACGAAAACGTCGGAGCGTGCCTGATTGTGTGTTTCAACATGCAGGCAGTATGTCCATCGCGGTGCGTGTGGTAGGCTGGCCTGCAGTCCTCGCAGTTTTGTGTATGCCACTGGCGAGGCCCACGAGCGTTTCCAGTGCGCCGTGCAGGTGTTGCGATGTCGAGTGCGTTGCGCCGCGAGTGTCGCCAGGCCGGAACTGCATGCACAAGACAGGAATAGGTGGCAGAGCCGCTGGGTGTCTCTGTGATATCTCTGTGACACACAGCGGATTCCGAAACGTGTTCCGTAGCGCGGCCGCCGCAGCTGTTCCAGTGCTCGGTCTCAGAGCCCAGGCTTGGTACGCATGTACGTAGCCGCCAGGTGTAGTGGGAGCGCGTTGGCGTCTCGACGGGGATGATCACTGAGCGTGCAGAACTATAGCAAGTCGAGTTTGCGGATTTGTTCGATTTTGCGCGGCGCGTCAGCGGTTTGTGCGACGGTGTGGCTTGCGCGCGTGTGGTGGCGGGAGGTTGGGGTTCCGTCGAGAACAGTAGTCAGAGCCGGGGTGAGTGCGGGTGGCTTCACGGATAGGTGAACCTCAGCGCATACAGTCGGTGTCGTGCGATGAGCCGAGATGTGCTGGTCTCGGGTGCGGTTTTGCCTGGCGTATCCTCAGTCCGCTGCGCATGCGTTTGAGGTCTTGGGACTCGGGATGCCTAAGCTTGCAGAGGCTGCAGTTGAGAAGAGGCGATAGCGACGATGGTTCAGCGTGGGCGCCGAGCCCGTCCAGCAGTGTTGTTGTGGCTGGGTCAGCGCCGAGTTGCCAGAGCGCATCGGCAATCTGCGCGTCCGTCGGCTGGGCCGCGTTGGTTTGGGTTTCGAAGGGCGGTATGTTGAGTTGTGGAGGGTAACAAACCAGTGAGAAACGGTTGCATTGAACTGTGCACGTGGCAGAGCAGCGCCTGGGTTGCGGCGCACGATGGTGCTACAGGCAGGAGAGTGATTAGCTGCGGCGTTAGGCAGATTGGAGGTGTATCGCGAGGAGGGATGGTCCAAATGTGGATGCAGCTGCTTGAGGGTAGCATTTTGTGGGACTGACTGACGATGACGGCGGAGGGGTACGCAGAAAAGATCTGTTATCGCGGCGTCGCTTACGAAGCCTTCTAAGCTCCCCCGGGCATGTGTTTGAACATGCAGATAGTAAGTGTGAAATCGCGCCTTGCTCAGCAAGGCCTGCAGTCCTCGCAGTTTCGTGTCTGTCATGGGCTACACTCATAAGCGTTTCCAGTGTGCCGTGCAGCTATTACGATGTCGAGTGCGTTGCGCCGCGAGTGTCGCCAGGCCGGAACTGCACGCACAAGACAGGAATAGGTGGCAGGGCCGCTGGGTGTCTCTGTGACATCTCTGTGACACACAGCGGATTCCTAAACGTGTTCCGTAGCGCTGCCGCCGCAGCTGTTCCAGTGCTTGGTCTCAGAGCCCAGGCTTGGTGCGCATGTACGTAGCCGTCAGGTGTAGTGGGAGCGCGTTGGCGTCTCGACGGGGATGATCATTGAGCGTGCAGAACTATGGCAAGTCGAGTTTGCGGATTTGTTCGATTTTGCGCGGCGCGTCAGCGGTTTGTGCGACGGCGTGGCTTGTGCGCGTGTGGTGCCGGTCGGACGGTATGTGTGCGGGTGCCGGCAATCAGCGCAGAAGTATCACGTTCGGTGGCAGTGACCCCCAGACGGTCTGCCGGGCAGGTGAGGATCTGGGTCTACATCCAGTGGAGTGTGGCGAGTACGGGTGTGCCGCAGCTGTGCGAGAGGCAGAGGAGCTCTGTCATCGAGACGCGCTTACACCATTATTGGTTCGAATGCTGGCCTGCTTCTGGACATGCAGCAAGTACGGGTGTGATCATGATGAGCAAGGCCTGCAGTTCTCGCAGTTTTGTGTCTGTCATTGGCGAGACCCATGCGCCTTTTCAGTGCCCCTTGCAGCTGTTGAGGCATCGAGTGCGTTGCGCCGCGAGTGTCGTCGGGCTGCAAGTGCACGCACAAGACGAGGATCAGTGGCCGCCTTGCTGTGGGTGTTAGTGCTGCGCAACAGCTTGCGAAGTGTGTCCTTAGCGCGGCATTCAGGTTTGGTTCGGTGCTGGTCACAGTGCGCGGGCTGCGTGTGCATGTGCGTCGCCGTCCGCTTCGGCGGGACTGCGTGGCGGCTCGGGCGGGGTGACCCTTGAGTGTGGAGGACTCTTGCGAACTGAGTTTGCGAATTTGTTCGATTTCGCGCGGCGCGCCAGCGGTTTGTGCGACGGCGTGGCGTGTGCGGTGTGGGTCGGTCGGTGTGTGTGGGCGTGTTAGCGGTCGGTGCAGAGAGGATATGTTAGGTGGCGTTTCGATTACTATCGGACGCCCTGCTGGGCAGCTGAGCGTCTGAGAGTACATCCAGTGGGGCGCGGCGAATCCAAACGTACTGGCTGGGATGCCAGTCTTGCGGACGTCCTTTCGTCCGCAGCGAGCGATTGCTCAGCGATTGGACTCGACGATGCGTCGAGTGGTAGAGGCTGCAACTGAGGAGAGGTGGTAGCGACGATGGTTCAGCGTGGGCGTCGAGTCCGTCCAGCAGTGTGTTTGTGGCTGGGTCAGCGCCGAGTCGCCAGATGACATCGGCCATGTGCGCGGCTGTCGGCTGAGCCGTGTCGGTTTGGGTTTCGTGGGATTTCCTGTTGAGTTGTGGAGGACGACTAGAGAGTGGTCTGGGCTGCAGGAAACTGCGGGCGTCGGGACTGTCCGGCGCAGCGCTGGACTTGTCGCGCACGGTGTGGAGGTTGACGGCGGGGAGCGACTAGCTGCGATGTTGGGTAGGGCGGCGGCTCGTCGGGGGGAGTGGATGCACCGGATGTGGTTGCATCTGGTTTTGGCTGTTGTATGTGTCAGTCGTGGGATAGTTGGCTGGGGGTGGGGGTGGGGGGGAGGCAGGTGGGTGTTCTGTTTGGCGTAAGAGTTGTCGACGTCTCTTGTAGGTCGGAGACTCTTACTAGCGCACACCCGCATATATTGACAGTTAAAGAAGGTAGGGTATCGAGTGCGATGTTAAAGGCAGAGTGTCGCCACCCGCAGCGAGTTCATGGCACAGTGCTCTACATCGAAGGGGCTGCGACGAGTGTAGACGTGTTGGTACGGGGTGCGTCCTCGCCATCCTCCGTCTCTCGTCCACTCCGCATGAATCTGAGCTCTTGGGACTCGATATTGTCACGACATGCAGAGGATGCAGTTGACAGGAGGTACCGACGATCGTTCAGCGTGGGGCGTCGAGTCCGTTCAGCCGTGCGGTTGTGGCTGGGTCAGCGCCGAGTCGCCATATGACATCGGCCATGTGCGCAGCTGTCGGCTGAGCCGTGTCGGTTTGGGTTTCGTGGGATTTCCTGTTGAGTTGTAGAGGACGTCTAGAGAGTGGTATGGGCTGCAGGAAACTGCGGGCGTCGGGACTGTCCAGCGCAGCGCTTGACTTGTCGCGCACGGTGTGGAGGTTGACGGCGGGGAGCGAGTAGCTGCGGCGTTAGGCGTATTGGCGGTGTATCGCGGAGAGGGATGGACCGAATGTGGGTGCATCCGTTTCCGAGTCGCGGGGTGTGGGGTTGGCTTCCGAGGCCGGCGGACAGGTGTGTGAGAGGAAGAGGAGCTCTGGCATCGTGGTGGGTCTTACGAAAACGTCGGAGCGTGCCTGATTGTGTGTTTCAACATGCAGGCAGTATGTCCATCGCGGTGCGTGTGGTAGGCTGGCCTGCAGTCCTCGCAGTTTTGTGTATGCCACTGGCGAGGCCCACGAGCGTTTCCAGTGCGCCGTGCAGGTGTTGCGATGTCGAGTGCGTTGCGCCGCGAGTGTCGCCAGGCCGGAACTGCATGCACAAGACAGGAATAGGTGGCAGAGCCGCTGGGTGTCTCTGTGATATCTCTGTGACACACAGCGGATTCCGAAACGTGTTCCGTAGCGCGGCCGCCGCAGCTGTTCCAGTGCTCGGTCTCAGAGCCCAGGCTTGGTACGCATGTACGTAGCCGCCAGGTGTAGTGGGAGCGCGTTGGCGTCTCGACGGGGATGATCACTGAGCGTGCAGAACTATAGCAAGTCGAGTTTGCGGATTTGTTCGATTTTGCGCGGCGCGTCAGCGGTTTGTGCGACGGTGTGGCTTGCGCGCGTGTGGTGGCGGGAGGTTGGGGTTCCGTCGAGAACAGTAGTCAGAGCCGGGGTGAGTGCGGGTGGCTTCACGGATAGGTGAACCTCAGCGCATACAGTCGGTGTCGTGCGATGAGCCGAGATGTGCTGGTCTCGGGTGCGGTTTTGCCTGGCGTATCCTCAGTCCGCTGCGCATGCGTTTGAGGTCTTGGGACTCGGGATGCCTAAGCTTGCAGAGGCTGCAGTTGAGAAGAGGCGATAGCGACGATGGTTCAGCGTGGGCGCCGAGCCCGTCCAGCAGTGTTGTTGTGGCTGGGTCAGCGCCGAGTTGCCAGAGCGCATCGGCAATCTGCGCGTCCGTCGGCTGGGCCGCGTTGGTTTGGGTTTCGAAGGGCGGTATGTTGAGTTGTGGAGGGTAACAAACCAGTGAGAAACGGTTGCATTGAACTGTGCACGTGGCAGAGCAGCGCCTGGGTTGCGGCGCACGATGGTGCTACAGGCAGGAGAGTGATTAGCTGCGGCGTTAGGCAGATTGGAGGTGTATCGCGAGGAGGGATGGTCCAAATGTGGATGCAGCTGCTTGAGGGTAGCATTTTGTGGGACTGACTGACGATGACGGCGGAGGGGTACGCAGAAAAGATCTGTTATCGCGGCGTCGCTTACGAAGCCTTCTAAGCTCCCCCGGGCATGTGTTTGAACATGCAGATAGTAAGTGTGAAATCGCGCCTTGCTCAGCAAGGCCTGCAGTCCTCGCAGTTTCGTGTCTGTCATGGGCTACACTCATAAGCGTTTCCAGTGTGCCGTGCAGCTATTACGATGTCGAGTGCGTTGCGCCGCGAGTGTCGCCAGGCCGGAACTGCACGCACAAGACAGGAATAGGTGGCAGGGCCGCTGGGTGTCTCTGTGACATCTCTGTGACACACAGCGGATTCCTAAACGTGTTCCGTAGCGCTGCCGCCGCAGCTGTTCCAGTGCTTGGTCTCAGAGCCCAGGCTTGGTGCGCATGTACGTAGCCGTCAGGTGTAGTGGGAGCGCGTTGGCGTCTCGACGGGGATGATCATTGAGCGTGCAGAACTATGGCAAGTCGAGTTTGCGGATTTGTTCGATTTTGCGCGGCGCGTCAGCGGTTTGTGCGACGGCGTGGCTTGTGCGCGTGTGGTGCCGGTCGGACGGTATGTGTGCGGGTGCCGGCAATCAGCGCAGAAGTATCACGTTCGGTGGCAGTGACCCCCAGACGGTCTGCCGGGCAGGTGAGGATCTGGGTCTACATCCAGTGGAGTGTGGCGAGTACGGGTGTGCCGCAGCTGTGCGAGAGGCAGAGGAGCTCTGTCATCGAGACGCGCTTACACCATTATTGGTTCGAATGCTGGCCTGCTTCTGGACATGCAGCAAGTACGGGTGTGATCATGATGAGCAAGGCCTGCAGTTCTCGCAGTTTTGTGTCTGTCATTGGCGAGACCCATGCGCCTTTTCAGTGCCCCTTGCAGCTGTTGAGGCATCGAGTGCGTTGCGCCGCGAGTGTCGTCGGGCTGCAAGTGCACGCACAAGACGAGGATCAGTGGCCGCCTTGCTGTGGGTGTTAGTGCTGTGCAACAGTCTGCGAAGTGTGTCCTTAGCGCGGCATTCAGGTTTGGTTCGGTGCTGGTCACAGTGCGCGGGCTGCGTGTGCATGTGCGTCGCCGTCCGCTTCGGCGGGACTGCGTGGCGGCTCGGGCGGGGTGACCCTTGAGTGTGGAGGACTCTTGCGAACTGAGTTTGCGAATTTGTTCGATTTCGCGCGGCGCGCCAGCGGTTTGTGCGACGGCGTGGCGTGTGCGGTGTGGGTCGGTCGGTGTGTGTGGGCGTGTTAGCGGTCGGTGCAGAGAGGATATGTTAGGTGGCGTTTCGATTACTATCGGACGCCCTGCTGGGCAGCTGAGCGTCTGAGAGTACATCCAGTGGGGCGCGGCGAATCCAAACGTACTGGCTGGGATGCCAGTCTTGCGGACGTCCTTTCGTCCGCAGCGAGCGATTGCTCAGCGATTGGACTCGACGATGCGTCGAGTGGTAGAGGCTGCAACTGAGGAGAGGTGGTAGCGACGATGGTTCAGCGTGGGCGTCGAGTCCGTCCAGCAGTGTGTTTGTGGCTGGGTCAGCGCCGAGTCGCCAGATGACATCGGCCATGTGCGCGGCTGTCGGCTGAGCCGTGTCGGTTTGGGTTTCGTGGGATTTCCTGTTGAGTTGTGGAGGACGACTAGAGAGTGGTCTGGGCTGCAGGAAACTGCGGGCGTCGGGACTGTCCGGCGCAGCGCTTGACTTGTCGCGCACGGTGTGGAGGTTGACGGCAGGGAGCGACTAGCTGCGATGTTGGGTAGGGCGGCGGTGCGTCGGAGGAGGCGCGGACCGGATGGAGTTACACCTGTTTCAGAGCAGTATTTGTGCGGGTGTCTTTCGAGGCTGGCAGATGTGTGTGCGAGAGAGGCAGAGGACCTCTGCCAGCGCGGCCGTGCTTACACATCCATCGGAGCACGCCGCCCCATGACGCCGCGTCACCAGGAGGTAGGTGGCGTCAGATGCGGGACTGCGTTTGGGAGGTTTCTATGAGGTTACGGGCGAGGACCATGAATGTCTCGAGTGGTTCTCGGAGCTGTTGAGGCGTCGAGTACGTGGCGCCGCGAGTGTCGTCGGGCTGCAAGTGCACGCACAAGACGAGGATCAGTGGCCGCCTTGCTGTGGGTGTTAGTGCTGTGCAACAGTCTGCGAAGTGTGTCCTTAGCGCGGCATTCAGGTTTGGTTCGGTGCTGGTCACAGTGCGCGGGCTGCGTGTGCATGTGCGTCGCCGTCCGCTTCGGCGGGACTGCGTGGCGGCTCGGGCGGGGTGACCCTTGAGTGTGGAGGACTCTTGCGAACTGAGTTTGCGAATTTGTTCGATTTCGCGCGGCGCGCCAGCGGTTTGTGCGACGGCGTGGCGTGTGCGGTGTGGGTCGGTCGGTGTGTGTGGGCGTGTTAGCGGTCGGTGCAGAGAGGATATGTTAGGTGGCGTTTCGATTACTATCGGACGCCCTGCTGGGCAGCTGAGCGTCTGAGAGTACATCCAGTGGGGCGCGGCGAATCCGAACGTACTGGCTGGAATGGCAGTCTTGCGGACGTCCTTTCGTCCGCGGCGCGGGAATGTTCAGCGATTGGACTCGACGATGCGTCGAGTGGTAGAGGCTGCAACTGAGGAGAGGTGGTAGCGACGATGGTTCAGCGTGGGCGTCGAGTCCGTCCAGCAGTGTGTTTGTGGCTGGGTCAGCGCCGAGTCGCCAGATGACATCGGCCATGTGCGCGGCTGTCGGCTGAGCCGTGTCGGTTTGGGTTTCGTGGGATTTCCTGTTGAGTTGTGGAGGACGACTAGAGAGTGGTCTGGGCTGCAGGAAACTGCGGGCGTCGGGACTGTCCGGCGCAGCGCTTGACTTGTCGCGCACGGTGTGGAGGTTGACGGCAGGGAGCGACTAGCTGCGATGTTGGGTAGGGCGGCGGTGCGTCGGAGGAGGCGCGGACCGGATGGGGTTACACCTGTTTCAGAGCAGTATTTGTGCGGGTGTCTTTCGAGGCTGGCAGATGTGTGTGCGAGAGGCAGAGGACCTCTGCCAGCGCGGCCGCGCTTACATCCATTGGAGCACGCCGCCCCATGACGCCGCGTCACCAGGAGGTAGGTGGCGTCAGATGCGGGACTGCGTTTGGGAGGTTTCTATGAGGTTACGGGCGAGGACCATGAATGTCTCGAGTGGTTCTCGGAGCTGTTGAGGCGTCGAGTACGTGGCGCCGCGAGTGTCGTCGGGCTGCAAGTGCACGCACAAGACGAGGATCAGTGGCCGCCTTGCTGTGGGTGTTAGTGCTGTGCAACAGTCTGCGAAGTGTGTCCTTAGCGCGGCATTCAGGTTTGGTTCGGTGCTGGTCACAGTGCGCGGGCTGCGTGTGCATGTGCGTCGCCGTCCGCTTCGGCGGGACTGCGTGGCGGCTCGGGCGGGGTGACCCTTGAGTGTGGAGGACTCTTGCGAACTGAGTTTGCGAATTTGTTCGATTTCGCGCGGCGCGCCAGCGGTTTGTGCGACGGCGTGGCGTGTGCGGTGTGGGTCGGTCGGTGTGTGTGGGCGTGTTAGCGGTCGGTGCAGAGAGGATATGTTAGGTGGCGTTTCGATTACTATCGGACGCCCTGCTGGGCAGCTGAGCGTCTGAGAGTACATCCAGTGGGGCGCGGCGAATCCGAACGTACTGGCTGGAATGGCAGTCTTGCGGACGTCCTTTCGTCCGCGGCGCGGGAATGTTCAGCGATTGGACTCGACGATGCGTCGAGTGGTAGAGGCTGCAACTGAGGAGAGGTGGTAGCGACGATGGTTCAGCGTGGGCGTCGAGTCCGTCCAGCAGTGTGTTTGTGGCTGGGTCAGCGCCGAGTCGCCAGATGACATCGGCCATGTGCGCGGCTGTCGGCTGAGCCGTGTCGGTTTGGGTTTCGTGGGATTTCCTGTTGAGTTGTGGAGGACGACTAGAGAGTGGTCTGGGCTGCAGGAAACTGCGGGCGTCGGGACTGTCCGGCGCAGCGCTTGACTTGTCGCGCACGGTGTGGAGGTTGACGGCAGGGAGCGACTAGCTGCGATGTTGGGTAGGGCGGCGGTGCGTCGGAGGAGGCGCGGACCGGATGGGGTTACACCTGTTTCAGAGCAGTATTTGTGCGGGTGTCTTTCGAGGCTGGCAGATGTGTGTGCGAGAGGCAGAGGACCTCTGCCAGCGCGGCCGCGCTTACATCCATTGGAGCACGCCGCCCCATGACGCCGCGTCACCAGGAGGTAGGTGGCGTCAGATGCGGGACTGCGTTTGGGAGGTTTCTATGAGGTTACGGGCGAGGACCATGAATGTCTCGAGTGGTTCTCGGAGCTGTTGAGGCGTCGAGTACGTGGCGCCGCGAGTGTCGTCGGGCTGCAAGTGCACGCACAAGACGAGGATCAGTGGCCGCCTTGCTGTGGGTGTTAGTGCTGTGCAACAGTCTGCGAAGTGTGTCCTTAGCGCGGCATTCAGGTTTGGTTCGGTGCTGGTCACAGTGCGCGGGCTGCGTGTGCATGTGCGTCGCCGTCCGCTTCGGCGGGACTGCGTGGCGGCTCGGGCGGGGTGACCCTTGAGTGTGGAGGACTCTTGCGAATTGAGTTTGCGAATTTGTTCGATTTCGCGCGGCGCGCCAGCGGTTTGTGCGACGGCGTGGCGTGTGCGGTGTGGGTCGGTCGGTGTGTGTGGGCGTGTTAGCGGTCGGTGCAGAGAGGATATGTTAGGTGGCGTTTCGATTACTATCGGACGCCCTGCTGGGCAGCTGAGCGTCTGAGAGTACATCCAGTGGGGCGCGGCGAATCCAAACGTACTGGCTGGGATGCCAGTCTTGAGGACGTCCCTCGGCCGCAGCGAGCCATTGTTCAGCGATTGGACTCGACGGTGGCTCGAGTGGTGGAGGCTGCAACTGAGGAGAGGTGGTAGCGACGATGGTTCAGCGTGGGCGTCGAGTCCGTCCAGCAGTGTGTTTGTGGCTGGGTCAGCGCCGGGTCGCCAGATGACGTCGGCCATGTGCGCAGCTGTCGGCTGAGCCTTGTCGGTTTGGGTTTCGTGGGATTTCCTGTTGAGTTGTGGAGGACGACTAGAGAGTGGTCTGGGCTGCAGGAAACTGCGGGCGTTGGGTCTGTCCAGGGCAGCGCATGTGATGCGGCGCACAGTGTAGGCTGAGGGCGCGGGTGGCTCTCTGCGATGCTTCGTATATTTTTAGTGAGGTGCAGGGAGGGGATGGACCCGATGTGGATGCATCCGTTTCCGAGTAGGGGTGTGTGGGGCAGGTTGTCGAGGCCGACGGAGGGGGTGTGCAAGAGGCAGAGGCGCTCTTCATCGAGGCGCGCTTACGCACTCATTGGTTCAAGTGCCGGCCTGTTTCTGGACATGCAGAAAGTAAGTGTGAAACCGTGTCTTGATGAGCAAGGCCTGCAGTCCTCGCAGTTTCGTGTCTGTCATGGGCTACACTCATAAGCGTTTCCAGTGTGCCGTGCAGCTATTGCGATGTCGAGTGCGTTGCGCCGCGAGTGTCGCCAGGCCGGAACTGCACGCACAAGACAGGAATAGGTGGCAGGGCCGCTGGGTGTCTCTATGATATCTCCGTGACACACAGCGGATTCCTAAACGTGTTCCGTAGCGCGGCCGCCGCAGCTGTTCCAGTGCTCGGTCTCAGAGCCCAGGCTTGGTGCGCATGTACGTAGCCGTCAGGTGTAGTGGGAGCGCGTTGGCGTCTCGACGGGGATGATCATTGAGCGTGCAGAACTATAGCAAGTCGAGTTTGCGGATTTGTTCGATTTTGCGCGGCGCGTCAGCGGTTTGTGCGACGGCGTGGCTTGTGCGCGTGTGGTGCCGGTCGGACGGTATGTGTGCGGGTGCCGGCGATCAGCGCAGAAGTGTCACGTTCGGTGGCAGTGACCCCCAGACGGTCTGCCGGGCAGGTGAGGATCTGGGTCTACATCCAGTGGAGTGTGGCGAGTACGGGTGTGCCGCAGCTGTGCGAGAGGCAGAGGAGCTCTGTCATCGAGACGCGCTTACACCATTATTGGTTCGAATGCTGGCCTGCTTCTGGACATGCAGCAAGTACGCGTGTGATCGTGTCTTGATGAGCAAGGCCTGCAGTCCTCGCAGTTTCGTGTCTGTCACGGGCGACACTCATAAGCGTTTCCAGTGTGCCGTGCAGCTGTTGTGATGTCGAGTGCGTTGCGCCGCAAGTGTCGCCAGGCGAGAACTGCACGCACAAGACAGGAATAGGTGGCAGGGCCGCTGGGTGTCTCTGTGATATCTCCGTGACACACAGCGCATTCCTAAACGTGTTCCGTAGCGCGGCCGCCGCAGCTGTGCCAGTGCTCGGTCTCAGAGCCCAGGCTTGGTGCGCATGTACGTAGCCGTCAGGTGTAGTGGGAGCGCGTTGGCGTCTCGACGGGGATGATCATTGAGCGTGCAGAACTATGGCAAGTCGAGTTTGCGGATTTGTTCGATTTTGCGCGGCGCGTCAGCGGTTTGTGCGACGGCGTGGCTTGTGCGCGTGTGGTGCCGGTCGGACGGTATGTGTGCGGGTGCCGGCGATCAGCGCAGAAGTGTCACGTTCGGTGGCAGTGACCCCCAGACGGTCTGCCGGGCAGGTGAGGATCTGGGTCTACATCCAGTGGAGTGTGGCGAGTACGGGTGTGTCGCAGCTGTGCGAGAGGCAGAGGAGCTCTGTCATCGAGACACGCTTACAACTTTATTGGTTCGAATGCTGGCCTGCTTCTGGACATGCAGAAAGTAAGTGTGAAACCGTGCATTGATGAGCAAGGCCTGCAGTTTTCGCATATTTTTGTTGTCTCAAGCCACTCGACCTAGAGGAATTGGCGGGGGACAGCCCTACTGGCAGTGAGAATAGGGTGCATCGGGCGGCAGTCGGCCGTGCCTCAGGGAACCTGTTCGCTGTCTGATTAAGTCATAAGGCTTAGCAGTTTCTGCGCTCCATCGGGAGTGTTCCCGGACTGTTGATTAGTGCGTCTGCTGGCGAAGGACTGATGCAAGTGATGTCGATGTACCGGTAGCAAAAACTTCGGGCCGAGGGAGCAATTGCGAGAAAGATGTGACGTTGTCCTGCGTGCAGTGAAAACACAAAGAACGGTGAAAGCAGTGCTGAGTTCTGGTCTTCAGCCGTTTCTGCAAAGCTATGAGCGAGTTCCCGGCGCTGCACCGACCCACGAGCTCTGTCGGGTTATTCGAGGCTGTGACGTATTTGTTAAGCGTTGTATTGTCCAGGTGAAAGAGGTACAGAAACTCAAGGGGCGGAGTGACCGGCTTTTATCACGACACACCCTAAAGGGTGAATTGCGGTGCCTCTCACACTCGCACCCCATGTTGCCCTAGCGGCGAGCCCGTCAAGCTCGATCCACGATACGTGTTGTGAATGATGTGTTTACCAACCTTTAAATACGGGTTCTGTCACCACCGAGCACAAGGCACTGAGCGCGGCTGCGTTAGTTAGGGCTTTGTGCGGTGCTTAACCTATGCTAGGTTGCGTACGTCATACTCGCCAGTATCCATGCAGTAAAGGAATGCTCTGGCAAAGGGCCACCCATTCAGCATCTGGCGGGGGTATATACACCATGGCAACAATCAGACTCAGTTCGTTGCTGATTGATTGACAGCCAGCGGCATTTGTTCTCATCCGTTCTACCGCTTCCTGTAATGCTGCTACTAGTGAGATAATCCCGGATATATTGGATCGGTGCTGAGCTGCCAGGGTAATGGCAGGGAAATATCTCCCCGTGCTCACTAGCCTCGCACAAGCGTTCGGTCACGTGTGCCGATGCAAGGCCTTGAGGACGGCAGGGCGCGTCCCCGAGGGCCTCAGGTACTCGGTCTCCCGCTAGGCAGGCGAACAATGTCGCCCTTGCCGCCGACCAAGGCATACCGCAAAACAGCTGTATTGCGCACTAGGGCTCATGCGCTCCCCCACAATGGATGACACGCACAGAGCAGGGAGGATCTCACGGAGCGGCAAGTGCATACCCATTGCGGGTGGTGGTGCTGTCTACGCCGCCTGGGATTGTCATTCCATCTGCAGCGGTGTAATAGCGCCTACCAATGCGGGGCCCTGAACCGATCGGATGAACCAGCTCTCAATCTGGAAAGAGAAGATTTGCTCGAGCAAGCAGTCGAGCCAGGCTGTCATACGATCCGCCTCGCGTTTGCGGACATGACCGTTGCTATCTACGGCATACAGGTCAACGCCGCTAGTTAAAAGCGCAGTCCTGAGCTCTGTCGGTAATCCGTATTTGTCTTCCACGTAGAGGCCGGGCCGGAGCAGTGCACAGGTCGCCTCGAGTGCTCAAGTCGTGCGGCGTCACCACCGGGCGCCTTAGACGTAATGCACATCCGCATCTCTAATTGCTTCTCGAGTAGGTGTTTCTATGGCGTCTCTTCCGCAGTGCTGCCACCCCGAATGAAGCATACGCGCAGTGGATCAGTGAGCGGGGCGTCCAGTTCGACATTCCACGGGAGACGTATGTCATGGTATCTTTTCTGTCGTCCTATCAATATTCACCACGCCTACTGTGTTGGGGTCAGTTGATGGCAATAAGCTTCAAGCTGTTCGGACGGAATGTTACGAGTGTTCATCGACGTACGCTGCGGCAGGACCATGCTACTTCTCCAGTCGTCTCCGACAGGGCGTAGACGTTTTGATTCGACAGTTGAAGGATGTAGGCTGCAACAATTGGAGTTACTCGGGCGGGTTGTTGGATTCTGCTTGTAGGATACACAACAGGGACTGACTAATGTCACGCGCGTTTCGGAGGTATGCTTGGGCGTGTGACAACATGTGGTCCGTCGATACCATTCGACGCACAGATCGCAGATGCTTGTACGGTGCGTGCTTGGCATATACCTGTGATGCACCGCCGACACGGCCCCAGTTCATTTCAGAGTTCCTTCCGCTGCGTTATCCCGTTTTCCTGCATCGGATTGTGGCAGGCCTTTTACCGGGCTGCACCTCATCCGCTTTGTGGCATGTTACTGCCACAGCACGAATATTCCAGTCTCATTAGCTCTCGTGCGTCAGTCCTTGAATCTCATCAACGGTGCTGCATATACGGTTGCCTCCCGCCGGCTTTTCTGTGCGAGCACCGTGCGATTCCCGTACACTGTTGGGAGCGTCTGCACGTCTGGAATGCCTGATCTGTCTACCGGGACTCTCCGCCAGCGCTGTGGTCGCCCGGGTACATGACAGCAGACCGCGTGCCAGGCAGTGTTGATGGCAAAATAATATGCCTATGCCCTACACCCAAAGAGTGCAGGATGGTGAAGACCACCGAAGTGCTTAAGCACAGTGAAGAGATGCGGTGGATGGCCCGTCAGACGATACGGTTGTCCCTTGCACCGATTAGTCTGTACGCCACTCCCACGGGCCAATGCAGGCGCAACAACTAGCGATGGGAGGACGGATGCGCTAGCATGTCCGCGAACCGGGCCGAATGGAAACGCCATAACGCTTGCGTATGGACAATGGTACCTTTCGTGACCATTGTTTTCCACGCGACGCCGCCGGTGCAGCCAAGGGGGCAGCAACCTCGGATGAATTTCCACACGTGGGCGCATCTCTGGGCGTTCTGCTGAATCTAGGCAACGCGAGCCGCAACTTGCCCGGAAGCCAACAGCGTGCAGCATCGGGTCTCGATGTATTGGGATGCGTGTAGCGCGATACCATCTGCGAGATGCATTTCTCTGTCGTGAGGGGACTCATAAGGACCACTCATGAAGATTGAGTTGTTTAACGCTCATGGGTTGAGGCCGATCGAAGAAATGGCACCGGCTGCGGTACGCATCATTTTGGATGCCTCAGTGATGTTCTTAGAGAGGTAGGATCTGGCACGGCTAACGACAAAAGCTACGCTCTGTGTGCGCACTTGAGCGATGCCCATGTCACGGCGTCAGCAGTGCTGGTCAGTATGCCTTATGCCTTCGGCGCAGAGACCAAAATCAGCTGCAGGAGGTACGCGGCGGAATCGTTATTTGAACATGGCGTGAAAATAGTACCAGGAGCACACACACCTTGTAAAAAGACAGCAACGCCATCCAACTGTAGTCGACGTCTCAGGCGGCCTCACTACCACGCACTCAATAAGTAAACCTTATTGGGGGCCTGGTAGCTGACGTGGGTTGTTCCATGCGCAAAACATCGGTTTTTGCTTTGTGCTATTACTACTCTCTCCGCCATTCTCGGGAGACTGGGGTATAAGTACGCTGCATCAAAAGGAGATACACCGTTCATCACCGGCTCATAGACCCGCAGCGGCTCTCACCCATAGGCACTCACAGTGGGTGCTACTCCGTGTTCAACCGCTACATACTTGTCTTCTTATCTTAAGTCCATGGCTGCGAGCTGCGAGTTCTCATAACCCATTTCTGCCCGCCAAAACGGTACGAGCTGTTGACATACACCGTCACGGATGAAAAACCTCGTTTTTCATGTTCGTATGTATTATGCTCCACGTTCATCCGAGCCGCGTTTTAGGCGTCTCCGACTCTCGAGGGGATTTTCTGAAGTAACACATGGACGCAGACAAGGCCGATCACGGACGCGGCTTGAGTCGAGTATATGTTGCTTGAACAGCTCATGAGAAAAAGTTCTTCGTCCGGCAAACGTGACCGTTGTGGCCACAGACTCACCATGCGAAACCTAACAGCTCCATCTGCGTATCGGGATTGGATCGCAATCCGCGGGCGTACTCCTACATGAAAACCTGTCGACGCTCTACGTGTACCACAAGCGGCCGAGATGTTCGAAACGCCACCGCCCCGGCGAATTAACCGTTTAAGGCCAACGGCAGCCCACTGCCTATCCCGCCGTTAGTCGACAGTTGGAACGCGGCCGGACCGAGATTCAAGCCAAATGCCTTCAAAGAGCGGCAGGGCTATCTAACGGCCTGGGACGTGGGTTGTTACCCGACTGGTTGATTGGCCAAGATAGAAAGCTCGAAATGTCCCTGATGATGTTCGGCTCCCCCAGAAGCGCGTTATTTTTGTTTTGACCCTGTGCTGTAGAGGACACTCTTGTTTTCCCGGGCTGTGGACGTGTGAGGGGACAAAATATTGCTGTTTGCTGAGAAACGGTTGCACATCAGCCCTGACGAGAGACAAACGTTCGGCTCCCGGACGGATCGGGCTCCCGGTCGTTGTAGAGTTGTTCCGTCCGCGTCCCTACTGAAGATCGAACATCGTCCATCGTGTGCACTGAGGGCGCAACAGAAAGACCCTTTCCTTCAACGACGCGCGTTTCCTGTTCAGCTTCTATCGGTACGCCCCTATTTTCAGTTCCATAACATGTGGCGGCACCACTACCAGTGCAGGATGCGCTGGGGCTAGACGGAACAATGCCACCAGATAATAACGAGCCCCCCCTGTAAATTGGCAGCGGGGGGACCCGTGAGACTGGTTTGTTGAAGAACTGCTGCCTATGCCGGATGTCTGCGGTGCCAGATGTCCACGGTTTAGGGTCAGGGCCCGAGGGGACTTGCTGTGTAGCTAGGATTACCATGGTGAGGTGAGCGGTAGCTTGCGTACTCAGTGGTCCTTGGTTGGCTGCTCATATCCAGCGACTACGGCTTTTTGTAATGCTGCCACCGTGCGCCACTGGCGCAGGCAGTCGATTGCTACAGCACAAGGCAACTCATATCTCCGTACGCCTCCTCATTTCATCATTTTCACTTCGTTCGGGGTGCCATGCGTGAGGCACGTGAGTGTGGAGGATGCGTTGGAGCGCCGCCAGGGTGTCAGGAAAAAAGCGAGAACTGTTTGCCGTCCATGGTCAGTGGGGCGAGCATTTCGTCTTCGCCACGCTGCTGCGCTGTTGGCAGGTCAGTACATAAGCGCAAAAGGGCTTTTCGCTCCAGGTGTTGGCTGCAACGACCTGACACACCTGGTTGCGAGCTTGTTGTACCAATTAGAAGGTACGTGTCCCGTTGTGGCTGCAGTCTGGGGTCCAGGGTATCTAGGCAAACCCGAAATCTCGTGGAGGAATTGCGGTTGACTGATCGTCACGTACTGTGCACCACACAGGCGAAATATGTCCTTCACCCTTGCCTGAGACAGACAGGAAATGTGTAGCGATTTCTCGTGTACCGCAGATTACTGTGGTGGCTATGTGACAAGCGCAGAGGCGTTCGAGATGGCGCATTGCGGAGTGAAGTCGTTTCCCCACGGCACGCGGGACCACCACGCGCAGTAGGCACGTGGTATGCCGCCCATGGTGCAAGAGGGAGAATGACGCGTAGTACGGCTGTCGTGCTGGCCTCATATAGGTTACTAACGATAGGTTAGTGCGCAAGCTGGCAGCACGTCGCAGTGCGACACAACACACGCATTGTTCACTGGGGTCGCTCTACCGCATTTTACCAGCTGGGGGCGGTACGGATAACTCGTTGGCGCCTGATGGCGACGCTTCAAAGCACTTGAGCATGAAGCGTTGACGGGCCAGTGACTAAGAGGCGTCCATAATAGGGGGCAAACCACACGCGGCAGGAGGGAATTCACCGACGAGGCGAGTCGCAGCCCGGCGCGAGCGGAGATCACGGCAGTTCTCTGTACAGCTGGTTGGCTCCTCAGTTGCAGGGCATCCAGTGGTGGCCCCCAACTGCATCTGCTTCGGCTGCTACCGCCAATGTCATCTGTTGGCCGGGGGGAGGTGGGGGGGGGCGATGCGAGGTCAGGCGGGGAGCATTGTGGGCGCCCTCGTCTGTGCTGGGTGTCTAGGCTGTAAAGTCAGATCCTGAACATTGGTCAGTCCACTCTCTCCGCCAGCGCTGTGTTCCCCTGCGCTGTGTTCGCGGTTCCTGAGATGGACTCACGCTGCATGCAGGGCGCAGACCCGAAATTCTGATGCATGCCAGCGAACTCGATCCAGAGGTTTAGCCAGCCTGTGGTAAGCGAGGAGAGTTAGGAGGGAAACTAGGATTGGTCGCAGCCGTCTTTGATACGCCACTCGGTGAGGTCGTGTTGCCGGCTGCCAGGTGCTCTAGTTTTCATCGTGTATAGAGAAGCATTGTGGCGTGACGTACCTTCGCCCGCTTCAGTCGTGCGTGTCCATGTGCTCACTAATTGCAGGTGTTTGGGTTTAGACGTACCCATCACACTGCTTGACCGTCGCTTGCATCAAACCCAGCCCTCCAGTGGCCTGTACCACATGACGACGACACGCGAGACTGCAGCCGGCTACACGGGGTTGAGCGGTTCCTCGGCTTAGCACTGCCTTGGAAACATGATTTATCTCCGCCGCGTTTTCCGGCTGGAGGCCTGAGTTATCTACACTTTCCTGTCGTCAGTGCCGGATGACTGTGAGCAGTGAGTTCATGTGGTTTCGACCTCGCAGTCGGTCTCCTTAAGGCAAATAATTCCTGCCGCGTACGACGTCCAAGCATAGGACGTGAGGCGGCGCCAATGAGCTTGCATGCAGTTGTAGAGAAGGTAGCGGTGTCGCCTCAATACCCAGGGGCTTTCATACACGCCCTGAAGATTTCACTTGAAAGACGAGAAAACAGATTCTTTTACCACCACTGGGGACATCTGTGGGGGGTGTGCACACGCAAAGGTGCCAGCGGCTAGGGAACTCCCCTAAACTCAAAACGGCTGTCACACGTTGCAGGCTCCCACAATGGGATTCCCCGGACAGTGATAGTATCGGTCCCATGGCAGCAAGCGTTCAGGCACACGGTTGCCTTACAGTGCAACGGAAGTGCGTTACAGCGTGAGATCATGCAGCTACAACCAGTGGTGCCTTGACACGGTCATCCAATGGGAGAAGGTGCGCAGATGTAGCGAAGGGGACCTATTTTAGAGCCGAAACGGCGTCTTCAACGACCCTGCCATATCACCCACGCTTGCCCACTGTACGGCAACTTGTGAACCTCCGACAGGACCGTTGGTGAAACTGTTCGATGGAGACGTTACATAATTTGTAACGCCGTAGTAGTTGCTTGCGGGGCCGGCTGAAGATTGTGCCCGAGCTGCAAGGGAGAAGCTTTCCATGAATGCGGTTGTTTGGTGTGTCAGCGGGTCGCGCTGCGACTTCCGCCATCCGCTAGAGATCGCTGGCTGGGTGCCGGCGCCGGCGTAATACAGTGTATGGTTTTACGACCCTACAATGAAATACGGTCTGACGCCGTGTCCACCGTTCATCCATGACGCAAGACCCCTGTGGAGCGCTAGGTACAGAACGGCATCCGTGGCTAGAAGACAGCAGCCACGAATTCAACAGTGGTGAGGCAACGGTTGATTGACAGACAGCAGATGCTGAATGTTCTGCGATGGGGGCGTGGAGCGTTTTCACCCACCTGCAGCGGGATGCGACCAGCCTTGCAGAGCCGATAACGCCGAACCTAATTTTTGCGCCAGCGTCTTCTCTGCATCTTTTGTATCCTGGTCTCAGACATTCCCACTAGGAGGACGAATTTAAAAAAGTCAGCCCCCCAAGTCTTACCAGTGTGAGTGTGTGTGAGTTTTTTCTACGTTTAACGCCGCTAGCGGGTGCGAGTGGTTCTCTCGGCAACGTGGCATGATTCAATGCTGAATACACAATTCGCTGTGAGGGAGCACGGTCCCGGCCTGTCTCGGGCTTGGGCCATGCGTCAGCTGTCGCTGAGCGACAGTCGACACATAGCCTCTCGATTTTCGGGTAATTCGCAGGGGTGGCCTGCGCACCAGAAAAGGACCCCAGCTGTTTTGGTGTCGTAACTGCAACTCGCACGCTGTCTTCCAGCATGGTACTGTTCAATTCCTCCAGATAACGCCTGGGCATGTACACGACGTCTTCGACGGAGGTTTTCCAGCATATGCCGTTACTCTAATGGGAAACGGTCTCGTGCCCATCAGACGAAAGTACGCCCCACCCAGGGCTCTACCTGAAAACGACGCCTACGGGTCATGAGACATCAACGAAGGCATCATATCAGGTGATCAGTTTGCTGCTGTCTTGAAGCGTGCTAAATACTGCTCTCCGTACCCGGACTTCGCACTGAACGTCGCTCTGCATCTGTAGTAACCGATGCGCCATCGATGTCCTTAAGCGATATCCGGCGTGCCACAGACACGGATCCTCTGTCTGCCGTAGTACTTGTATTCTTTTGCAGTTCGGTACGCGGGAGAGTTTTTTGTGTTACAATACTGTGTTCGTACCTTAGGCGACAGAGGGTCTTATGTCAAGCTGTTCGATGATTTTTTCTGCATCCAGCGCGCAATTCAGCGAATGCCGTTGCATTGCTAGTTGCGCTCGCTGGAGGAGCCTCCTCACTTGCGACACTACTGCGCGTCCCTGCTGCGTCTCAATGAATGTGTCATGACTGCCGCCACTGCCACATCGCGTTTGCATCGTCATGTCCAGGTGCATTCGCCATAGGGATTTGAGGCATCATCCAGACCTCTGCGCAGCGCGGCGGCCTTTTGCTCCGGCCAGGGTGAGGGGTGGACGGTCTGGATAGGTCGTGAGGAAGGTCCGTCGTGGGTCGCGACGAGCAGGTGCCGTTCGCTGCTTGCGCCCCACAACGGCTAGGCGCTGGGTGGTTTCATGCTATGGACACGCTTCATAGCATCCGAGCTGCGGTTAGGCAGTGGCAGGCCATCTACCGCGGGGACTGTCTGGCGCCGCGCTCGGGTCGGCAGCGTGGCCGACTGGGGATGCTGGCATCCCCCCGTGGACGTGATACGTCCGCCGCAGAGACGACAAGATTGCTCTGCGTGTCTCATGCCATTCTCGTCTTGTGGCGGTCGGTGGTTGGAATCAGGATGAGGTGTGTCCCGGCATGCGCTTGGTGTGAGTGCGACTTGCGGAACCCACGCAAGACACGTAGATTGGGGGCGACCAGGTGGGTGTAGCGCTGCTCGTGCCCAGTCACCAGTGGAACCGCCTGCTAAGGCACGCCACTACGACCTTGCGTGCGCTGACGGTGCCGTTTCGCGGCGGAGTCCCGTTGTGTGGGCACTGAGAGTGGCATGCCGTCGAGTGGCCTCCTAGATGATGAGTCGGTTTGAGGTCTGCCCGCGAGCACAGGTCCAGCGCAGGAAGGGCGGTGAGTGGTGTCCTGGCTTGCGATGACGGCTTGTGAAGTGCGGTGGATCCACAATATCGGAGGTAGGAAGCTGAGTGGACGGACGAGCGTGTGATCGTTTCACTGTAGACGGACCAGGTAGCATTGGTTGTCTCCGATGCAGGGTTTTTTCGGTGTCGGTGGCCAGTTTGTAGGCAGTCGCGCGGGAGTGAGGGAGAGGTAGATAATAACACCAGACAGTCGTATTGTGGAATCCGTGAAGATGGCGAAGGCGCGCCGATAGAGGTCCAGGGACCACACGGGACGCTAGCCGATGCGGCGCCGACTCGATGGGGGGTCAATGCGTTGTGCCGCGGGAACCGCAGACATACTGGCCGGTATGTTGAAGGCGGCCTCTTGTCCTACTGCGTCAAGTCAGTTTGATATTTGAAAAATGCCTGCTCATGACGCCGGAAAAGCTACCTGGATAGCAACCGTCGCCGTGGTTCTACCTTGGCAGACTTCATGTCCACATGGCGGACCTGAGTAGAGGTGAATGGGACACACATTATCAGCGGCGCGATGGTCACGGTCTGGGGTCCCCGAAAAAAGCGGCTTGATTAACGGCACCGACGTGCCGTGCAAATATCTGGCGCCGTCGCGGACGGCTAGGGTGAACAGATTCTAGGCATTACCAAATTAAACGAGCTCCACGCATTTGCCCCTCGACGAGGGTTGCTGGCAGCCTGTTCACTGAGAGCAGCACTCATGACTCCCCGTTGGAAGCTACGTTTCTAATAGACGCTTCTGTCGGTTTTGCCTCATCAGTGAGGTATTCATGACGCTTGACTGACTGGACCTTTTCTGCCGCGTCCACTGTCATAATTGAAGCCGCGCGATACATTGCGCTACGTCTCGCGCCGCCGGATGCAGCCGCTCTCGTCGACTAGCAGCTGTTTTTCATCGCACTGTGCAGGCTAAACTCCGCTGTCGGACGACCTGACCGTTCCTGCCTGGGAGACCGTACTTGAAATATACTGCATCAGCGGAATGTTTCCTGGATAAATCTAGCAAGCGCCTCGCCTCGGTGACTCTGACGGACAGAATACTCGCGGGCCACGGGAGGCCGCACTAGTGTGGCGAGGCTACATCGGTCTGGAGGCCGGTCACTCACCAGCATCGTCCTATAGACTGGGTGTGCGTCCGGCTGGCTGATACGGCTGCGCCGCGACGGCGGACCGCTGAACTGCATCTGAACAAGTGACCGAAAGGAATACATGCATCATGCGTCGCACTCTAATTCTGTGGAGCCAGGGCCGGACCACGCAGGCAGCATACGGTGTTCATCACGACTGATGTGTGAATCCCATGACTCCGTGTCCGGATACCCGCTTGCGCACTACGCTGAGCCGAGTCCGTGGCTCGGTTGCCTCTCAGGCCTTGCACCGCTTCGAAGGCCAGCGGTCGGAGGGTCTGAGCGCTGGGTTGCTTGAGTTCCTATGGATCGTCACCGTGCGCAGGAGCGCCAAGTTGCTCATAAGGTTTCTGTAAACGTGACACGCTCTGCAGACAGCGCGTGCAGTCGCTTACATTGGCACTGCTGTTCGTGGCTTGGGGAGTAAGGGAGTAACTAGCGGCAGGATGTGGCTTGAAGCGGGCAGTCTCAGGAGCCAGACAAACTTATTTCGCTGCGCATCATAGTTCACAACTGTTTGCTGTGCCTCTCGTCTGCCTACTTCAGTCCCCCAATACAATACCTATGTCGTTTGCGGCTGCATCTGACGACCAATATTGCATGTGCCAGTAAATGCGCAGAAGTCATCATATGGGTCTGCCTTCATTACCCTTTGTTGAATGGCAACTTCCTGTGTGGGTGCGCTGTTCTCAGAGGCTCGCTGCGAACTTAATCAAGTAAGCATTGCTGAAAGGGTTACATGCCGAATAGCTATCCTCGAGGTGTACGAAAGAGCACGCGAAAGAAGCGCCCAACGAAAGAAGAGGAATGCGTCAAGTCTCAACTATATTCCGCCCGAACTTACGTACATATAGACCCGTGCAACCGGCAATGTGTAACTGTATTCATTATTGGCGCTCACGGGCATGCCAGTGTCCAAGATACGTGCAAGAACAGCGTCTGCAGACGAAACTGAAGTGGCTCAATTCAATATCTGTCTCGCTTCCGCCCCCGGCTCCGACCCTCCCCCTCTTTCCCCAAGAACATCTCCTTCCCCTACCCCGTACCACTAGAATCTTTTATGGTGGCGACTGATATTTGCCGAGGAACACACGAGAAGCATTAGGGTTTAGGCATGAACCAGCTGTAATATAGAAGTAATGACTGGGGTGCCGCATGCTTACGGAGCGGAATAGGGCATGAAACAGGACAGGAAACGGAGGAAGAGACGCAAGAGACTACAGACATGCATTCAACTAGACACACATAAGGCACGGAGAAACACTGACCGAGAGACAGCTTTCCAGCAGCACACGCGGACGTGACAACCACAACACGTTCCGCGCTGAGGCAACGTGCAGTGACGCGTTGTGCAAGCGTTGGAAAAGCCCGTCCAGGCAGACAATAGATGGAAAAGTGACTGTTGTGCAAAAACTTAGCGCCTGGTCTCGTTGAGCTCTGAATAGTTTTCAGAAGCACGGAATCGGGCCAAGGCAGTCCACAAATAATCCCCGGGAAGAGGTACTGTCCAGTTTTTGTCAAAATCATCCTCCAGCATGTCCACCACTACTGTGTCCGTCCGACTCTCACGACTCGCACTCAGACGAGAAGGATGCGATGAGACCAGAGAGCAGGGTGCGTTGTTTGTCAAGGTATTTTCATCACACGTTACGGAGGAACGGAAGCCTTCTCTTGTGCCAACTAGAGATAGAGTTACACTAGCAATCGAGCATGCAGCAAGTTTTGACGGGGAAAGACATTGGCGATGCTTCATCATGTCTCCAACACACACAGCAACTTCACACTCACAGAATACCAACACAGCCTGTTGAGGCAGACCTGCGTAGCGGGGCAGCATTCTCTACAGGTCATTCCCGAACGATAAATGAGTTAACCTGTTGCTAGCCTCCCTCCCCCCTGCCCCCTGCTGAGTTCGCAGAACCAGTTAAAATACAGAGAAAAGTCGGCATAACCATAAATATATATATATATATATATATATATATCTATATGTGTAGCGTGTATGTACATCCACCCCCCTCCCTCTGCCGCACACACGATCTCCGAGGGAAGACTCTTTTTTCGAAGGCGAGTGCAACTCACAGATAATGACCGATTTCTTTGGTGCGCCTAAATTATTTGTGGGCCTACGTACTTCGCTCCCCCTTCAACTTTCCTCTTCATCTCTGCTTCCTTCTGTTCTGCTCGACTGCTGTCCACGACGCCTACACTCACGGCCAGCAGTAGGACATAAGAATGTGTATATTGAGAAAGGCCGCTTTGTGCCGACGCGAAGACTCGGAAGCCTCGCTGTACTGGTCTAAAGCTTTGTACTAATCAGGTAAATGCTAATACTCTGCAGTGTCTGCTCTTTCTTTGAAGCCAAAGTATTGCAAGCACGGAATACCTGTGGCGCAACAAAAAACAGGTATACTCTGGATGGTGACTTTATATCTCTTTACACCTGGACTGTTTTGTATCCCGCATTGATCTGTCTGCTGTGCGTGGCTCTCTTGACCACTTGCGCGAACCGGAAGGCGAGGCGAAAGGAAAAGCATCATAGGCGCCAGAGACGTGCTCGCTCATTTCTGCACGCGAACAATTCCGGCTGTTCCGAAACAAGCAAAATTAGTTCGCCTTGAACACTCCTGTCCATTGTGCTGTTCCACCCTAAAGCAACTCTGCAAGAGTGTTGACCGCTGCCGCCCAGCCCGCTTCACAGGCTGAGAGTGCAACTAAAGCTTGCCACTGGCGACAGCTACAGCTTGAATCAGTCTACCAGGGTCGTGCAAACAAGAAAACGACTGCGCGTGTTGAGCTGCAGGGAGAGGGCTGATGAGGAACACCGATTTCAAACAGAAATCAGGCTCTGCCAGGCAATGGTAGTTGGTAGATTGCCTTACAGGGGAAACTACCAGGAAAGGTGTCTAGGCTTCTTAGCGAATGAGAGACCCCTCTCTGCACATACGTGGATTGAACGCGCCGCGTTCTCAGTTTCATCGCTATGATAACAGGAATCTGCCTGCAAAAGCGCTTAGCAAACATGCTTCTCTCCCACGTAACAGGAGTAGCAGAGCTTTTACGGACTTTTCCGTGCGCGTGATGACCTCCGTCCGGAGAAAAACAGGACTAGAGACGCGAGGTTTCAAAATTCTCCTTGCCGCCGGTTCACATGCACTAAAACCCGACTAGACAAAACATATCGGAAAAAAATCTCTTTGCACGCTGGTTCCTATTACACTACCAAGGAACACGCACAGACCGTATTTGTTGAGGCATTCCGGCAATACCCTTGCTAGAAGGGAGTTCGCCGTTCTCACGAATGATAGGACCTGCTACCTGGGCCGTGTCATACCTTCTTTCTGTTTTTTTTCTTTTCACCCATCTCAGCAGGATCTCTGTCCGGCGAGAGGCGTGAACTTTCTCTCTCTGCTGTCTCGTCCCAAGCACACCCCCCGTCAGGCACGAGACGCACCCTCGGCCTCCCCTTGCTGCCACCGGAAGGCTCTGCGTTGCTGAGCAGGCGCGGGCCCCCCCTGTTGACACAGCTGATCTACAGGACGATTGATTATGTGTTGCGTGGCGAGCGGCGTGTGTGACACTCAAGTTCCCTTCTCGTATCCACGCTCGCCCCTGCGGCGTGGCCGGTTGCGACATGGAAGAACTACGAAGACTCTTGTCGTTCCTTTCGCTGTGCGCATATTCCTCGCTAAGTCGCATGGCCTCTGCATTCTGTCGCCTCTCCGCGGTGACACTCAATCCTTCTCATGCCTTCGCCCACCCAGCAAATGTCTCTGCAGTAGCGACGCCACCAGCCTCGGCACCTCTTGCGCGGCAGGCTCGCTGTTTGCTGCCGGAGGGGTCGCACGCCAGAGAGCATCAGCAGGAAAGCTGGGAGCGGACTTTCACTTTGTTCGCAGTCTCCTTGGCTGGTCGCTAATCCGTCTCTTCTTCGGATTCGATCTCGCTCTCCCACTGCGCGGGCTCGTCGCCACTAGACTCCGGCGTCTCGTCCACCTCGCTCCGTTGCTCCTCACTCGCTGCCTCGTCTTCGTCTCCTTCAGCCCGCACTTGCGTCTGAAGCACGCAAAGGGGCACAGACTCGCTGAATTCTGCAACGCAGGGGCGACGACAGTTGTCTACGAACGGCAGCGCCGCGCAGCGGACAATGAAGCGCGAGACCACAGTCCCCAGCTGGCTACCTTGCTCTCTCTTCTCTTCTCTTTCTCCTACCTTGAGCTGAGCTATCTGGGTGAGAAGCGAGGGCGGTTTGTTTTCGTTGATGAGGCGGACGCAGTACGCCGCCAGGGCAGGCATGCGCTCCAGGGCACCATTGAAATCTACTGGGCCTTCTTCGCCTGGCTTCTCCCCTCGGAAATCCTGTTGAAACACACCGCGTCACGCGCACATAGCACACTCGTGGAAAAGAGATGAAAACCAAAGGGCGCAAGTGAAAGGCCCGCTCTGTGACCCCGTTTCCAGAACGGGAACGCCCGACAGGAGCTTCAGTTCAAGGCAAAAACGCACAGATGCCGAGCCACATGTGAGCCAAACAATCGCCACGCGTTCGTGAGCGCACACTCTGGGCAGACGTCTGAGTACACACGAAAGCCGATCGCAGACCGCCTTCAGTCGAACGCGGCGATCTGACAAATGTGCAGATCGCTCTCGGGCGAAAACGCGGCATGGACTGTCCCTAGCCTCCCGGGCGCCCTTGTAGTTCAGCACCAAGAGCCACACCTGGTTGTTCTTTTTCCCGCGTCTAGACGCGACCGCGTCGTCGACTGGGAGACAGAATCAGTACCTGCTGCAACTCTTGCTTCGCCTGCTTCTCCTCGCGCGTCGTTTGCTGCATGGCCGCCACGTCCTCCCCGTCCTCCACCTCGAGGATGGCGGCCTCGAACTCGCCCGTCTCTCGTCCGTCCCGCTTGCGCCGTCTGCCTCGCTCCGCGTGCGACAACGGGTCCGCGTCGTCAGGATTGTCCTCCCCGGAATCGTGGAGGACTCGGTCGGCGTAGATGTCGCCCTTGAAGCCACACTTCGCTTGGCTCTCCTCCTGTTCCACACACGCAGACCACGACAGAGACGAGAAACAGATTTGCTTCTCTCGCGGGAGCCGACGCAGTCGCCGCTGAGCACGCGGCACGGACGCCTCGGTTCTCTTTTTGTCCTTCATCTCTCTGCGTCCGACGGTGCCCGCTCCATGCCAGTGGATCACCGACTTGGACCTCCGCGTCGCCGCGACCCCCTGAGGAGTGCCACTCTATAGCATACTATGCGGCGAAACAACAGTCCTGTCAAAACAGGGGGCTTGCCTGGCCCGAAGGAAACGCATGCGGAGGAGCACATGTCGCCCATCCGGCGCGTTCTGTGTCCACAGCTTCCGGTGCTGCGGTTGACCCGAACCTCTTTTTTCACCTACCGGGGACGCGAGCAGATCTTTCAGCGTCTCGGCGTTGGCGAACCATTCACGTGCGGCGTCCTCGTCCTGCGCCGGCTGCCGGAAATTCCCTTCGCGCGTCGTGTTTTCCATGGTGAAGAGGCCGCGGTCCACGACGACTTGGTCGAGAAGCCGCTTCTGAAGCTGCTTGCGCCATATGTTTTCTTCGATCGAGTGTTCAGTGACCAGCCGGTACACATGCACGTCGCGCGTCTGCCCGATCCTATGGCACCTGCGGGGAAACGCCAGTGCAAACCGACCGCAAGAAAAAGCCTGGGGTTAGCTGCTCCGCTCGCCACACACCCCCGTCGAAACCGCGCGCGGAGACGCAGCGCGAACGAGGGCTTGGGGGCACGAACGCACTGACCAGACCGCGACGGGCAAACAACTAGCTGTCAACTGCAACCCGGCAGCTTGCAGGAGATGACGCATCTAAACACAGAAGGGGTTTGAAACTCATTACCGTCTGCCGGCCGGCTCGGCTTCTGCCCACGAAGACAGAGAGAGGGCTCCTATCTGCACGTCCCCGACTCCGCCCGCTCTCCTGTTTCGCTTCTTTCCCTCTCTCGCGCGTGTGTGGCGAGTCGGGCGCTGCAGCTTTACCTGTCCATTGCCTGACGATCCATCGCAGGGTTCCAGTCCGTGTCGTAGAAGATGACTGTGTCGGCGCCTGTGAGGTTCAGCCCGATGCCGCCCGCTCGCGTGGACGAGATGAAGAGGAAAATGCGCGGATTCGCGTTGAAGCGGGTCACTACCCTCTGCCTTTGGTCGACCTGCGGCGACGCCAAAGCAGCAAAAAGAAAAAAGGCGACACACACCCCTTGAAGCAGGCAAAGCGAAACAGCCCGCAGACAGACCGAGGGAGTGCGGCGCCCGGATGCCGCAAGAAAGCACGCAAACCCTCGCACCTGATGATTGTCGCCTTCACGCTGCGCCTTGCTGCCGGCAGATCCATTGGTCTAAACAGTTCCACACTAAGCATTAATGAAAATCCGAGAGACGTATAACTCAAGTCTACGACACGTGAATGAGCGCCGAATCGACGCAGCCAGGCTGGCGGCTCTCTCTTGTCATGGCGAGAAGCACGGTCGGAGGCTTGCTGCGCTCGCCCCACAACGTCTGGTGCGCCGTTCGACCCAGACGCAGGGGGACACCACAGGTTCCACACGCAGTCGATGCTTCAGTCTGCCCACGCCGAAGCCGCGGCAACAGCGTTCCGGAATCAGAGTTCGAGGACAGTCAAGACGCGGCTCCGCCCACGCCAACCTGAGACTCGAAGACCGCCGGATGCTTCGTATCGGAGCTTAAGGCAATCCCACGCGTGGGTCTCGCCTACCTTGGTGCTGCCGTCCAGCCGGACGTACGTGAAACCTTGATGGTTGATCCACGACTCAAGCACGTCGAGCATCTTGCTGAACTGCGTGAACAGCAGACAGCGGTGGCCGTCAGTTCGCAGCTTGGTCAGGAGCTCCGCCTGGGAACCGGGCACACCCGCCACACGAGACAAAGTGCGACTCCCAACCAGCAGACGCCGCGCGACTCGACGCAGGAGCAGAACAAGGAACAGACTCACAGGCTCGCGAAAGTTCGCTGCAGCGGCGCGAGGTGAACCAAGTTTCGCCTACTGCAGCGCGGGGCGAAGGAGAGGCAGACGCGACGGGCCGCCGCTCGGGGCGCAAGCCTGCTCGCGGGTGAAGAGAGAAAGGCCAACCGCTGCGGCCAGCCTAGACTGCCATCTGCCTCACCAGGACAATCAGCTTTCCGCAGTCGTCTTGCAGCGTCTGCTTCGGCGGGAAAATGCGCCGCTGTCGCTCCACAGCTTCATGGAGCTCGGCCGCGCTCTCCTGCAGAAGCTCGAGACTCTCTGCAAACGCCGCGAAGGAATTCTCTCGCGCCGCGATGCCGCCTGGGCCGCGCAAGCTGAACGGTAACAGGGAAAAGAGGACGCTCGCCCAACTCCAGAGACTCTCACGCGCAGCGACTCCCACCCGCCACGACCTGACTCGAGACAGGGTCCTCGACGCGAGCGACAGACTCAGAGGCCGAGCCTCTCAGTCTGTCGCTAGCACTCACGATACGGCGGGAGCGCGAGACCACTGGGACCGCATAAGCCCTCGGACCTCAGCTTCGAAGAGAATCCTCCTCCGGTTCACAGTGCCGCGGCCCTTGCTGCTCAGCCAGAGAGCTCCCCCCTCCCCCACCAGCGCCGGCCGCCGCTTCAAACCACGGAGGGCGCACCTTCGCACTCTCGGCTGCACACCCGCAAGAGACTCGCAATCCTCCGCTCGCCGCGGGCCCCACACACGCGGGCGTCCGCCTCGCTTTTTTCACGTTCAAGCAGCGAGGCCATTCCAGGCGCTGTGGACTCACTAAATGCGGGGGGCGCCCGGCTGAACGCGGGGGTTGCACAGAACTGAGCAGCGCAGAATCAGAGCTTGGTCGCGCTCAAAGACCTCGCGCGGCGTCGGCGTGATCTGCCGAAGTGTCTCGGTGCGCGAGAGCAAGTCCGCGGCGCTCCTTATCTGAAGGACGAAAGCGCCAGGCAAACATTCGCGCTTCACCAGCGGACTGCACGACTGAGGACAATGTCTCCTCTCTTGTATGCGACAGGTGCTGCGAGGGTCTCAGCCGATGACGACGACCTGCGCATGTAAAGGATACTCTTTCGCAAACGCGGCTCTCAACCTTCCTTCCACACAGCCTTCACGCGGCGCCTGCGCAGGAGACACGCGCTTGCGCGTCGTCGAGTCGGAACGCACGGAGTTTCTTTTTCGCGCGGAAAAACCGGGACAGGCCACCGTTTAGACGCAGCACTTGTCGTAGCCGTAGTGACTTCCAGATCTAGAGTATCTCTTGTCCAACACACTACATGCCCTACGAACAGCAGTGAAGCTCCTCACTCCTCACCCCCCTGCCCCCCGTAAAAAATGACATTCCCCGCGATGCTTTCCTTTCTTTGGAGCGAAATCCCGTCGGCGGGTTGCTCTCATGCCAGTTTTCCCCCATAAGAACTGACAACCGTCTTCCCTTCCTTGCCTTTGCTGGCAGTTCTTTGATCTCGACACCGCGCCGTTTTATCGCTACTGCTCCCTGCATGCTAACTTGTGCCTTTGCGGCTGCTTCCAGTTTCAATTTTTCCCTCCCTGCGTGCTGCCAGGTTTTCTGCATTGTGTGGCGCGTCTCTCTTTTTCTGAGATCTCTCACCGGCTCGTGCACAGTCCCCATGGCATTCGTCGCAGACAGGCTTATTTCCTTCCGAAGCAACTCTCGCGTGTCACAGCCGCCGAAAGGCGGCGGGGAAGCCAGAGAGAGCGCGGAGTGGAACAAAAACATCGCCCGCGACGCCTCACCCTTGGCCTCTTCAGCTCTGCGAAAATCTGAAGAAGCGCAACGCCACGCAGCAGCCACACACAAACGCGTACGCGAACACATGTGAGGAAACGGAAGGCGACAGAGCGTGGACACCACACATAAACATAAATATACTCACACACAAATGCATATATGTATATGTATATATATGTACAGTCGCATAGTTATATATATAAGATACACAGCAGCGTGCCCATGTCTACGTAGCTGCCCAGGCAACCGTCAACATTCACCGCTCTGGGGTTCCCGGCAACGCACACAACTCAGCGTAGAAACGACTCACAACGGCGGACGCACCACCAAGTGGCGGCACAAGCGCCGAAGCCATGGCGCAACGAGGCTCGGGCGACCCCACGAAAAACACACACACCGAGGCAACAAACTACCGCGGTTGTCCGGGAGAGTCCAGCCTCGTGTGACAGCGGTTCAAATCCGCTTCTCGTTTAATAAAACGATTTAACGGATATAAGTGAAAAGTCCTCCGCTTCGCGACATCTGTCACGCCTACACAACAGTACCTACGTACACATACGAATATATATATATATATATATATATATATATATATATATATATATATATATATATATATACATATGTTGGATACGTGCGACGGATGCGAAGGTGAAAAGCTGTACCTGCTTTGCGTCTGCGAGTGTCTTCGTTGGCGTCGACGGCGGCACTGAAGGGTTCAGCGGGTCTGCCGCAGGCCGTTTGGAGTTCCGCTTTTTGGGCGCCGGCAGTGAGCTCTTTCCAGGCTTCAGCTTCGGAGCCGCCTCTGAGATCGTCAAGGAGCGACTCGCCGCCGGTCTCGTCTAAAAGGCACAGACCGGGGCGCGCGTCGGATCTCTCGCCGGAGATCCAGCGCCTCCACAGGCCTCCAGCCCGCTTGATGCCTCGAATGGTGCGCCTCGGCCGCCCCCGCTCGGTGGGGGGGGCTGCGCCTGCTCCCGCTGCGCCGCCGAGGCCGCGCAGCCCCAGAGGGTGCGCCAGGCCCGCAGAAGCGGCGAGCGAGAGCCCGCCGCCGCCTTCTGGGTCGCCTGCCGCCGCCTTGAGGGGCGAGGGGAACGCGGCCGCCTTGGCCGGGCGCTCGCCGGTCCCGAGGCCCAAGTCCTCGTCCTCCACGAGTACTCCGCAGTCTCGCTCGCTGTCCTGCTGCTGGCGCATGAGGTGGGCGACGAAGACAGGGGACGCCGGGAAGCAGTTCCGCAGCAGGAACCGGCGATCGCCGCCGAAGCAGCGGCGCCTGGCGTGCGCGCCCAAAAACCCATCCAAGTCCGGAATCGACGCGCATCCAAAGGGCTGAGTGAGCACCAGCGCCGTCCGCGCAGGCACCCCCGGAGCCAGCGGGGCTGCAGCACCACTAGCCGCCGCCGACGGACGCCCCGGAGGACTGGCCTGCGACGCCGCAGCCTGCAGAACTGGAACCTCCACGAGGGCGCCGAGCTGAGGCACGAGCCGCGCAACCCTGCCCTCAGCCTCGCCTGCGGGGCGGCGGCCGCGGGGATCCGCCGCCGCGCAGAGCATCCTCCTTTTCTTTGCAGGCAGGAGCGAAGGCCCCGAGGCAGCAGAGGCGACGGCGTCCGCCACACGCTCTTCGAGCGCCCTCAGCGAGCCCTCCGTCGGCGAGCTCCGCCCGTTCTCGCGCGACCGGCGCGCCGCCACGCGCGCAGACACCCGCAGCCCCGTCGGCCCCGGCGCGCGGGCTTCCGCCTCGCCGTCGCGTGTCGCCGCGGACGGCGACACGCCAGAGGGAGGCGAGCCCCCCGGGAGGGGAGCCCCTTCCTCTTGAGCGGAGTGGAGGAGGAGGAGGTCGGGGGGGGAGGACGCCGCCGCGAAACCGTTCAGTTGAAAAGAAGGGACAGCGGAAGAAGGGAGCGACGCACCAAGAGGCGGCGCGACGCCTGCGAGGGGGGCGGCGTGCGGACGCAGAGGACCCGAGTGTGCGTCTGAAAACACCGCCGCGTTGTCGTCTTGCGAGAAAGCAGGGGACACCACGCGCGCGCCGCCGTCGCCGTTCTCCCCCTCCTCCTCGGAGAACGGCGACGGCGGAGCCTGGCCGTGGCTGCCCTCGCACGCCGTAAAGCGGGCCCGCGCCGCGGCCGGAGGGAGTCGCGCCGGGTCGCGGTCCCCCGGTCCTTCGCGGCTTCCGGCACCGCCCTCCTCAGCATCTTGGCAACCGGCGTCCACGGGAGTCAGCGGCGAGGCCGGCTGCATGTCTGCGGAGCACCGGGGCCCCGTTCCTGCCCGACGGCGCGCGTCTCGCTCGTCGGCGCCGCCGCCGCCGCCCTCGCCCCGCAGGCTGAGGGCGAGTCCCTTGGTCGCTGCGGCGTCACAACGCGAGGGCGACACGTGGAACGCCTGCTGGGCGTGAGGTTTCGGCGCAGAAGACGCGCCAGCGGAAGGCAACCAGACGGAGGGAGACGACGACGAGGAATGGCCTGGCGCGACGCCGTTAGGCTGTGGAGATCCTCCAGAGGGGGGCGCTACCCGGGCGGCGCAGAGAGACGAGAGACGCGTAACTTCAGCGGCAGAGAGGCAAGCGGAAGACCGGAGAGAAGAGACTGAGGAGCCGCTGGCCGCCGAGGAGGCGGAGCACATCGCATCCAACGACGATGACGGGGGACCCCAGGCAGACGGCGCGCCCGAGGGCGCAGAAGCGGAAGAGGGTGACAATGAGGCAGAGAGAGAGAGCGGGAGACAAGCCTGAGAAGGTCGCAGTGCCTCGCCCGGCGGAAGGTCTGTGGAAAGCAGAAAGCCCGCCCTTACACCCGCCGCGCGGCCAGCGTCCTTCGCTTCACCAGCCGCTGCGATGAGAGCAGAGGACGCCTCGGCACCAGGCGCGCATGCGTGCGAAGCCAGGCCTCCCACTGACGCTCCGAGGGTCCTGTCACCACGAGGGAGACCCCCAGCGTTGTGTGCGCCGAAAGGAGCCGCGGCTTCCTCGCCCTCAAAGGCGCCTTCACGACGGACACTCGCCCCAACGGCTGTTCTGCCGTCCGCAGAAAACGAATACGAACTCGCAGGCTGCGGCGACGCGGGCGACGCCGTCGCGGCAGAGCGGCGGCGCGTGTAAATCGGCTGCGGCAGAGAGAGAAGGTCACACGCCTCGAGAGGCGTGGCCGCGGACAGCAGCTCGAAGGGCGAGCATGGTGCCCGCGCCGAAGGAGACTGGGGAACAAGTAGCAGAAGCGGCGACAGGCTCTGAGCCAGGCCGTGCTGCAAGGTCGAGAGCCGCATCTCGTAGTGGATCAGCGACACAATCGGGAGCGTCACGCGGCTGCAGGAACCAGAGACAGGGAAGCAAAAGTGACCAGCCCTTGCAAGCGATTCCGCATCCCCCACACCTGCGCCACAGCCGATACAGCCACTGAATGAGTGCAGCAAAAACAACCACTCAGCCCTCACAAAACACAACAGTTTCAATTCTCCGGCATCTCAATTCAAAGTGTTGTACAAGTCAGTACGCCACACACATATATACATACATATGTATGTATAAACGTATATCTACACAAATATGTCTATCTGTGGCGCAGGACTCATAATCTACGTTGAAAGCCACGCAGATACGGGCAGCCGAATGCCTGTGTAGGCTGAGGCGACGGTGTCCCCCTTCGTCTGCAAGGGTCTCGTTTCTGCTTACCGGAAGCGTTCTTCGATGCTCCAGTTCCACGGTTCGTAGAGCCAGAGGCAGACGAGAGAGGGGACCTCGTACGCGAGGGCGTCGACGCCTCCTCCGCCGACGGGCGTTTCGATTGGCCGCGGCTCGAACAAGTCGGGATGGTTGCACACCTTCCTCAGCTGCATCAAGATGTTCATCATGCCGCGGTAGCTGCCGGCCGCCATGGTCTGCTGAACTTGGCGGCGCTGCATGAATTCGTCGTATAGGCATTTTTGTCTCTTGGTCAACGCGCAGCGAACCACGTGCTCGTACTTCCGCGGCATCTGCTTCTCGACGTCCTTCTTCAGCCGCCGAAGGAGATACGGTCGCAGCAGTGCGTGGAGCTTCTCCAGGAGCTGCTGATGCTCAGAGACTTGCTCCTGAACCGACACACAGGAACCTCGACCCAGCCAACCGATGCGCACCGGTCGTCGCCGGCATACAGGGAGAGGCGGAGCCTGAGACAGAGACGACCTGCGGACAGCTCGCCCGCCACGACGAAGTAACGAACTGGATCTCGATGAGACCGAGCGGAAGCAGAAAGGCAGGCTCGGCGCTCTGACCGCGCGCACGCGAATGATCAACGACGGCGCATCAAAACAGGCCTTCAGCTCAGCACGATCGCCGCCGCGCGTCTCGCCTTTCCTGCGCGCCTCCCCCCCCTCCCCCCCCTCGTGGGTCTGCCTCACCTGCTCGATGGCGGCAGTGAGAGGGTCGCCGAACCATTCCTTGAAGTCTTCATGGGACTGAAAGACAGTGGGCATGAGGAAGTGCATGAGTGACCAGAGTTCCGCGAGGTTGTTTTGGAGGGGCGTGCCGGTCAGGAGGAGGCGGTGCTGCGTATTGAAGGTGAGGAGGGTTTGCCACCGGCGGCTGTGGAAGTTTTTGATGTTTTGGGCCTCGTCGAGGACGAGCGAATACCATTTTTTCCGCTTGAAGATCTGCGCGTCTTTGACGACAGTCGAGTAGGAGGCGATGCAGACGTGGAACGCGTAGGGTCGCGACCAGCCCGTGCGTTTCTTGGCGCGCTCCTGCGCGCTGCCAAAGTAGACCAGCACCTTGAAGCCCGGGCAGAACTTGAAGAACTCGCGTTCCCAGTTGAGCATGACGCTCGTCGGCACAACGATCAAGTGCGGACCCCAAACGCCGCGCTCCACCGCGAGCCGCGCGAGAAGTACAATCGTCTGCAGCGTCTTCCCCAGGCCCATCTCGTCCGCCAGAATGCCGTTCAAGCCCTTCTCGTGCAACGCAAACAGCCAATCCACGCCCTCCGACTGATACGTCCGCAGCGTCGCCCTCACCAACTCAGGCGCTGGATTAGACGACAGAGGAGGAGCTGCAGCGGCACGTCCGCTCTCTTTCCCCTCGTCCGTCGCCTCAGAGTCATCGCCCCAGGACCTCTCGCCCTCTGACGCCTCTGCAGACTCAACGCGCTTGCCAGACGGCGACGACGAGGGCCGGCGCGTCTTTTCTCGCTTTGGAGCCCTTGCGTCCGCCGCTTCCGACCCAGGCGACGACGAGGACTCACTCTCCTCTTTCTTCTGGTTCACCGGCGACGCTCGCTGCAAAGCTCCGCCTTCCGCCTTTGTGCTCTGTGCGCCAACTGGCGACAGATGATTCGCCTCCGACAACGAGGAGGAGGACTCTGCAGACGACGCACTCGCCGCCGCGGACGCTGCGAGCGTCTCGCGCTTCACAAACTTCTCTTCAGGGCCCTTGACCTCATCGCCGCCGCCGGGCGCAGCCGGCGATCCGCCTGCCTGCGCAGACTCGCGCTTCACTGCGTCGCCCGGCTCGCCGCTTTTAACCGGAGAGGAGTTCGGCGACGCCTCGCGACAACGCGCCGCTCTCTGGCGCGTGCTGCGGTGAAAAACCGGGATGACAATCTCCTCTTCTTCCTCTTCTTCGCTGGCGCTGTCTTCCTCTTGCTCGTCCTCACTCTCCCCGCTGCGGCGCCTGCCTGAGGACGGGGGACCGAATCTGTGCGCCAGCAGACAACGCAAGCACCGCGACAGGAAAACGTTTTCGCGTTTTCCTAAGACCTCGAGGATGGCCGCGAGACGACAGGCAGCAGCTGCCCAGATGAAAAGAGGAGGAGACACGCCGCGGACGCCTCCACAAGCCCGGCTGCGTGCGGGGAGCTACGAGGAGATGACAGGTAAGCTCCAACTTTCATTTACAGGGCAAAAGCGAACGGAACGACATAGACCCACACACACAAGTAAGTCGCCCTGCTGCGGATCAACTGCCGGGATTCCGCCCGAGGAGCCTGAAGGCCATCTTCCTTCACGGCTCGCGGCCGCTCTTCAGACAAACGCGGACACTGGCGCACAAACACCTCCCCCTGCGCCAGAAGTAAAACTTCGCGGGGGTCCTCGCAGGCAGCTGCGCTACTCCCGGAGAGAGGAGAGAGTCTGCGGCGTCGTCGCGCTGATCCCAAGCAAGCAAGACCTTTCAACGCCTCCACAGACTCGGGCCTCTGTGCCGGCGAAGCACCTGACTGTTTGCAGAGATTCTTACCTTCGAATCAGCTCTTCTATGGGCAGTTCGGCATCCTCCTGGAGGGCTTTCAGCTCGTCTTCCTCGGGCTCTTCCTCTTCGGAGTCCATCGCTGCATCCAGCTCGTCATCTTCTTCTGCCTGTTTCCCAAAGGCGCCTCCGTCCACGCTGAACTCGCCATTCTCGTCTTCGTCTGCACCAGCAGCTTCCCCGCGCGTGTCGTCTCCACCTTGTGAACGCCCGTCGTTCGCCTTCTCGGCGCCTTTCTCTGGGGGTCGCTCGCGTGCTTCGCCTTCTTCTTCCTCCTCTGCTTCCGAATCAGCCTCTGCAGCCACCTCTTCTTGCTCATCTTCTTCGTCTGTCGCCTCGTCCCGCTCTTCGTCTGCCTCCGCCGCCCTCTGGGCCTTCTCGCGCGCTTCCCGCCGCCGGTCGGAGGCGAGCTGCGCCTGGCCGCCTTCAACTCCGTAGATCCTGCGGCGCCGGCGATCAAGGAGACACACAGAGATCGAGTGTAAGGAACCCACGACGCGAGGAGGGGAGAAAAGACAGATCGGGCGCGCTACATAAAAGAACGCAGAGGATATACACTCTCTCGCCTACGCAGAGGCGCCTACGAGCGTTGCAAAAGCGGCGGCTGAGGCCAGTCGCGCGGCTGTCCCGACCCACCTGCAGACAGTCTCTTCGCTCGACACGGACAGCATCTCACAGCGATCGAGAGAAGCACTGTGCAAATGGGGACGTTCTTTCCTTCAATAGCATCGGCGGGTGCCCGCCCCCCCCCCCCTTTGCGCGAAACGTACTTTTTCAGCAACTCCTCGACAGGCATATCTGCTTCGTCTTGTAAGCCGCGGAGTTCCGCCTCGGCGTCGTCTTCCTCCTCCTCCTCTCGCTGCATTTCGGCTTCGAGGCGCTCGTCTTCTTCCTCCTGATCTCCCGCCGAATTAAAACCCGACCACCGCCCCTCCTCGTCCACGCCTCCGTCTTCCTCTCCACTGCCTTCTGCCTGCCGGTCGTCCGCTTCCGCGTCGGCGCCCTCTTCAGTCTCCTCGGCGTGGACCCGCTCTCTCTCCTCCTTCAGCCTGTCGGACTCCAGTTGGCTCCGGCCTCCTTCGACCCCGTAAACCCTGCGATTCGCGCACACACAACCCATCTCGAGATCAGACACCAGACGTCTGCGAAAGTCGACAACCTGAACAGGCACGGACTCGGAACGAGACAAATAAAAACGCTCCCACACTCAAGACACGATTCCTGAGACAAACCGACGCTGTTAAGGCGAATCCACCGCCCCTTCGACGCATCTCACCGTTTCAGCAGCTCCTCAACGGGCATATCTGCTTCATCTTGCAGGCCGCGGAGCTCAGCTGCAGCGTCTTCTTGCTCGTTTTCTTCGCTCTCCATTTCCGCCTCGAGGCACTCGTCTTCTTCCTCCTGGTCCGCGGCGAGCTTGGCAGTCCACTCTCCCTCCTCGTCTCCCTCAGGGCCTGCTTCGTCTTCCGCGCTCGGGCGCCTGTCGCCGCGCGCTTCCCCTTCCGCCTTGCCGCCGCGCTTCCCCTTCCGCCGTCGCAGACTCGGCTCGGCGCTCTGCTTCCGGCTCGCTGACGCCTCGTCCTCCGACACAGAGCTGAGCCGCCGCGAGGAAGGGTTCGAAGTCGCGCGCCTTCCGGCCTCCCGCTCAGACTGCCCGTTCGCGCCGCCTGAAGGCCGCTGGACGCCAACGCAGACGAGAAAGACTCCACAGAGATGCAGTGCAGGCGTTGGAGGGTGAAGGCGAAGCGCGCTTCAGCCACAGGAGGCACCGACCCTTTTCCAGAGCAAATCGCGGCCCGCTGCTGTGTGGAGAACGCTGGTGTTTTGTGGCGTTCGGGGAAGAACTGGCTGTGAGCAGCTGCCCTAGAGCCGACGCGGACAGCTTGACGCAGTACAAATTGGTAAGGAGAAGTCCCCCTATCCTCGGTACAAGCATCAAGAACGTACAGATCACAGCTAGGCCCAGTTGCACGCGTCCTCGGGGGAGCTTACCGGCTTGCGCAGCCCCTGAGCGAGCCGACGGCACTGCTGCATTGCCTCGTTGACCAAGCGATCGAGTCGCTGCTTCTTCTTCTCGTGGAGCTGCCGCTGCAGCTGGCGCTTCTCTCTCTCCCACACGAGGCGCTCGATACGTTGCCAAAAGATCTCCACCGGTCCGCACGTACTCTTGGCCACGGCGCGCAGGCGCCTGCAGCGAAACGGCGTACGCAGCGGAAAAACAGAAAAAAGTTAAAACGGGAGCAAAGACCTCTTCACAGGAGGCCATGAGCAGCGTAAGTCTGCAGACAGCAGCACCCCTGGCCTACAACCGGCGCGTCCCTCGCACAGAAAGCCTGCGATGCGTCTCACAAAGTGTCTTCTCCGCGCCGCGCGGGAGGCAACGTCGCACGACGGCCGAGGCTCGCAAACGATGTACAACATGCACAGGCTTCCAAGCCGGCAGCTGTGAAATCCTCGCTGCCGCAGGTCATGCGGGTGGAATTTTTTTCGCGTCCTCTCCCGGTGCCCTCATCCCTGCGCAGCAGCGATCGCGCAGCACCGAGGGAGTCCGCGCGTAGGGTTCAATGGCCGCTAGCGTCTCGCAGAAGATGCGCGTCCGCGCTCGCCAAAGACTCACCGTTCCTCCTCCTCTGCTTTCATCTGCTTCTTTTTCTCGACAGCTTCCACGTGTCGGCGGCATCCGCCGGCCAGTTGTTTGAAGAGTTTTTTCTTCTCCTTGTGCTCGTCGATGACCAGGTCCTGGAAGCTCCTCATTTCCTTCTCGAGCACGTTCTGGAAGACGGTTTCCGGCACGCGCGGTGGCTCCTTCTGCGAGGCGGCGCCGCCGCCCTCGCCGCGTCCAGTGGACCGCCCCATCTTGACTAGGAGCCGCTGGAGCTTCGCCTGCAGCTCCTTCAGTTCTTTCTGCGTGCTTTGCTCTTCGTCGTGGTTGAAATCCAGGTCGTACAGGCCACCGAGAGACGCGAGGAACGCCGCCATGTCGACGCACCCCGGATGCAGCAGGTTGCCCTCGCCGTCCACGCCACACAGCTTGCACGCCAGGTCGGGGGGCGGGCGGTCACCGTCCGGCTCGCCCCGCTGCTTCGCCGCTCGCCTCCGACGCTCAATTTCCAGCAGCACCTGTCTCTGCTCCTCTCGCACGCGGGCAGCGGTCCTCTCGCGCTCTTCCTGTGCGCTGCGCAGGGGGTGGCGGAGAGCCGCCCAGCCTGCGGCGGGCGCCGCGCGCCGCTCAGACGAGACACCGGCCTGCGCCTCGTCGCGCGCGTCGGGGGGCGGCGCCGCGCAGACGGAGACAGCGACGCTGAACAGCGGCGTAGTCGCCGGCAGGAGACAGGAGTCGCCCTGCGCGACCAAGCAGCAGCTGTCCGACGGGGTGCGCAGCCGCGGTAGGGCGCCACAGACCGCTTCGTCTGCGGCGGGGGAGGCCAGCCCAGCGCGCGCGGCTCCCGGCGCGAGGCCTCCGTCCGGAGGCCCCCAAACCGTCTCAGCCGCGACCGCGCGCCATCGCTCGGAGGACCCTGGGCTCGAGGCCAGCTGCCGAGAGCCGGGGCGGCGGCGACCCGGTCGACTTTGCGTCGGGTGCGGCCGCCCAGAGGTCCGCGAGGTGGCCTGCGGACGCAGAGAGACCGCAGCACGCGAGGCGTCCCGCCTCTCTTGAGCAGCCGCTCCACGTGGAGACACGCCAGCATCCGCACGCGGGAAACTGGACGTCGCGAAGGCTTCACTCGGCGGCAGCACGGGCAACCAGCCCTTGTCTCCTTCCTGGACCGAAGGCCCCTGAGGCGCGTCGAGCCTGTCCCCCGGCGCACGCGCGGCCAAGCGTCCCACGCCGCGGCCTTCGTTGTCTGGCGACTCTCCAGAAGAGCGCCCAGCGTCCTGAGTGCCAGCGGTCGCGTCTGCCGCCCGCGCCTCAGCGCCGACTCCCGTTGCACCTCCGGCGACAGGCCAGCACCCCAAAGCACACGCGCAGGCGCATGCCTTGCGCTGCGGCGCGCCGGAGAGAGGCGAGCGTGAACAGTCAGGCGTGCGACTTGCAAGCACGTGACGCGCAGGTCGCTCAAGAGGGGATTTGCCGCCTGCCGCGGCGCCAGCGTCGCTGAGGGCGCCAACCGACCCGTGGAACAGAGTCGCGGCGGGATACGAAGACGAGGGCGAGACCTCTACAGCGGGAGGGCACTCCACTTGGGAAGCGTCACGCGACACGTTTGACCTTTCGACCAAATCGCCTCGGGACGGGCGTTTGCCTGGACTGCGGATAGATGAAGCCTGACTCGGATGCCACGACAAAGAAGCCGAGGATGCGCGAGAAACAAAGTCCGGTTGAGAAGGAGGACAACCCCGGCCTCTCGGCTGTCGCTGCGGAGGCAGCGACATCGTGGAAGCAAAGGCAGAGAGACGGCGGGCGCATGCGTCGGGGGTTAGCCATGAAGAGGAGATACGGAAGAGAAGGCGCAAAGAGAACTCATCGCGCGACAGAAACAGCAAAAGGAGTCCAGAGACCGGATCCCTGCCTGAAACTCGGTCGCGAGAGTTTAGCAGCTTCTAAAAGTCGCCAAAACCAAAAAAACGCAACTGTTCCCGAGAACGCAGCCTTCCCTCCTCAGCTGCGAACAACACAAGCCGGCGTCTCACAGCTCAACCGGCAAACAGTTGCGACGGTGTGCCCCCCTCGACGACAGCTTGATGCCTTGCGTGTGCCGGCCTCTTCTTTCGGATCGACTCACTCAAGAAAAGTACCGGAAAGCGCAAAGCGGCAGCTCCTTCCGCTCACAGTTGTAGATACAAGTTTAAATCACAAGACAAGTAGTGGAGGAGCTCTGCCCGTCTGAACGAGTCAAACCCGCCCTCTCGGAACCGCGAGTTGTCTTGTAAGGGGACTGACGAAAAAACCAGCTCCGCCGTTATGTTCTTTAGACAAAACAAGTCAGCAGTGGCTTGAGAGCGAAACGGGTCAAATCGAAATACCAGTCATTGTCCTATGCCGAAACAGAGGGCTATGTGGCATGCGGGGCCGCAGGCGCGGCTAGAGTGCGACTGTGCGCCGCTGCACGTTCAGAAACGAGGGAAATCACGGAAAAGGTGGCACACGAACCCCTGCCGCGGTGTGTATATCATCCTAACAACGTAGACAAAGCAGCTGAGATGCATTTAAGGGCAAGAATGGAGAAAAACAACGAAAAACGTCGGATGATACCGCATCTCAGTGGGGTCTTCTTTTCGCTTCCGTCCCCTGACAGTGCGGCGAAGGGCTCTTTCAGTCTTACAGAGAAACCGCGACTGAAAACTGGAGGAAATATGGAAAGTAAAGTAGAGTCGTACACAGGAGAGGATCGAGGAAAACGGGCATATCAACCTAGCACCACGTACGCGATTGCCATAGCTACTTCCGCATCGATCCACTCCGCTGTGACACTCTCCAACTCTGCCAGCATCCAGCAAACGGCCAGGAGTCAAGGTTGTACGATGGAAATGCCTGCAGCAGGATGCGCAAGCTGAGGCGGACGGACGCACGAGACAGGGGAAACGAAATCAGTTTTCAGATAAATCGCAAGTGCATGAGACGAAGAGGGAGACGGCAGCCATGCACCGGGACTGAAAGAAGGACGGGGCCTTATCTACCCTCCGAACCAGGTCAACAACCATGCACAGCACCTCCAAAAAATGAGTAGAGACGGCTGGAAGAAAAACACGTGTCGAAAAGCCATGTTCATGGAAAGAAAAGCGCTCAAGCACACCGCCTTCTGGCGGGCATTTTGTCGTCCAGTATTGACCCCGTGTTCTGCCTTTTCTGGGACTGTCAAGCTATCTCGATTATAAGCCGTGGGACGGTGTGCCAACAACAAAGCACGTCCACGGCCGTCACCAAGAAAAAAGACGGATCTCAGCCAGGAAACCTCATTAAAAAGCCTTTCTTCAACAGTATTGCTGCGGTATTGCTGGTTCTTTGGAAGGATACATGAGGGTATCCACGAAGCCAGGAGGGTCACAAGACACGCTTTTTGGTACGACCCCCCTACCGGGAGTTCACTCAAGGCACTCTGTGCTAGCCTTCGCAATCACAGGGCATCGGACAGAGACACGAAGCGGCGTTTCTCCCCTCGTGGTTTCACGTGAGCGGTGCGTTGGGCGGTGCGTTGAGCGGTGCTTCAACGCGCGCTGTAACAGGCTGCGCGAATTTACTGCTTCTACAACACCCTGTAAATGCTGAGACCCGATTGTGAGCGTTACCTGGAGACAGGCCAAAATGCCGAGCTTGCCGTCTGCTCGTGCAACGCCCCGTAAAGATCCAGTGTTGCGCTGAAACCGTGAGGAGGAGAGAGCACCCTTGGGCCAAGCTCAGCCTTTTCTCGTCCGTCGCGTTGGGAGTCTGCCATTGCCTTCACGGATTCAGGACGGCAATCTTTCGGGGCCTCAGAACCGACAGATAGATCCCGTGGATGACGGTACGCAAGGACTTCGACCGCTTCCGGATGCGAGCAGGTGAGTTCCGTGCAGCACCTCCCCCCCGGGAGGGGCGCTCTCCTCAGCCGTCCGGACGCAACGAAGAAATAGCGCCACTTCTAACTTACCGCGGATGACATTAATCGAGGTCCCTTCAGCGGGCAAGGAGTACTGCGCCAGCAAGGTCCACGAGAATGGAAGCCAACTGCAAGCAGGCATGGAACGAGGAAAGTCCCAACATGCATGGCGATGCGTGGCGTTTTATTCCGGTAACCTGAGGCTCCATAGCATTCACGACCTGTTTACGCTGCGAAGTGGCATTGTGCCACTTCACGCGCGAGTCATTACACGTCAGTCGTCGTCGCTGTGTCCAATGCAATGCATTGAACTCAGGCGTCGACCACGAGTCATTGCGGTGTACTTTGTAGCCGCACGTGGAATGGCGTCTTTGGTTGTCTCATAACCGGAGTCATCTTCAGTATTCTAGGACCTATTATGTCTTTGTTTATTCGATTTGAGTTATACAGTTCTGGATCGCGGATCATTTGTACAGAGACGATAGCTACTTATAATGTGATAATAACGATACATGGCCTAGCTATTAGTTTTTGGGAAACCCTCTAGCCTCAGTGGCGTCTCAACAATGCCGTCAGACGCTGGCGCTGCATCCGACGAATTCCATGGCTTCAGTCATTCTCAACAAGTTGCTCTCCACAACAGGCGTTAAAAAACTAGTGTCGTGGAGAAATTTGGTTCAACGGAAGTGTCAGGGCTGAGACGAATGAGGCGAGTTTTCTTTCGACCACATCGTCAGCGCGCCGCGTTTTACCTTCGTAAAAATCAGGCTCAGACGCTTTTAACCCCGTCCGGCAGGGAAACGCGACCAGGCGTATACAAGGCGCCTCAACCCCGCTGGATCCATCCTGCCTCACAGAGTGGAAAAATGGACTCCCCGATAAGGTGCCCAAAGACGTAGAGGGTATACCTGCGAGCAGCACCCTGCATGCGACCGCGTTGTTTGAGCGTATCTGAAGATCTTTCGTAACCTGTCTGGCTTACGCCTGCAACTAGGAAACGGTGACAGCGCAAGGTGATGCAGACGCGAGCCAGTTTCGGGATGAGAACAAGAGAAAGGCACCCTCAATTTCAAGGGCTCGTGCTACTGGAAAGGCGCACCAGGACGCGACCAGCAAAATACTCGACCGCCCTCCACGTACGTGACAGGCAAATCGGAAGCGGAGTCTGTCCGAACCAGGAATCGAACCTGGGTTTACACGGCCACAACGTGTTGTCCTAACCTCTAGACGATTCGGACCAGTTGCCCTTTTCCAGCCAAGCTCAAGGACGCACAGCGGCTGACACGCAGTGTGGGGTTAGCAACGGCCTTCGAGACATCGGCTGGCAAAACCTTGATCCTGTACAGCTCTGTCGGAGTGCCTATGAACAGTCAGGCCGGCTCGGTCTATGAGCTGTGTGTCACTCGGGCTGCTAGGGCCTGCTCGCGCCCGTCCAGCCAGCAGACGACGCCCCAGTAACAAATTTGGATAGGGAGCCAACTCTGCTTCTGTTCATACTGAGTGCTACTTCGCGACCCTCTTTTGTAAATCCATTGCTGAGAGGCTGGAGGTTACCGGACTCGCGGGTCCGCTCTCTCGCGGTGTCATGTGATAGGCCATCACCTAGCGGACCAGCACGCGCGCGGCGTCATGCCTACGCGGCACAGGGCCCCACAGAAAATCCAATCGCACCGTACGTCATATGCATAGTCATAGCGGTCGTCCCTCGTCATGTCTGCATGAGTTCCTTGGTCGTCGAATGCAGAAAACCCAGGGCTGCGAAAGCTGTCTATCTCTATGGGGACGCAGGTGTCACCACTTTGACTCTTCAAAAGAAACCTGCAGTGGACGTGCCGCGCCGCCGCTCGCGCACAGAAGGCAGCTGAGCCAGCTGATGTGGGCGACTTGTAGCACTACTTTGTGTTTGTCGCAGAAGGGTTGCCTGCCGCGAATCTCGTGCTGTCCACCAGCCAGTGCAGAATCTACCCGCTGATCACTCGCGTTCTTAGAGAGCTGAGCAGAGCCAGAAGGGCAGTAGAGTTAGTTTAGAACTGGACGCATCTCCGCGCACTCAATATCAGGGTTTAGTACCAAACAATCAAGAAAGCCCGTCGGACGCTCGACCCAAAAGTAGCAGAAAACCAAGCGCGGATATCTACTGTGCGTGCCGTCGCAGGGGCTGCTCCCCCTCAGGTCGCCGTCTGTCCCTTTCGTGCAGGTCTCGTCTGCTTTTTAAAATGGATCGGCTTGCCAGAACAAAACGAGGATAAGAGCGTGGATGGAGAGAAAACCTGGAAGGTCTGCCCCAACGCATCTTTGACTGTAGGCAGCAAGATCTCGCCCCAGCTGACGGGGTGAGTCTGCAGCTGGATGTACGTCACTGGATTCTGGCGGACAGGCTGGCGTGCTTGAGCACAAGGAAGTCCAGGGGAAACGCCCGCCGGCGCGCCACCCGAGAAGGAAAACCGGCTCGCTTCCACCTTGCGTCGGGTACCTGCGCGCGTGACCACCTCGACAGGAGGCCCCGAACCCCGTGCATCGGCGCCTCCCCGACGAAGCAGGATGCTGGCCTGCGCACTGTCGGACGAAGTGGCGACGCTGCAGAGACCTCCGCCTGTCGGTTGTCTCGAGGCGAGTCGCGTGGCGCAGTCGCCGCCGCCACCCCGTTTCGGGGTTTCCTCTGCGTCCTCTCCGGCGCTACCGTCCGAGGCACTCGCGAGCGAGGCGTCTTCGAGCACGAGGACGCTGACTGAGCCAGGAAACAGACCGGGGTGGAAGAAACGCAAGACAATGAGAGGCAGGGGCAGCCGCCGAGCCAGTAGCGCGAGTAGGCGGAAGGCGCTGTGGACGAAGAGGATCGCCAGCCAGATGACCGCGAAGGAGACGTAGAAGATGAAGACCGTGGGGAAGAGGCAAATGATGATGGTGAAGAGCACACACCCCATCAGCAGCTGATCCAGCTCAAACTCTAGCGTGTCCTCCCGGTGACGCAGAACGTTCCACTTTTTTCCCCTGAAAAAAAGCAAAAAACACACGACAGTCGCGCAGAGCACGACCACGCGTGAGACGCCCTGCACAAAACGGCTGCTTTACTCGTCCCCTGCAACATGCCTCGACCGCCACGGAGGCGAGGCCAGGCGGCAAGATAAACACACATATACACACACCCGCACACAGTATGCGCTCTGACTCTGAAGATCACAGAAACGCTCGTCCACCACGTTCCAGTTGTGAAGGGCTAGGAAGCCAGCTTTGCGCGTCCACTACAGCAAACAGTTCAGAGCCACAGATCCCCCGAAACTGCCGCCCAGTCGAAAGACTGGACAGAGACACCTGCGCCCTGAAGGCCCTCCTCAACTCCATTACCAGAGGCCTGCTGGCGAGGCATGAGGCCCCGCGAGAAACCCGAACTCGAGAGGTCCGGTAAACAACGACCTACGAGATCTGAACCAGCAGCCCAACTCGTAGTCTATACTCCACAGAAAAGGTAGTTGACACACACCTAGGAATCTTCTGTTCCTGTTTGGCTCTTAACCCCTCGCGCCTCCTTAGCGGCGGCGGTTTGTGGAGTCACGGCCTTGGAAGTGCGCACGAGGTCACTTACCGAAACATGCTGAACAGAGTAAAGAGGCACCGACGGGAGACATCCATGAGCCTGGCGCACACCACGTAGACGTAAAAGATGTGCGCGGTTGAAAAGAGAAGGAGATCTGCGGCCGCAGCGAAGAAGAAGGCGCCGCCCCAAGCCCACCCGCGTGTCGGACCCCGCCACCCGAGGACGACCTCCAGCGCCAGCAGGCTGCACTCGGCGACCTTTCGGCATGTGGAACTCGACAGAACGCTCGAAAACGGCCAAAGTGCAGCACGCAGATACGCCGCCTCCCTCTGGCCGCCGTCAGCTGGCTCGCCTCCGCCGAAGAGAGCTGTCTGAAGGAAGGACAGAGCGCGCTGGTAGGCGGCGACTTGCGACAAGGCAGCACAGAGCGCGCTCAGAAGAAAGAAGAAGACAGCCAGAGGCAAGGCGAAGGAGGCGCTGCTAGAGCCGCGAAGGTCGATGTAGATGTCGTACAGCACCGAGGCCGCTTCGTTCCAGTAGTGAAACGTAGTCAGAATGAGGGAGCCGAGAATACTCGTCAAATTGGGGTTGAACTTGAACCCCGCGGGGTTGTCCATCAGCCACCGCACGTGGGGAGAGAGCAGATGCTGGTGCAGAGAGCAATACGCGCGCGAGAAAAGCGCAAACAGAGACGGCGGAGGCCCGCGGATGAGGCAGCTGCCTGCCGAGGTGAAGAAGGTGAATACAGACGAGAGGAAGACGAAAACCGCGCCAGCGAGACCAGCGACGTCTCCGCCGGCGCCGGGACTGTGTGCCGCATCCAGAGCTTGGGAACCCAGAGAAGGAGATACAGAGAGGGGTTCCGAAAACGAAGACTTCCACGCAGGCACCAGACAGGACTCCGCCGGATCGAGCTGCGCGGAGTGAAACGACGCCTTCGCACGGTTGAATTCCTCTGAAAGAAGAGCGAGAATGTCGGGTCTGCCACACAGTTCGTCTCCTCGGGCCGGCCGCGTCGCCGCGAGAGGAGACAGCGGCGAGAAAGGGCGCTGCGGAGAGCACGCAGAAGGGAGGACGACCCCGGTGACGAGGATAGCGAGCAAGTGAGGAACGATCAGGCCAATCAGGAGATCCAGAGACACGCCGGTCACCACGCCTAGAACGCGCAGCGGCGCCACGAACGAGTACCAGGGGACCTGCCTGGGGATGCGGCAGGCGCGCGCGGGAGCCGACAGCATTTCGTCGGCTTCTGCGGGCGACAGAGAAGAGAAAAAGGCGCACCCCAGACAGCCCGCAGGCGAGCAGTCGAGCCCCTCTTCAGAGCGCAGACCTGCACTCGTAGCCGCTGGGACGCCGTCTGTCGCAGAAATCGCGCCGGAACTGGAGCCCTCGCCATGCTCAGCAGGACGACCCGCAAAGGCCGCCTCTCGGCAGGAGCAAAACGAGGGGTCCTGTCGCCGCCCACCACAGATGCGACTACGGCTCCGGGTCCCTGAGAGGAAGGCCTCCCACTTGGGGGGGGGGGGCCCTGGGGCCGCGGACCAACTTCCCGCAGATGTACAGAGGCGCCTTGGCGACTCGCCCCCTGCAGACTCCGTTTCTCGCGCTTCAGCCGCGAGAGCGCGTGCATCTGTACAGCAGTCGCTGCATCGCCACCCCCTCACCAGAGGCGCACACGCAGCCAGCGAAGACAGCAAAGAGAGGACATGGTCTGCCGTTGCCCAAAAGAAAGGCTGCGGCGTCTGTGGCTCGGCGCCCGTCGAGTCGCCGTGCGCACTGCCTTCCTGGACTCCCCAGCGTTTCTGAGGACGCGTGCAGGGGCCGCGCGCGCGCGCCAGGCGCTGGTCCGCCCGGGGGAACAAGAAGAGGACGACATTGCGCCAGAGGAACTCAAAACAGAGGAAGAAAGAAAGAAGCGGGACGCAGGAGAACGCGTGCAGCCGCTGGCCAAAAGCCGCCCCCCCCGCTGCCCGTCCGTGCGCCTCCGTCGTCGCCTCTCCACGGCGACTACGAGCCCAAAAAGGGGGAGATCGCCTCGCAGACGCGTGAAGGGCACACCCTGGCTCTCGGTGCCTTGTCGTCTTACCCGAGTCCTCCTTCGTCTCGCGCGCCCCGTGGCATGCGTGCCCCGTCTGGCCTTCTAGCCGGCGTCGACGCGCCTGCTCTTCGCGTCTCCAGCAGCTCAACGCATGCGAAAGATCCGCGGCAACTTTCGCCACGCGACGCAAGTGGAAGAGAATGGCTTCGAGGCCTTCGGCGTCCTGCGCCTCGCGCCTCTCTGCCCCGTCGCTTCCGCGCTCCTCCTCGTCCTTCCTGCGGCGACCTTGCCCTTCCTGTGTCTCCGCCGCGCCACTCCGCGCCTGCCTGCGGGGCGAGCCCGCTTGGTGCGCGGCCGCAGAGCTCTCGCAAGAGTCCGAGCCCCTCCCCTGCGCGGCATCGCTCCACAGGAGAGGCCGCTGGAGGGCGTCTGTGAAGCGCCGGGTTTGCGCGAAGAGGCCGCCCGAGCGCCGCGGAGAGACAGGCTGCGAAGGCGCGAGGTCCCATCCCGCCGCGTCATCGCCGGCGTCGTCCCCGCCACAGGGCGAACAGCCGTGGTGCGAGGGCAAATCAAACAGGAAAACTTGGATGGCCGTCGAACTACCTCCCTGTCGAGACAGGCAGCAGCCTGGAGAGAGCGAGGCAGCGTCTCTGCCTGCGAGTGCACCCGACGGAACGTCCTCGGAAACACGTGAGCCGGCCACAGGCGAGCGGGGAGACGCAACTCGAGATGTGGCGGCGCCTGCGAGACGCCCGCGCAACAGGCGCGACAGAGCCGGAAAGGGAAGGCCCGTTTCCGGGGGAATCGACACCTCGATCCACACAGATCCCCCGACAGCCCAGGAGAATGCTCTCTCGACAGACAAGCGCCGACTCGCGCCAGAACCGCCGGCCTGCGGAGGACGCCCACGGCTCGCCGTGTTTCCCCCGCGCCCCTCGCCAGTCGGCTCCTGGCGCTGTGAGGAGGACGAGGAAGACTCTGGGCTCTCGCTCAGCTGGCGACAGGCGCCGAGCGCAACGCAACCTCGGACCGACGCGGGCGGGTCGGCGTCTTCCAGGCCTCGCCACCACCCGACAATGCAAAGAGGAGCCCCGCCGCGAGCGCGCGTTCCGTTTCTTTCCAGCTCGAGCAGCGAGGGGACGGATGCCGCAGGCGATCCCACTTTCGCTGCAGGGATGTGTGCCACTGGCGGAAGGCCTCTGCCGCATGGGCTGTCTCTGGCGCCGTCGCGGGTCGTCGCCCGACTGCCTCCCCCGTTGCCTCGAGGGCGTCCTCCGAACGCGCCGCCGACGATCCCCGCTCCTTCGGCTCCAGCTCTTTTTTCACGAGAACTCTCTTGCGCAGGCGTTCTCTCCTGCGGCCAGTCAGCCGTCAGGACTCTCTGAGGGGCGAGCAGGCGCGCGGCGAGGTCAAGCGGCAGCGGCGGAAGCAGGGCAGCCACCACGCACGTCCTCTCGCCCAGTTGCCAGCCCGCGATCCATCCTGAAGAAGAAGAGAGAAACTCAACGGGGACAAAGAGGCGGAAGGGCGAGAAGCAGCGAGACATCGCGGCCGCGGACAGCCCCGGGACGGTCGGTGCGACGTCCAGGCTCGAAAACGGAAAAGCAGGGCGATCCAGGAAGCCCTGCAGACAAAGGGCGAGCAGGCAGATGTGTGAAAAGCGAGTGAGCGACGGTGAGGCGAGAAAAAAAAACGGGACTAACAACCGCGGAGCCCCAGTCTCATGCCCAACCGCGGCACAGGCACGCGGAGAGTCGCCGCGGCGGTCGGAAGGCCAGGAGAGGCAAACGGCCTGCCGCTCTCCGAGGCTGCTCAAGAAGAGGCCTTCGAGTGCATTCCATGCACAGCCCGAAGTTGACAAAACGCGATGCTGAGTAGACGCAAGGCCGCGCCTGGAGCGCCGTGCAGGGCTGAGACAAGCCTCTCTTGGCGCATGCAAAAAGCTGACGACGATGCCGAAATCTGAACGCCATACAGCCGCCGATAAGCGACTGGAACTCACAGAAAACAAAAGTGCGCTTGAAGTGAAGACTGCGCGGCCTCGAGCTAAGGACTGCGAAGCCAGGAGGTTAAGATCCTGACTGGGTAGGCACAAGACCGCGACGATTTTGCGCGTCGATGTGCTGGAGTGCATGCAAGCGGCGCGCATGCACAGAACTCAATGAATACAACTAAAATTTAGAGCATACCCCCTTGAGGCTACAGCGGCCGCATTCTTTATTCACTCTTTTTCCCTTGTGAGGCTGCTGCAGGCTCCCGCCTGAGACATCGTCTGTGGGTCCTCTGTGTGCAGGCTCGCACAACCTGTCCCTGTACAGGCAGCGCGTCGTCACCGCCCGAAAACCTCGTCCTCAGCGCTGGCAGTGGAGCTGGCAGTGGACCTAGCAGTGGAGCTGGCAGTGGAGCTGGCAGTGGAGCTGGCAGTGGAGCTGGCAGAGGCCTCCTGCGGACTCGCGGCTTTGCAGACAGGGTGAACTGTGGTCGATCTAAAAACTCCTGCTCTCTTTCCCGCGCGGCAGCCCCATGCTGGACACGCTGCAGGAGCCGGCGCGCCGCGCCGGCGCGTCTCCACACCCGCCTGGCGCCGAGCAGGTCCCGGATGCAGAGGGCGAGGATACAGAGCTTCAACGCGGTCCCGCGGAAGGCTCCAAAAAGCGGAAGGTCGAAGAGCTGCCCGAGTCAGCAGGCACAAGCCACAAGCGCGGCGGCGGAGATCCAGCGCCTGCAGGACGCCGAGAGGGAGGGACGGAAGTCACATCGCTGGCTGGCTCCTGCGAGGCAGAGACGAAAGCAGCCGCGAGTTCCCCGAGGTGGGCTGCATCTCTCCAGACGTTGTCGCCCCAGTCCGTCTCTCACTCGCCCTCCTTAGCCGAAACTGCGTTCTGTGCCTCCTCGCCTGAAGGCCCCGCGCCTGCCACCGGCGCACTCTCCCCTGCTCTCTCCGCCGCAGCTGCCACTGCATCGGGGGGTTCTCATTCCTCTCGCGCGTCAGCGCCTGCCTCGCCTGCCGCCTCTGCGGAATCTGTCTCTTCCGTCGCCTCGCCGGCTCCGACCTCGTCGCCGCGGCTCGGTTCTTCGTCTTCTTCCTCTCCTGCGTCTGGCGCCGCTGCTCTCTCGGCTATCGGCTCCTTAGCCACCGCGTCTGATGAGGGCGCTCTCGCGGCGACCGCAGCGGACGCCGCTGCTCCACTCAAGCCTCGAGGCTGCGCCGACCGCTACCGAGGCAAGTGGATTCTCGCGCCGATGGTCCGCATCGGCATCCTCCCCTTTCGGCTCGAATGCCTCAAATACGGCGCAGGTAGGGTCTTTGGCTTCTCATAAGCCAGCGCCGCGGCACCGGAACTGCGACTTCTCACCCGTGCGCGTGAGTCTCTACATCCCTTTGTGTCCCTTTAGGATTTATGCGTGAGGCCATGGGCTGCGCCTGCACGCCACCGACTTGCCCTCCCTCTGTCGCGCGCGTCCCTCCTCCCCCCCGCGTATGCGCATCCTTTTTTTCGTCAGACGTGTATGCCGGGCGCGTGCAGGCCGAGTATGTGTGATTCCTATGTGCATGCGCATGTCTCGTAAACACCTACTTTCTATGAGGCATGTGAAGAGTGGTGACTCTGTGTTCTCGGATGCTGGGGACGTATGTTAGAGCCCGCTCGTCGGGTCTCTCGTGTCTGTTTTCCCTACGTGCGCATCGATCTGCGTGCATCACACGCGGGTTCGAATGCCGTAGCCGTTATGTTGACGGGTCTGCAGGGCGTCACGCGAGAGAGACTGTACTGCAACACCTGCGCGCAGGACTGTCTCGTTTGTCTTTGTTTCTGGAAGATCTGGTCTACACAGAGGAGACGATCGACCACAAGCTCGTGAACTCGGTTCGCACTTTCAATGAGGATTTCGGGACAACTGGTACGCCGCAGGAGCCCTAACTTTACTGCGCCGATGGAGTGAAGCAGACAGCCCGGGGAGGCGAGTCTCCCCCCCTACGACCTGCTGCTTCAGTGCGGCCGATCTCTAGTGATTTACGTGGACTTCAGCCGATGCTTCGTCGCCTGCGCGGATGAGAAAAAATATGAGAGGCAAAATCACGACGAACAGAGGCCTAGTTGAGAAGGAACCGCAGGTTTTGGTTTCGCGGCTGCACGGTGCTGCTTAGACCCACGCGAGGGCTTTCATCCACCTCTGCGCAAATGATACGAGGTCCAGAGTACCCAGGTTATCTCGGCGTTGCCCGCTGGCTCATGTTCTCTCTCTTACATGCAGTGAACACGATACATCCGTTCGGGTGCCTCAGAGAGAAGCCCATGATTCTCCTGAGAACAGAACTCTCAGTTTTGTCTCTTCCCCGTGACGCAACGACCAGTTGTTTCTCCGTTGTGTGAGCAGAGTTCGTTCACAAGACGGAGAAAACGTGTGTGTTTGCCACGTGCCTGGAGGAGAGGGGCAAAGTTGTTTTGCAGCTGGGGACGTCAAACGCCGCACGCGCGCTGCGAGCGGCCACCGCAGTCTCCCAGGTGAGCACATGCGAATTTTCTCTGCCCGCGGCGATGACCGCCGTACGCCTCCGCTAACTGGGCACTTTGTTTGTGATATAGGCGACTTTCGCCTTGCTGACTCAAGCTTGCGTGGGGACTGGAGTAGCCGAAAGAGGGGGCTTCCGTGTATAGCTGGTGTCGCTGCGTTCCTCCTTTGCAAACCTCGCTGGGTGGGCGCCAGAGGCGTCGTCTCGATTTAGAGGTAGAGTTCTGTACGCGTCCTCTACTTTGCTCAACGCTCCGTGCGCAGAAGCGTGCAGATAGCACCTGTGACGCAGCTGCGACAGCTTCTCACGCGGGCTGAGGGCGATCCAAACTGAAGCTAGCGGGCGCCCTGCGGCAGCCAGCAGCCTCCGAGGCCGGGCTCCTCAAGCAAAGAGAAAATGGCGCCAGTATTTCTTTTCTCGACTCTCCGTCGTTCGTTTTTTCTCGCAGTCTCCCCGGTTTTTTTCTCTGAAAGTCTGGGACTGTGTGAGGTGCATGTCTTGGCTGGTCACTGGCGTTGTACTGCTTTTCCGTCCTGCTGCTGGCTCAGGATGTGGCCGCAGTCGACGTCAACATGGGATGCCCAAAGAGCTTCTCGTAAGGCTATCCCCCCATTTGACTCAAAATCACCTCTTGTCTCCAGGTGCTCTGTGTCTGCCCTGCGACGACCACTCCAGATCTCACACTTGGCAAATACGCATATCTATGCATGCATATACGCGCGATGAAACCGATATAGTACATATATACATGCATATCTACATATCTACATATATGTATATATATATATATATATATATTGGGAAGTATGTTCGGGGGCGTAAGCGCATTGACAAGCTTGAACGACACACCCGAGTGTGGGGATGTGCATCTTTTCGGCCTCCGAACTGCAGCAGGGCGTGCCACAAAGCTTTAGACGGCGCTTTGCCTGTGTGGCGATTGAAGCTGCGTGAATATATATATATATATGCTCTTGTTAGCGTCTGGGTGCTTTAGCCTCTCTTCTGGCTAATTCTCGTCTTCCCTCTAGGGTTTTGTGTCTCCTCAGGATCAAAGGCGGCATGGGGGCCGCGCTGCTGAAGACGCCTCTGATCGCCACCGACATTTTGAAGACACTCCGGAGGAATTTGGATATTCCCGTCACCTGCAAAATTCGCCTTCTTGATACTATCCAGCAGGTAGGAAGAAATCGGAAGAGAGACGTAGCTGCAACACGAGAAAGAAAGGAGAGGCGAGCGCAGCACTTGCCGGGTGACGATTGCACAGGAGTGGCACCGTCTGCCACGCACTCTGTTACGTTCCTCCATTCTCTAGAAAAGTTTTTTGCAGGAACAGAGTCGGAGATTTATCATTCAGCATATGCTTTCAAATACTCAGCACTGCCCAGTTCGCTTGCGTGGGCGGAGACGCCCCTTCTACGCAGAGCCGGCGAACTACCGGCGCCTTTCTTTTGTTCTCAAAGCGTCTGCGGACGTTTTGTGCTGCTTGCGGTCTCAGACCATCGACTTCGCTCGCCTGTGCGAGAATTGCGGTATCGAAGCAATCGCACTGCATGCACGAGTGAGTTTCGCGTGCAGCCGTTTGTAAGAAAACTAAACTAATTGAATAACATGGTAGATAGGGAATAAACTGTCTCCACACTGCCTGATTTTCCGCTCTACGTACAAGGGGAGATCTCTGAATGCGTGCCGTTGAGCTTCCGCTTTAAGGGCAACGTAGAAGCCGAGCAGAATTGGTCGCGTACGGTTTTACGATGGCCTCCCTTTCGGGTCTCGCCAGTCGGGGGGTTGTCGACGAAAGAAAGAGATGAAGTTAAATGCGCGCCGGAGAGAATGGCTCTTGAGGTTTTTTCCCTGGGTGTTGTCCATTTGCTTTCTTGTAGGAGGTTCATGAGCGACCGTCGCACCGCGCCCACTGGGATCTCTTCCCGGTAAGTCTGAGCCTTCAAAGCATTTTCTTCATGCGTGCGTGAAAACTCTTTGGACCCCACGCCGCTGTCCCGATTCATAGTGTTCAGCGAAAGCGCTACTTCCGTGGTCGTAGCATACAGAGGTAGGAGTGAGGATGGACCGGAGCGCGCGTTTGCCTGCCAGCGTATGTATATATTATTATATATGTAGGGTTTCTCGCGCCACATGAGTCTTCTGGCGATGCGTGACACGGAGGAATTCCTTGGCGGCCTCTCAGCAGACGGCTCTGCTGCGCCTCGTCTGTGGCTCGTCCTCAGGTTGTTCGCTCGTCCCTCTCCATCCCGCTCATCGCAAACGGCGATTTTCTCGCTTCCCGGGATGTATCTGTCTTCCAGGTAAGCAGGAAGCAAACTCGGCGCCTCTCCGCGCGTGTGTGGCGGGCGCGCAGAGAAGCGTGCATAAGCGTCCGTTGGGGGGATCGCTGCGGAACTGGAATTCTTATGGCTTTTCATAGTCACAAGGTCGTGTGTTTTTCTCCGCCATTGTTTTCTAACTCGCCTGAGAGCCGTGTCGCTTTGTGTTGCCTCGTGCTGTATTGTCCTCTCTGTGTGTCCCCTTCGGGTGTGTCGGGGGGGCCATTCTGGCATCCTTTATCATCCGCTCTCATGCCTGTTCCCTGCTGCAGAAGGTAGGATCCATTCGTGCTGTCTTTGTTCCCGCACTTCTGCATGCACTGCAGGACAAAGTCGGCGCAGACAGTCTGATGTTTGCGCGGGGGGCCATGTGGGACCCGAGCATTTTTTCTTGGAAGAACGTGCCGAGCGGTGTGCACGCTGGTACGTCGACGGACTGTACGTCGCTGGCGTCTGCTGGCGCTTCATCTGGAGGGACACAGACAGGCGAGTCCGCGTCGCCTGCGCTCTCTCTGCTCTCCAGCAATTCAAGCCGAGTCAATGTCATGGGAAGCTATACCAAGCGAGTAAGTGATGCGAAGCACACAGGAGCTGCGGCGTGTTCCGTTTGAAGGTGAGCATGCGAACATCTATGCGGAGAGGGAGCGGGAGTGGGGGGGAAGGTGCTGGCGAAACCCCCTCAGTGATGGTTCTCTCTCGAGGGCCCCGTTTTAGCTGACGACGCTACGGCCGAGTGGATGCAGCAAAGCACAGAAGAAACAGATAGAACGGTACTGCCTCTGAAGTCCGCAGCTTCTGATGTGTGCTGCCGAACTTCTCAGGCTCTCGTCTGTGGTGCGCCTTACCAAGCGATCAAATTCTGCCTTCAGAGCATGGCGGCTCAGGTTAGCATGCAACGCCACAAGCGAGCGAAGCGGGGCGCGCTTCTGGGTTAATCTGCAGGGTCTATGCATTTAGTGGTAGCACTGGACGAACGCCCTGCAGACTGGTTTTACTTTGGTATAATTAGTTTAAGATGTAAAAAGTCAAGTACAATAAAGTAGTACATGTGAATGCAGTCAGATGCCTCAGTGTATAGATGTCACTGCTGGGCCCATCTGGTGTTTCCTGATGCAGTCCTCCTGTTTCTCTGCTTTGCTCAACAGGCCAGCTGCGACCGAAACGTGAACCTGGCTATCACCGCGAGCAAGTCGAACCGAGAGATATGCGAGGCACTCGGCATCAGTCTCTTCTACGACGACCTGTCATCGAAGTTGCCAGCACAGGCCAACAGCTTGCACTACCACAAAACGCGGGACTTGGTGGAAGTCGCCTCGACTGAGACATTCGATAGACCACTTGCATTTTCCTCTTTTCTCTAAACATGAGCGGATCTGTTGGTCGTTGTCTTCAGCACACTTACACGGCGCATGCTCTTTGCGCGCACCCTTTCGTCCTTTCTGTCTCATCACTCCATCGATGATTTTCTATTTGTCAGGTTATCGCCAAGGTCGGCCGTCCTGTCGAATCTCCGACTTTAGGTTGGAAATTACGGGTGGTCACACGCAGCGGGGATTGTTTCTTGGCTGAATCCCAGAGTATTTGCCGAGCACAGCACATCTTGTAGAACGAGGCCGTCAGGGGTCGGCGTTTCCGGCATCTAATCGCGACAGTGAGCTGAAATGATGCCGAGCCGATTCTGGTAGCCCTCGTTACCACAGAACTTCTGGGGACGCGTGGGCGTAATCGCTGCAGGAGTGTGATGCAAGAGTCACCAGCTGTCGGTAGACTCCGTCTGGAAGCCGCATCAGTTGCCTGTGTGTACCAGCTTCCACAACTCTGCTTCCTTTCCTGTCTGGGTTGCTCAATACGATGATGAGGTCTGAAAATAATGGCAGCTAGGAAATAACAATATAATGACCAAGAAAGAGCCTGCTTCGTCTTCACATGGTACAGGCTTTACTTGAGGTGCTGCACTTGCTTCCCGAGAAGGCCGTTAAAGCGAGCTCAGCAAGGCGCATTTGAAAGAGTTATCGAGTGTCAGCTTCGGTCACCAGGAACATACTAATGGTCATCGCATCTCTGCTGTTCCTGTAGACTGAAAGCTGACACTAAGGCAGGTTATGAGTGGGGTGCACGCTAGTCAGTCTGTACTTGTAGGAAGCCACGCCCAGCCCTTGTAACCCTTCTATTAACACTACGTGAATAACCCTTTATGTGAAGTGGTTTACAGTTGTCCCTGGAGACAGCCCTTTCGCCCCTGTAGAGGCACAGCGTCTTCCGTTGGCCGTATGTCTCTTGCTCCTTGACTGGCTGCGTGCAAAGCGAAGACGGCCCGCCTCAAACTGGCCTGCGCGCTACAAGTATACAACGTAGGATTTCTGGGGTAGCCCGTGCCCCAGGTCAGTGGCGACCAACCGGAAGGCGTACCTGCATTCTTCACTGTCGATAACCTATGGGCCGCCACGATTGTCATTCGAAGAGATGTCTTGATGACATGGTCGAGTGTTGCTTGCACTTTCCGCTCTGTATCCATATCGAGAGCTGACGTTGGTTCGTCGAGCAGAAGAATGCGTGGATTACGTAGCAGGGCACTACGCGAAAAAGAGAAAACCAGAGGAAGCGGTTACCGCTATTGGGTGGGCCGCGGCTGTCTCTACGGAGGTGTGTATTCTTGCTTTCTCGCGTCGGTCAGGCGCTCCGTACAAGGCCCAGCGCGTTCCAGGCGTCTAAACCAGTTTATTGCCCTAACGTCCCAAAGTACAGAATATATAGCGACCGAATGTAGCGAGAGTTACGTGGGTATGTCAAAATCACTTCGAAACCACTCCGAACGTAATTCCCCTTGTCTTCGCGACATTTTACGACAGTGATACTCTGTGTATTGCGTCAAGTTGCTCAGTAGAGTGGTGTCCTCTGCGGGTCTCCTGTGACAACACAGGAATCGCAAGGCGCGTGGAACCTCGATACTCTAATCACGGTGCCGATGGTGAAGCCTGAGAACTTTATCACTAGGCTTCGTCTACACGCCTACCGGGCAATTGCAATTCTTTGTTTCTGGCCCCCTGAAAGCAGGGCGCCTCTTCTTCCCACTCTCGTCCCATACCCTAATGGGAAAGACAGGGTGAACGCGTGTACGTCGGCCTGCCTTGCTGCTGCCTCAATTTGTTCCTAGACGGACACACACGACTGCACAATGAAACTACCAGTCGCCTCACAGCTACCGCCTACTGAGATTCCTGTTGATCCTGGTCTCCAAAGGCTCTGTGAACGAAGTGAAGGCATGCGATTCACGGCACCGTTGCAATGCCGCATAGACATGGTAAAAAGTGTATCATTAAGCATCGGCCGCTTCTCTGGCACAAGTGCTCAATCATCATCTGCCGTACACGATCGGTGTGTCCTAGCGATATGCCATCGTTCTTTGCGCGTGACCGGTCCCCTTCATGCCGCTCTGAGACAGAGCTCGGAATCCCTCTTAATGAGTAAATCAAGGCCTTACATCAGTTGCGTTTGGCTTCCCATACCGAATATTCTCGGCAATTGTCATGTCAAAGAGGACAGGCTCTTGGCTTACGAGCGCAATCACCGATCGCAGACTTCTGGGGAGACACATAAGAAGGCACAGTGCACCACAGGACTGTCCATGCCGCTTGTGATTCCCTAGAGCCACTGCTCACCGAGTGTAGTATGTGTTGACATCTGTAGCATCTATGGAAGCCATCAAATATTAAGAATACATACTCTCATCGTCCTTCACAGGGCCAGCCACCGACCCTCACGTAGCGGGCTCAATTGGTAGTAGGGGCACTCACTCTCACGCGCATTCGAGACTCCGAAAGCAAGCAGGCTTACCGTACGTTGATGTCTCGTATATCAACCTCGTCGATAGTAATAGATCCGCGGTGGCCTCCTCGCTGTTGTTTTCTTCTTTCGATTGTCACAGTATTCCCGTCATCCACGTCGTAGAAGCGCTCCTGAGAGGACGGAAAGCCAGGCTGTTGCTGTTGTCAAAGTGCTACGACCTCATCTCAGAAGGGCGGTGCCGCTGTCACGTGCGCACGATGCGTCGTACTGCGTCCGTTTCGTGAGAGCACATGCAGGTCGAACACATGTGAAGAAACTTGGGACTGTTGAGCCGCATCACCAGACCGGCAGGCCGCCGCAGACAGCTGCTTAATCCAATTGCTTGTTAGTGGCATCTGCGAGTTGGCCAGCTTGTCTTCTACGCGGGGCTTTACTCTGCGAGTGCGTCCCCCACCCCAGCTCCCGGGGGGCTAAGACGCTGCAGACCTACTAGCAATTGAATGGCGGTGGACTTGCCGCATCCTGAGTTTCCGACAAGTGCCACTGTCTGGCCTGGCATCACCCGGAAGCTCAGGTTTGCGAATACCTTATCGTCCACCGCGTACGCAGTCACGTAAACAGACTGCTAGCGCTGAACAGAGAGCTGGCGCCGATCAAGCGGAGGCGCTTCGGATATTTTTGTGTGTGGAGTTGCTGCGGGCGCAGCAGACACGACTAGACCGTGGAATCACAGCGACCAGATACTCCCCACGCAACACCAGCGGTACCAGGGCAGAATAGAGAGGGGCTCGCTGATCCGCCGAGCTTCTGGCAGCGATATATTCGAGGATTTCAGCGCATCGAAACTCAGCAGCGCTTCTAACAGCGCTGCGGGACCTCTTTGCTTCCTCATGTGTCGGTCTATGTGCCTTCTATACCTTTACGTCAGGCCTGCTTGGACATCGAAACTGCACTCGATCAAACACAATGCCATCTCGGAACTCTTGCTGGGCGAAGCAAAAGCCTTCCATATCTCTGGTGTCAATCTTTGATCCCTACGAGCAGTAGCAGTGCATACCACTCGCTCAACAAACGCAAAGCGTCGAGCAAAGTACCGAGCGCTGAAAAGCTGAGGGCTTCAGCACCAGCACTGGGAAATCTCCCACAGTCCCGTCTCATGGTGGTATTGAAAATAGTTGCGAAGGTGCGTCCAATGGCGACAGCAACTCCTTCCACCCAGGCCTTTCCGTCCCCCTGGACACACTCTGACTGCAACATCAGCCACCATGACACGCTATCTGATGCAGCGGAGTGGTATTAGCCGACTCAGTGCTCAGTTGCCGGCTAACTCGGTGCCCGCTACCTCGACCGTGAAGGCGTGCCACGAATGGGGGGAACCCGCATGACTATTTGTGTGGCCTGGTTGCTGCAGGCTGGAAATGAATGAAGTGGCGATAAAGCTGCTTACGCCCCGAATCAAGCAGAAGAGCCGCTTAGCCGCTTCTCTCGCCTTGGTCCCGTCTGTGGCGACAAGGACTGTCTGGCCAATCCCGTTCGCCGCAAACACGAGAGCGAATAGGGTCTGCATCATAGCTGCGCGGGAGCACATTCGACACTATGTAGCGCATCAAGATTCTGGCAGACCCGAGTGGTGATCCATATGGAACCCTGAGCACAAGGCTTGTAGATCAATAACGGTATGAAATGAAACGCGTCATGACTGCAGGAATGACAAACGTTTGTGCATGCTACAGACACGGACTTTGGTTACTCAAGCTGGAAGAGAAATCCCTAGGCCACACTACACCATTGCGTTGCAGGTGTGGCTCGTGAGGGCGTACTTGTCGCCTCCGTAGATCCATCAGCCACCAGTTTGCCACCATACCAGAGAGCTAAAGCGTTAACCAAGAACTGCGAGCCCTGGGAGGAAAAAGGATCCGCAGACGCTGTGAAGCAAGAAGTCCGAAGTAGCATGCAGGCGGGATGCCTGCCATGGTCATCAGCAGCCGCGGGTTTATCACGTTTCTGTTTCATCGGGAAGACGGCATTGTGCTGTAGAATGTGTGATACTCGCGTGTTGGCAGAGACTCATCTTCTAAAGCAGCGCATTACTGTAGTGGACGTACTTGACTAAAACCCCACATCACTCCCACCGACAGAGCTGATCTCCACATTCGCCTGACATCCTTTTGTACCGCGTGCCTGTACTTCTCCTTGATGCGCTGTAACAGCCGAGATGCGTAAGACGTGTCGCAGCGAAAATGCGGAAGACACGGCGGACGGCACGCCTCCACGGAAAAGCTCGCGTCAAGCCTTGTCTACCCTCAGAAGACGATCAACATCTTCGCATCCGGCGAGAATCTACTACCGGCAAGACTAGCGCAGCTGGCATCCATGTACCACTTTGACTTTTCACAAGGAACGAACCTGCTCCAATCCGAAGGTTGCAATAACGCGACTGCAACTGATAGCTTCACTGAAAATTGCCACGGGACTCGCTGATTCGTACTTGCCCGCCGTTCCCGTTTCTGTGTTTGCTGGAGGGACGCACGGCAGGCACGATACCGAAAGACGGCCGCAGTCGGTGGCAGCACACAGGACTAGGACGCATGGACCCGGCTGCGAGCGGTGTGCTCTAGATGGTTATTGTGTCGCCTGATGCACCGTGTCATATTGCCTCCAGCAATTCTGACATCGCAAAGGACGTCTACTGAGTTCGAATAACGAATACATCAGAGATGGCCTGGTGTTCAAGGTAATGTCCATTTCATGATGCGTTGAGACCGAGAGCAGAAGGTTGATGACCCATGACGCACCGTTATGTACGCCGTAGTTCCACGCCCGCGATTCGGCTCTGTTGTGTGGATTACCCCTTGAAAGGGTCCGCGCATACCGTCGACTCACCCTTGTAATCTGCAAAGCGCGTGTCTACGAGAAGCGCTGGCACCAAGAGGCAAAAGCAAGCCAGGATCACAGCTGCCAGTCTAGCTTCCCCACAAAAGGCAAGGCCTATGCCTGGAAACAGCGGCAGCACAATGCTCGGTTATTTGGAAGGTTTAGCGCTTGCAACATCCTCCATACAGGAAGGACAGCCTGAAGCATGCCCTCCCCTCACTGTTCTTTTTCGATTGCCCCCTGTAGCAGGACAGGAAACTGAGTACGTCTCTTCGTTCCGCAAGGCAATATTAGAGAGCGCAAAACCCATGCATTGCATGGGGGAGTGCAAGTGTCTGTTTAGCAGCCCATGCACGAGTTGGGTGATCGAGCACTGTATTCAGTCGCACTGGTCAAGACCTTGCGTTGAACTGCGGAGTAGCGTAACTGAAAGTGGGTGTGAGCCAGTGTGACCTTATAACGCTGCTCGAACTCACCTGCTGCCATTGTAGCTAGCGCCTGTGTTGTAGCTGCAAAGTTTCCTGCGCTGCCTGTTTTTACTAGGGGAACGTCACTGCAAAGGATGCTAAGGACAGAGCCTTTCAACGGCCCCAGCCACAAACCAGACGGTAACACACGCAAGGAAGCTGTGCAGCCTTCGGATGCTTCTCCTACTGCCGGCGCCAAAGCGCTATCGGTGACAGGCCACGCCTAAAAGTAACTGCGGTCCGCCTGCGCTCTCTCTCGCTGTCTTTTTTCCTCCTGTCCCAGCGCAGAACCACGGTCAAGCAAGGGTCCATTTTGTATCCTAGCGTTCAGCGCGGCTCGTTGTGCGTTCTACCCAGAGGGTGCCTGGCAAGGTCATCCTGCAAGACATTTTCCCTCGGCACCAGTGACCACAGAAGGCACGGGTGTCTCAGCCCCCTGTATACCAGGCCTATCAGTACTACCGAAACCAACAAGGAGCCAGTCACCCGATAGGGAAGGCTCTACGGCAGGCATGCACCACAGCCTTACTTGCCGTATGCCCTTCCTCATCATAGAACTCGATTTCCTGGTGTGCGGCCTCCGTAAATGCACGACTCCTCAGTGAAGTTGTTAGTTTGTACCCCATATATTCGACTGTGAAAAACTTGCAAAACTCCAGGATTCCGTCTACCACGCCCAAGATGAGGAACAGCAACGCCCACCAATTTGCCTGCGTATACCAAATGGCATGGGTTAGCCTTTCCGAGTGGTATAAGATATCAGTTCCTTCTGAGCATTGCCAATCGTGTCGCAGTGCCCTAGCTACAAGCTCGCGCCCTCAACAGACTGAAACACGCCCCCTCAAGGTAGCAGGGCACGGCTGTGTCGCTTTGTCGTTCTCGCCATCTTAACACTAATGCCTTCACGGATTGACTCGTAAGTGCTGCTTCGTAAGTGCAAGCTCAAGCGCACGAGGCGGTCGCAGTACTCCTTACATCTTTTCTGATTTTTGCCGGGTCAGGGTTGAAAAACAGCCCAATTACCCGAGCAAAGACAACGCCGAATGCGGGAAAGCAAGTCCTGCTTACAAATACATACATAAACATGAAGTTCAAACTGGCGCCACTCTCTTCGTGCCGTGAAACAGCAGTGGCTGCCTACGAAACGTCCTGCCGTGGCAAATGTCGACTGGCAGCGTTGCCCTGTGATTTGCGGAGTAGGTGGAGTACCATTGCTCTCGTTGTCCTCACCCGGCGCAGGCTGCGGAAATGGCGCATAGCGCTGCACTTTTCCAGTGCGGTCTCAAAAGCGCGAACAGCTGCAACTGGGAGACGCCACGGCTGCCGCAGTCCGAGTTGGTCACAGGTCTTCCTTTCAGAAACGGGAACAGTCGACGTAAGCCTTCAATATCATATTCACACAGGAACCCGCGGTTCATCACAAACCCTTAACTGTGTGGGTGACCCTGTGAGCGATGACAGGTTCTTTTTTTATTAAACCGACACGTTCTTGAGCAGGGGACATAAGCGTCTTGCTCTCAAGAGTTAAATGATAAACCTACAATCGCCATCTACACGTTCTGGAGGTAAGACGCCGCGTGTGAACAATTAAGAAACTCATTGCCCTTAGGGCCGATAAAATTGCTGGAAGATGTATCGCAAGGACTCTCTCGGCTGGCGGCACGCTTACGCTGTTTCATCTTCGAGCAACAACCGATCCGAGGCTGTTTACGTCCTGCCCGATTGGAAGGATTATCAGCTGCCGGCAGCGGAGTGTCAGACGTTGGCGCCTGAGGGCAAGTGGTTCGTGTGCCGTAAGGTAAGCACCCACAACACGCGCACGTCACAGTAAGGTAGGTGCGCTTTCTGAAACGTTTGCGTGTATCAAGCTGTAAAAGTGACATCGTAGGTGCCGTTCCGGCGGAACCCGGATCTTACCAATGGCATCATGCAGTCTTCAATCGGGCTTCTGTAGAAATTCACTTCTGCCTCATCTTGATCCCTGTTTAACTCTACAAGCTGCGACCGCACGAGGTTGTAGTAGAGGCCGTTCTGCAGGCATCGTGAACCACACAAAGGTTGAGCACTGCGCCACATCTCTCTGCAGTTGTTTATGTGCAGAATACATACACTATAGCTCCTCCACTGTGAGAGAACGAAAGCTGACAGACACAAACCACTGAAAGAACAGCAGGTTCACAGACAACAACATAGTCAGAAAGAGTGCTCACTAACGCGGAGGAAGGGCTTTCTCACAAAGAGTTCAGCAAAAGACCAACATCTGTATATAAGCTGTTGGAAAAACATGGCACTCCTATCGGTTTCAACTAGTCAGTAGGGTAACACGTGGGAGGGGTAACTTTCGGCCGACTCTTCCTTTGCATTGAAGATGAATGCTTCGAGGTGGACAGTTTCGTTTGATCATCGTATTTGGGCTGTTCCAACAAACCCTCACGAATACCGGAGCTTATTTTCATGTTCAGGGTCCATGATGGTTTCTGGGGGGTCAACATGTTGCGGCGCGCCTAGAGATCTTACCCTCTCCCTCATGAGCTCTGAATGGGTGCCTTGCTGAACAACAACTGCACCATTTTTGTCATTCTGTTCTAAAACAAGGATGAGATCCGCATGCTGGATTGTCGACAGTCGGTGGGCTATTATGATCGTCGTAGCCTTTGTTGTCGCGACAAGAGAGTCGATAGCGCTCTGACACCCACACCGTAGCGAGAGCGCCCACCCCAGAGCACCCACGCTATGTCTCTCACGATTCCCTTGAAAGCGCATGCGGCTGGGTCGTGCCAAAGACGATCGGAAACGTGATTGCTTTCGACCACAGGAGTCACACCTGGTCAGACGACGGCGCCGTGCTGCTGTTACCGTGGTAGGTTTCGTGCAGCACGAGAGATCAAGAGTCTCAGACGATCGTAGCCCATGGGGGAGGCATTTTCCCGTTTGGGAGTGAGAGTCCCCGGACAGAGAGTCAGGCGAGCCGCATTATTCCACTCGAAATGGAGGCATTCCAAGTGCGACAGCAACCCACGTATCGCGGCATGCTCCTCGCGATCCACAGTGCTACTCCCAACCCAACTCATCCTCTTCCCCCCCCCCCCCCCTCCCTCCACCATTCGTGGCGCTACAGTCGGCTTTGGTTACTCTACCCACCTGCACACGTTTCTCTGATGATGCATCCAGGGCAGAAGTAGCTTCATCCAAAATAATAATTGCTGGCTTGCGCACCTGAGGAAAACACGCACCGGTTCTACAGGGGACAGGGAAACGTGTCATGCCCACGCTTGGCAATATGTCAGTGAATCTGCCCTCGAACACACAGTCTACACCTTGTAAGACACGAATCAGGAACAGGCCTGAGACGATTGCTGAAACCCCGGCCCAATGGATACAAATTACCAGATGTCTGTTCGAGGAACACGTGAAGACGAAACCACCTCGTCCATCCCTTTGTGACACTATTCGACGTCTAGGGTGATAGAACTACGTCAGCCACAGTCGCAACGGTACGTTGTGCAGTACACAATGCGTCACTCCATAACCGGTAAGCATCAGGGAGGCCGGATCGGCGCGGGCCGAAGCTGCAGATGCAATCCTGATACGGACTGGAAACCAGTCTTCACTATGTCGGGACACTTACCAGAGCACGAGCAATGGCGACTCGCTGTTTCTGGCCACCTGAAAGTCGGCTTCCACGGACACCAACGTCTGTTTCATACTTCTCTGGGTACTGTTGGATGAAGCCGTCGGCATGGGCCTGCTGTGCCGCGAAAACAAGCTCCTCGTCCTTCACAGGTGATGGCGACCCCAACCGTATATTTTCACCTATCTGCAAATCAACGTATGCATCCGAGGCAGTATGTTAGTTCTGGAAAATAGAGTTATCACCGCCATTCCCCGTCCCGACTGGGATGTTCCCTCCTCGTCTGCACCTAGAGATTTGCGGCGATTGCGCCCAGGTCACATTCCAGATGGTCATCCTGTGCGCCCGTGCTTGGATAATTCAGTGTACGTCCGAATCGCTTTCGTTTTCCTGTATGTTACCACCGTATATGGAAGTGGGAGCCTGCCTAGGCCGTCACCGTTCCTTCGTGCATGGATGATGTGTGCAGCGGAAAGACACACTACACAGCTTCAGAAACTTCACACCGCGCACTTTGCACTCTATTTTGCGGGATGACGCCAAAGAAGGCAAAAGCAGTTTTCCGACGCTGGGAATGTTGCCGTATTCTCCAGACAATGCCCCCCTTTCCTTTCGTTATAATGAGTGCATGTCAGACCGCCTGCTGTTGTTTTGCGCTGAACAGCCAGCAATATACGACCTACTGAGCATGAAAACAAAATCGGCTCCTGGTTCACTACGCCAATCTGCGACCGAAGCCAGCGCACGTCAATTGTCTTTATGGGCCTAGTATTTGGCTCGCAATCAGAACCACAAACAGAAAGTCGCGGCTGGTGGTGGGCAGCCAGAGTTCGGGCGTCCGTCAATGCCTCATGTACTTCTCTTGATATCTGCTCGCCCAGATTAAGGAACTCTGGAAGTGACCTTGGATGGCGGGCAAGAGTCGCCCGCGGATCAGCTTGCCCGTACAGAGAAAAAGGCTACCTGTACCGGCGGTACGTCGTGGCGGCAGCTGAAGGGCTAATCGACACTTGCCACAGCCTGGGCATCAACCCTGTGGTCGTGGGGTGCGCCACTAGACCAACTCCATAGCGGATTGAATTACTGGATGCGTCTCAAAGGTCTAAGTTGATCTCTTTCGGCCCCGGTCAATCGCTTACACATTGCCAACCGTAATCTTGCCGCCATCTACGTCATAGAGACGCGTCAGAAGCAGCGGAATTGTCGATTTCCCGCAGCCTGTACACAACTGCAGACGGGGGATTGATGACATTTCGCAGTGCTTGATCTGAATTCGGGCCTGAGATAAGTCTTTTCTGAGTCTGTTTGCATTTCTTCTTCATAAATACCAAGGCGCTGTCTACGGTCGCGATGGCTTCGAAGAGCTTGTCGGTGTACGACCGCAAATGCGCCTACTAGGTAGTCTTCTGCGAACTCTATTATGTTCCCGGAACAAGGCGCCGGATCCCCCTTCCTTCAGGAAGGGAATTCGCTCACCCGACAGTCCAACAAGTGCAACGGTCTTGCCGCCAGGGATGCGCATGTTGAGATCACAGAACACTGGCTGTCGCCTCCTTGTGGGGTACCCGAACTTGACGTGTTCAAACACGATATCCCCGTCAAGACGCACATCTGTCTGCGGCAGGGGCGTTCACAACAGCGAGAACCAGACCTTGTAATTTGGTCGAGCATCACAGCCATGACGAATGAGATTGGCACTTGTTCACAAGCGGTTTGAGTGAAGTCCCCGTTTCCACTGAACCCACGAGCAAGCTGTTCCAGCGAAATCACTACTCTGATAGTCAGGGTCTTCGACTTCGTCTTCGCATGCATCTACAGGACCGAACGTTTCGTCATCTTAATGCTTGAGACGCTGCAACAGAAGCTACTGTCGCACCACCGCCACACGGCTCCAGCGCTGAACAAACGGCGGTGTGCAGCGGCACAGTGTCCTCCCCCGTCTTCTAGAATAAGTGCATCAACAGAGCTGTGTTACGCACGGCATTTGGCGAAATAACGCGATACTCTTGCCGCATAGCTTCGCCACAGTCCGCCCGCACGTAGGTGAGGTACCGTCTCCGTCTCTTACCCGTACCCCGCAGCGGTCTTTTTCATCTCCCCTCTTGCATAAAATTAGACGTTGCAGATCTTCGGCAGCGGTCACTGCCTGCACAAAACACCGTGCCGTACACAAGAGGATGCCGCCTATACGCACGATCGAGATCAGCTGGATCTGAATCCACTGGCATCCCGGAAGCCAAGTTGACCCTAGGCAAACCGCCGCCGCCGGCGATGCTCCATGAACAAGGCTACAGATGGTCAGTCGTATATTACACCCAGTCCGGCTTTGTAATTCGGGCTGTATCAACCTCAATGTACGGTAGTAGCGGGAACCGTCAGTGTGTCCGTCCGTGCGCCAGCAGAGAGAACCTACATTAGCAAAAGCCGCTGAGTTTGATATGGTGTTCCCGATGGCAAAGGCACTCATAACGATGGAAAAAAAAACTGACACACCATCGCCTCCTTTGAAGTCTTGGACGTTAGGAACACCTGGTAACACAAACCGAAGCACAGGGCGAGGCAAGATCTTCAGCCAGGTCAGAAGCCCCACATGCTTCAGTGGTTCATTTGACCCACTGCTGCTCCTTGCGTGAGCTCCAGCTAAAAATTGGGGGCGCACGAGTGTGACGCTCTTTGACTATGCTGCCCGGGCTTATTGCCCGTATCGCTGTACCAGAAAGGCTCTGTCCAGACCACCAGCAACGCGGCTCACCACTTAGCTTCATCTCCCGTGTCTTCGCCGCTAGCATACCCGCGTACCAAAAACCGAGGGCGAACATCAAGAAGACCGACATCATCATGCCTCCGATCCCTGAACACGCAGATCGCGATGGTGATGTAGAGGCACGTATCGTCGTGGTGGACCCGTATTGTTTTTGCAGGACAGCCCGGCTATATGCTGGCTCGTCCACTGTTTGACTACGGTATGTGGGCAGAGCGGCATGTGTGCCGGACACTGTTTCGCTTCTCTGGCGCACACGACTGATGGAAACGTCGCCTTCCTTTCTTCGCCGCCTCTGCAGCACGCGTCTTCATCGTGATCCCAGACTATTTCCCACACGTTACACGTTGTTACAGTGTCGATAGGCTCAATATTGTCGTCGTCGGGACACTACGTACAGTCTTTCCGCGCAGTTTAACCGGATTAAAAGGTCAGGCTTGGCGCACTTTATCGCGGGACGTTATCCGCCTCACCGATAGAAGCCACAGCACCACCCCGGATGCCCTCCTGTTCTGCCAAGAGCAGCTTCGACTTGTACGCTTGTGCCGCCAGGTCTTCAGCTCCGAGGGAACTGACAGTCCTCAAAGACTGTAAAGTTTCTTCCGCTATTTGCCCCGCTTCACCATATGAAGCAGCGCCTGGAAATGAAGCAACAAACGCCGCAGCGTTGGAATTGAGATGCAAACTCTCAATGATCTCTCGCTACATCCTCCACAGTACACGTCATCCTCTTGTCAGTGCTGAACCGCCATACGCGCGTGAGTGATAAATGGGACTACGGACAACCGCTGAATAACTATTTCCGGTGCAGATCGGCTCTGGCATTGTACTTTGATTTTGTTTACGTCGTGCACAAGAACGTAATGTATGTCACCTTATCAAGCTTCCACCCGTAACACAGAACCCATGTGTGAGGAGAGATGGGAGTGTGACCCAGACTCCGACCTTCAGACCAAGACTGCACACAAAGAGTTACTCACTCTTTGCCTTCGCCTTTTCTAGCGCCCAGCCGAAGAAGCATCCAAAGCCGACCACTAAAGGGATGCCAAATATAGCCACTCCAGCAAGCTTCCAGTTGCGCACAAACGCAACGACGAGGCCCCCGACTCCAACGATCACAAACTGAATAAGCTGTTAACAGGAGACCAAAATGATGCCCACAGAACAGAACCTGCTTGCCTTCTGACAATACAAGCTTGATATGTGGTGCTGCTCTGCGGCGAGTGAAGATGTCCCCCAACATCCTTGTCAGCTGTCCCGGGGCTCTCAGGCATTCCTCTCATCGCTGTCAGCTCGGAGATTTGGTAACGGTGTAGAGACTCTCGTACCAGTCTGTCCACCGCCTCCTCACCATCGACAACTTCGTCCCTATTGAGTTCCTGATTGCGACGATTCCGTCTTCAAGCTGGGATACCACCGTGCCAGTATCATGCGTGTCGAACCACGCTGTATCCTGTAAACCGCACCAGCAAACACAACAGTCGGCATTGCATTATCGTCGGTATGCTGTGCCCGCATAAACATGAACTCCACAACAGGCCAAAAATGTCTCCGGCCCTGGTTTTTGCCATGGGTGTTAGCTGATGGGATCCCGTTCGAACATGACAGATGCATGGCACGTACCTGCGAAATAACCGAATCGAAGTATTTCTCGCGGAGCTTGGCGATTTGTTTGTCTGCGACATATTCGAAGCATGATGTGGCAGCCCAGGACGTAAAAAAGCTGAGCACCTTAAAAGCATCAGCACGACAGAGCACCGACCGCACCTGCATTGCGTGAAGCATCGGGAGACGTCCACAGCAAATTGTATTGAGCCCTCTGTTAACGCACCGCCCCGCCATATTGCATTGGAGGGCTGCAGGGGGTCGACGACCCGGGGGCCCACTGTTGCGTCGCCACCTATGCCGAAAAAGTGTTAGCTCCCTACGCTGTCAGCTGTTTTCGACTGAGTTGTCCCTGCTGAGCCGCAATCCAGCAGGCGACTCCAATCGAACACGCAACGGGATAAAGCTAGTTCTAAAGAGCGGCCCCCTTCAGCTGCCAGGAACCGCGAACGCTACTATATGTGCGATCATTTGTTCCAAACGTACTGCCAGCCAGCCTAGGACCATCGAGTAGTAGTTGGTGTCCAGGCCAGAATCGATTTCATTGATGAGGTTCCCGAAAATCAAAACAAACGCTGGCTGAAAACACGCATCACACTCTTGGCTGCACATATTGTCTCCCCGCAAGAACCCTGGGTCATGGAAAAGGAGCTCCAACGGGTGTCAGACAGTGGTTTGACAGACAATGGTAAAAGGGCAGCGCCCGATCTCGTCTTCGCGAAGGACACTTATCGTACAAGAAGTGGCTGTTCTTCGTATCAGCCCACTCCATGAAGTTTCACAATAGATACAACCCTGTCATATTTCTGGAAAATGTCGTCCGATAGAGCGTCCCCAGACAGTAGCGAAACTTCCCGCGGAGCGTCACACAGGAGACAAGAACTCAAGCTGACGCTGCCCACATATAGCTCCCGCACGGCGGCCTGTCTCGTAGCTTTCCGTACGCAGAAAAGACTAATACGACGTTTGGGGCGGCTATCAAATCATGCACGACCTCGCTTACATGGACACATCCGGACATAACGCTGGACACTGCTCCTACAGCTATGAGCAGGATGTCCCGTTTCGTTGCGAGCCTGCGAAAGAAGAACAGCCGACACGTAGTCCATCGTAGAACCTGGATCGTAGTGGCAGTTACTGCAGATGCCATTGCCAGAGAGTAGACTCACCGAACATTCCAGGCTCACCTGTACGGAGCGAAAATGCTTGCAGCGTTCGAGAAACGCTCTTCTGTGTTTGACTGACAAAACATGACACCCACAGTGCGTCCCACCGTACATAGTTGAGAGGTGCAACGCTGCCTATCCACAGCCATACGCCACGTCTGCTGATCCCCCGGAAGGAAACAGCATCAGCGGAGGAGCAACTACTTAACTGAGATGGATACGTATGTGTGTGCACACCCACGACGACCTCCCAGGTCACACTCCTTCGTGCACCACAAGCGCTACGCCAGCCATCTTGCGTCCCCTCACCGTGCTTGATTGCTGCCCCAGCCACGAGGAGGCGTCGTGAGGACCCTGCTTAAACAGTGGTTCATTACTAGGCAGTTGGTTTTCTTTTTCGTGCAGAAGCGGGAAAGCCTCAACTTTCGATACCGCGGGAGGGAGCTCCACGGAAGAGCCAACGCCCGTGGACCCTGAGGTTGCTGCCCGTAGGCCGCCTAGAAGATCAAGTTCTTGCCAGGCCATTTTTCAGCGGGCAAACAAAAATAACCGAGCGGATAAATATGGCCTCTCCTTTCTATAGGCTGGGCCAAACCGTTCAGCTGCATGCGCACTGCCTTGTACCACCCGTCGCTAGACGAGCTGGGACAGAAGGCCGGTTGCCGTTGCCGATGTGTGCGGAAGAAGGAGGAAACGCCTAGGCATCAGGTATATTCGCACACAAGCTGGGCACTGACAACCGTGAGTTGCTGCCATATTCTGCCCGGAGTCCGTCATGCGCCAAGGTGTGCGGTCCTTGGCGCTGATCCCGCCTCTCGCACAGCACTGGCCTCATGTCTCGATTTAGAACGGGGACGCGCTGTCGTTTCAGCCGACACGGCGTTGTCTCGCCGAAGCGGTCGTCGCGCTAGAGGGGCGCCCGTTGCGGTGGATGCAGCTCGTATTGAGTCAACCCCCGCTAGCCTTATTTTTCACTGCGGCGTTTCACCTGTGTTCGAATACCTGATCGGGACTGTTCAACCCTGTGATAAGTGACCTTGCCCCCGCCCTTATTTACGGGGAGAGGGGAGAGTGCCTGGAGACCTCTACCAGGTTTTCGTGACCACACCGTGGAACAGTGACTGAATCACGAAAGAACTGCGATATACAGGAAATAGCGACCACTAGAAACTCCAGCTAAGTTCCAGCACCCGTCAACTGCCAGCAGGGGTAATCTCTTGTGCGGATTCAGGGGTTACTGCACAACGAACGCTACGGGGTTTTCGTGAAGTCGCGCTTGCCGCGCAAAGAGTTCTCACACTCAGGATGTGTGGCTGAAGCTCTTTCTGAAGGTTGTACTCTTTCTTTCCCCCCCCCCAGCCCCTCCTCCCGGGGACCATTGGCTCTTCCGCGCTGAGATGGTACGCGTTGAAGGGGAAGAGAATAGCCAAAGCGCCCATGAAACACGAAACGTCGCATTTTCATACAATTCCAGCAGCCGCGACGGTTCGCGGGCACTTCCAGGAATGCACCTGGACTTGGCGATACGCGGCTGCAACACTCTTATGGATCAGACACTGCCGATAGTAGATAGCGTGGGAATTCACTTGCCACACTGCTTGATTCATGCCGGCGCCGCGAGGGCGGGGACGTACCCTCTCTCCTCGCGGGCAGCCGTAGAGACTACTGGAGGAGGGTCCCGCAGCTACACCAGCCTCTCTGTATACTTATTGAAAGCAAGTGAAACGAATACTGCCAGGTTCTTCCGTAAGGTGCGGGAAAAGGACTCGCGGTGACGCGACGGCTACCACCCATGAAAGGTGGTTAGTACTGTGTCGCCTTGAGTGAACCGCGGATCGTGCAGAAAAGTCACTTTGGCAAAGGGTTGATGGCTCTTCTGTGATTAGCTCTTGAGAATGCATAATGGAACGACTAAACACATGCGGCCGCCGTACACTCAAGCCCCGAAACTATTGGGCGCGTCACTGTAGTTGTCATGGGGGACGAAAGCAACCAATTGCCGTTCAACACCGTTCTCGGAGTTTCGCGACCGCCCTTCAACCCAAACGAAGGCGAGTCGAGTTAGTTTAAGAAGTGACCCTAGGTGCCGCCGCTGTTATCACCTTTCCGTCGGGGGTCCAGCCGACAAATGAATACAGGCCAGAAGAGAAAAATAGACCCCCAAGCCAAACGCGCCACTTTCAAAGCAAATGCCCTCTTCTTCGTACAATCCACGCCACATGAGAAACCACAGGCCCCAGATAACTCCGATTTTTCGCATGACGTACATTCATCTGTACACACATTCCGGCGTCGGTGCGCCAACGCACTTGGTATCGGCAGCAGGCTTGCCGATCCTGGCGCACCGAGCAGCGTAGGTTAAGAATACAAAAGATACGCGCAATGAAAGGTACTGCGAGATCGGTAGGAAAACTAGCGCACGGAATCAACATTTACCAACTGCTCTGGAGACACGAATTTACTGGTTGCAGTGAAGGCATTTTCGCACGTGTGCCGAGGGTGAGCGGAGGGGGTGAGGGAGAAGGGTGGAGGGAGATTGAACTTCAGAACGAGTGGCGGAAGCACCCGTAGACCTTCCCTACGATCTCTGAGTCAACCTCCTAAGCATTTTCCCCGCTGAATAAAAAGCATCCTGTTTTTTTTAACATTTCCATGAAGGGAAGACGGACGGGACACGGAAGATGAACGGGATGCCCAGGGCAACTGTGTCTCGTAAGGCGACACGCGGTGCCGCTAGTGTCTCGTGTCCGTGTGCCTCGCGCTACTAACACGCCTAATTTATGGTTGCGCACTTTCCTTCCATGACGACACTTCACCGCCCTGGTGGGACCTTTGGAAAAAGAAGTCCCAGCACGAAGAAACAGCAGCACCGTTTCGAGCCAGGGCAGCTATTGTAAGCTGCATTGCTCTTCGCGCACCTCGTGTGGCTTGAGGCCTCGCTTCGAAAACTCTGATGTCCTGTGGACCCCCCCCTGTCTTACAGCCCTGTGCTCGAGAGGCGGCCGGGGAGTGTGCCGCCGCTACAGGAAATCCATCAAGGAAAGCGTCGAGACCCCAGCCACCCCCCCAGCAACAATCGCAGCATATGGCTGAGTCAGCGGTCCTCTGTGACGTAAAAACGCGACATGCTCGTCGAGAGAAGTTTCGACCTGTAATATTAAAGGTTCCTGTCTGTTTGACGCATGTCTCCAAACGTGCGCGTGCGCTCGTATTGAAAACCCTCGACGGCAGGTGTCTTTGTTCTCAGCGTGGCGCATTTACTTTCTCTTTTATCAGACTGAGACACGAGAACAAAAAATTCTTTTTTGATCCTGTCTTGTGAGTCATCATAAATACTGGGCCCTCGTGCTCCATGGGCGAGCAAGTTGGCTACCATTTCACTTCGTCAGGGCGGTCCACTGCGGCGAGAAGCCTTGCATCGCTTCTTTGTACGTTCAGGTGTCGCCCGCCGTCTTTTCTCCAATTGGGGCGCAATCATTCGAGTCAGCTATTCTTTCGGATATGTTGCGCATTCACAGAATCTGATGCTTCTATGCCCCAGCATTTCGTCGATCAAAACTGACTCCGGGGGCTTACCTTTGGTCTTGAGTCCTCAAGGTAGCATGCAAGAGGCGGGGGACATGAAAAACTGGCCTGTCCTGGCCTTTGAGTCACACGTCAAGACTTTCGCTACCTCCGACGTGGTGAACACCGGCTCTGTCGCGGGCAGCGGGTCTTCGGCGGACGATGCCTTAAACTCTCAAACCCAAGATTCGGCGAAGCTGAACGCGGCCTCCATGGCGGACAGCGTTCCAGTGGAGTCGCCAGACTCCTCCGTCCCGCCCCCCGCGGGAGAGAGCGACTCTGAGAAACAGACACCAAAAATTCTCCAGCCCTCTACAGCCATAGTCAACACTGCGTTCTCGTCCGCGGGCGCATGGGCCGCGCAGTCCGCTGGGCCTCTCCACTTCTTGCAGCCAGTCCGTCCCCAAGCCCTGGTCGATGCGCTTCTGCCTCAGCAGCCGCTTTGTGCTCCCATTCTCGTTCAGAATCTAGCCACATGCGGAGCGGTTCAAAGCTCGCTCGCAGCAGAGACGCATATGCACCCGACGGCTACAGACTCCTGGCACTCACCCGTTTGCGACGAGCCGTCAGGGGCCCTTCAGATTTCTCGCGAGCTTCCCCCGTCGGCAAAAGGAAGCGCACTCGACTTCGGCCTGCCGCTGCGGAACTTCGCCACAGTGAACGAAGTCGCAGTGGGTCCAAACAAACCTGGCGGAGCCATGGAGCCGGCATACGCTGATGAAGGTCCGTCTGACTGGCCAAGCCGTTTGACAGAATTCACGGACTCTATTCGCCGCACAGTTGGAGGCCCAGGCGGTGCAGACCCGAGTGGCAAAGTGCCAGGGGGCAGAGTCGGAGAGACAGCCGATCTGCCATCGGGGGCCTGGGCTCGCTTTCTTCCGGACGTCACTGCGGTCTGGTTCACCTCTGCTGTCACCACGGCTCTCACATTGGGAGCACGGTCGCTGGCACGACCTCATGCGTGAGCAACCCTGTTTTTGCTGGCTGTCGCTACAGATGAAGACGAGCTAGGGAGCTGCGTCTACGTCTGGTCCACGAACTTTCAGCGGAACTCCGACGAAACGACCGCACAGGGGTCGCAGAGAATTACGCTTCCGCAGCCCAACAAGTTTTCCTCGTATCTGCGCATTCTGTCCGTCGCATGCGGACAGTCTCTTGCTGCATTCATCGCGGGTGAGTCAGAGCGAGAACAACAAGGGAAAGCGGGGGGGAGGGGGGCCTGCTCGGTTGACGGGCGGTGCCAACAGGTGACGCGACACACTTCTGGCGTTGGGCTTCTACTGGGAGCTCGGTTTCTGAGGATGGACGTGATACTGTGTATGAATCAACCAGGGTCCTTTCTCCACTACACAGCGATGCAATAGAAACTGCCACGCACCGGAGAACCCATGGGGTCTACTGTGGAGGCTGGAGCACGGCACGAGCTAGAGGATTATCTTCGGCTTCATAAGAACTCCTTGTAGGTAACTCCACCTGTCTGTTGTTGCCATATTCACCCTTTGCGAAAGCGTGAACGGCTGTGTTTTCACAAGGTGCATTGTGTGGCGCGACGTGTTCCCCGCAGCGGACGGCAAAATCTATTGCTGGGACTGGGATCTAACCACCGGAGACCTCCACGCCAGCAGCCCACAACTTCTGGAGGGTGGCAATATTGAGAAGCTGACAATCACACAAGTGTCGTGCGGCGCAAACCACCTCGCCTGCATTACAGGTCAGTTTGGCTCCTGGTTGCCGTCTGCCGCTCCCACAGCTTGACTACCTTGACTGAAAACTTTTCCCACGTTTGCTTTGTGCAAAGAATTTACATGTCACGCCAGCTGTCTCCCTCTACACGTGTAGCGATTGGCTATTCGCCTCGTCATGCGGCACTTGCGTACGCGTTGCTGCATATCAGACAACGGACGGGTCTTCACCTACGGGTCAAACGAACGGGGGCAGCGAGGCATGGCGGACGACAGCTCCTCTTCTCGGTAAGATGTGGTGCTTCTTGGAAAAGGTTACAAAACAAACATTTTTTTCTGTAATTAAAAATACCCGCAGTTTTAACCAATATAAAGGCATGTAGCACTTGGCGTAACTGTGTCATGTGACTGCAGGCCGCAGTGCCGTTGCCAGGTTTAGTTTTTAGGCTTCCTGATTTTTTCTTGCCCAGCCGACTGTTGGAAAGTTCTGCATATCTGGTGATTGCGGAACAGAAGGCACAAACCTCACTGAGACCCTGTCACTGGCATATTGAAAATGTCCATGCTGTTTCTTGCAGACTGGCTGGAGAGATATTTTTCTCATCCCGGGCAAAGCAAGTGTCATGCGGCCCCCGCTACACTCTCGTGGTGATGGGTAAGTTTCGAGGATTGCCGTGTGTTCATTCTTTTGGCGACTTGGATGGGGGGGACGGCGACCGACAAGCGCTCGCTGCTTGCCGTCTACATACATCTCATGCGCCTCAGAATCACATGTCACACTGGTTTTCTTGGCGCGCGCGTACTCAGCGATGCGTCTGGCTCTGCTTTTCCATACTCCCGACGTCTTCTCTTGAAGCTCTTATTCGTTTTAACGAAAAAAAAAAAAAAAGATTCGTTTGTGCGACGCTTGTTGCCCTCAGAGGATGGTCGTCTGTACGGCATGGGAGACGGCGAACATGGAGTCCTCGGAAACGACACAGATAAAGGTAGGTTCACCGAAGCCCCAGTACTCCCCAGTGTAGTACGGTGTGTGACCGCCAGAGGCCGGAAGGCATTGAGCATGCTGCACCACAGTGGGCGGTGACGAAAATGCAGTGAGTACCTGTAAGCTGATGAAGGCAAAAGAGTAGCCTCACCCTTAGGGGACGTCTTCGGTGTGCCTGATGCGTGGGCCTGTGGGCTCTACGAGTGTGCACGCGTCGGCAATGTCCTCCAAAGTGCCGATGAGACCATCGAGGGCCGTGGGCTCTCCAGCCCTTCATGTGGCGCCGCCCAAGTCGGCTTTGGGCAAGAGGCGGCTTTGCGCAGGGCCGCCTGATCTGTGCTCGCTCATGTGCCTTTGTGCATGCCTTCCAGTGGTTCGGATTCCGACCAAGATCGACTTCCAGGACCGCCGCGTCTCCTTCGTGGCAGCAGGTGCTAACCACGCATTAGCGATTACAGGTACGCCGACAATCGTTCATCGTCCACTCCAGGTCCACGAACGCGGCAGCACGTGGACGGTCTTCGTTGCGAAGCCTTCTCGGGGAGGCCTGCGCGCCTTCGAGTCCGCAGCGCCGGCTTTAGTCACCGCAACTATGGATTAGGACGGAGGCCGAACCCACTCGGCAGCAGGAAACGCGCCATGTGCCAACAGATGCGCATTGAGCTGGGGCACGACTTTTGTTTTCAGATCTCGGCAGCACGTACGCCTGGGGACGCAACGACTGCGGCCAACTCGGCCTCGGGCACACTGACGACCGCTGGACTCCTCAAGTGGTAGGTGTCGAAGCCTGCCGACGGCGGGTGTCTGAATGGAGCCTGGAAGGGCGAGGTTGGTAGGGGGCTGGAGAGGGGAGGTCTCAGCTCACAGAGGGCTTGCACACGAGAAAGCAGAGGTGCTCGCCGTGTGTCCGCGACGTGTCGCTCTGTGCTTTTTTAGCCAGTCCTCTCCCCTTCTGCGACGTTGAGCGAGGCGCGACTCGCGAGCTGTCCCCTTCGGCTGTGAAAATGATTTGCAGGTGTGCGAGCTGTCCGGCCACAAGACAGTCTTCGTCGCCGCCCAGGCCGCGAGCGTGGCTTTAACAAAAGAGAAGAAACTGTTTGCGTGGGGGACGACTTCCTTACTATCTCCCACGATGGTTTTCTCACAAGCGTTCCGAGACGTTGCCCTCGGCGATGCTCTCTTTTGCCTGTCCGACGAAGGCGGCGAACAATCCGTTTTAGTCACCCCTTTGTCTGAGCTTCGCTCTGCCACGTCCACGTCGAGCTGCACGCGAGTGAGCGCGTCTGGAGTCACCCAACTCTCGGCTGCTCCCGGCGTCCTCCTCGCTGTGGGCCCGCCGACAGACGACGGCGACGACTCGCAAGCGGCCAAGCAAGTCGAGGACTGCGCTGCGGCGCTCTCTTGGCCTAGTACGGCTGCAGGACCAACTGCAGGTGGGAGCGCCGAGGCCTTCCTCGGATCGCCAGTGCGTGCTCTGAGCTCGGAGCAGCCACTCCCCCTCAAAAGCGCTCTGCGGCGATTCTCCGAGGGCTACCACACAAGCGCGTCGCGCTCCTCCTCACTGAGTAGCGAGAGATCCCGCAAGCGAGTAACTTTCGCGGATACGGTCTCAATGCTGTGCATCGAGCAGCAGCCGCAACGCGACTCTTGCGAGGCCTCTCCCCCTGCCGCGTCGGGAGCCTCTGCCGAGCGAACGGCCAACCCCGTCAAAAACGCGTCGAAGCGCGTGGCGGCGGCTGCTTCGGCATCCTGCGGACAGCGGCAGAAGACCGCGGACACTAAACCTCGCGCTCGTTCGGCAAGCCCTGCGCCTCGCTCCGCTGGCAAACGAGTGTCTGCCTCTGCGTCGCTTGCGTCTCGGCAGCAGATGCCTTGCCTGCGGGCTGCGAAAGCGGCGTCGAACGCTGCGGTCGCAAACAGCGCCGGCGACGTCGATTCCAAAGCTAGCAAAGGCAACAAGAAACAAACGCACTCCACTTCGGGGACCTCCACGGGTAAGTCGACTGCGACCTCTGAACGCCAGGGCAACGCCGAAGCCTCTTGCCACCAGGTGGAAACCAAAAGCCAACTTCGACGATCCCTTGAGGGCGCGCTGTCTCTGCTGCACGCTGTGACTGCTAAAGCGGCAGAATCCGGACCCAGGCCGCGGGACGCCAGCTCTGTAGTCCCTGCTACCAGTGGGCTGACGCCGACGGCAGGACAGCCGGGATGCCCAGCGCCAACTGGCGAATCAAAGAAAGCGGAAAAACCGGTTGCAATGGCAGCCGACGATGAGCTGTCGGGGGCGACCACTGCAGACGACGCCTTAACTCCCAGCGGCGGTTCGACGCCGGAGTTTGGATGCGTCAACTCGGTCTACGTTGGCGGAAGTCCCATGCCTTCGAACAACCCCTTGGGGTCTGCTGCGGGCGCCCCCACGGGCGCAGTGGGCGGGTTGCCCGGCTCCAGGACTGCGACTGCCGGCTGCGCGATGGGCACTCCAGTCCCACAGCCCACCCTGGCGGGGCACGCCGGAAGCCACCTGGTTGGGCCCTTGCTCCACGGCGCTTGCAGTCAGCAGGCAGCCCTGCAGTCGCTGCGAACGCCGCTGCAGTACGAGAGTGCGGCGCTTCCGCAGGCGCCTCAAGGAGCCTCGCACACTCCATCCGTCCCGAGTGTCCCTGAAGCTTCGCCGACGCCGGCAGCAGCGCCCCGAGTGGTCCCGACAGTGGGCGCGCAGTCAGAGCTGGAGGCCACGCAACAGCTCTCCGACGACTTGGCATCTGCGTTCGCCCAGCCGCAGCAACGGCTCTCGGCAGTGGGGACGCCGACACCAGATGTCCCCCCTTTCAGGCTCTCTGTGCAGCAGCCCGACGAGCAGCACAGTGTGGGCTCCCATGCCCCCTTCGCCCCCGTGCCTCTTGGCGGACAGCTCTCAGGAATGTTCGCTGCCAACTCGCCGACTGAGTGGAGCGATCGGACGGGCCTCGTCCAAGGGCAGCCGGGCGCTCGGCCTTTGGCACTGGGCAACATGGCAAACCCTTGTGGAACAACTCCAGGCTGGGCCCCGTCGCCTAACGCGCCATTCCCGCCAAACCAGAATTGCTTCAGTCATGCAGAGATGCTTTACCGCCAGCGGCAACTCGGGTCGCCCTTCCTGCCCGACCCCGACTTTGCTCGTCTGTTTGACGTCTCCGACATGGTCAAGAAGCAGAAAGAGTTCCGCGAGATTCGAAACGCACTGTGTGTGTAAGTCAGGGAACCACACATGAAGCAGAGTGTGCAGGGAACCATGTGGGAGTTTGAGACAGGTTGTTGCCAGGTGGAGTTTTTTCCTGTTAAGCGGGGTGTGCTCAGGGGATATCACCAGGCCCCACAATGGGTGACGCCTCCCATCTGGTTCGCCGTTCCGTTTGTTTGCCTTATGACCAGGGCGCGGGAGGACATGATGGAAGCGGAGAGAGAAAAGGAAGAGCTGCGCCGAGAACTGCGAGAGGCGAAGACAGCCTTGAAAGACGCCAACGCAAAAATCGTAGGCAATCACGCTTGCCGCTTCGTCACGAGATAACCCGCAGGCATCGCGGAGTCAGTCGCAGGCTTCATATTCATCACGGCTGATCAGTCGTCGCTGCTTATTCTGTAAATGTCCGCTCGCGCCGTGTACGAGCCTTCCTGAGTCGAGTGTCATGAATCCCCTTGTCGACTGCGGACTTTTTTTGTTGCCCACAGGCGAGATCGACCGAGGCTCAAGGCATCCTCGAAAGAGCTGTAGCGGTGCAGAAGAAGAGAATTCAGAGTCTGCAGGACGAGCTTGACGAAGAAGCTCAGCAGAATCACAAGGACCTCACGCAAGTGCTCCAGGTCAGGCCCTCCGCGACTTCATTGGTTTGCTTTTCTTACAGATGGCTGTTGGTTCGATTAAATTACCGCATTCAGATAACTTCGGGTACACGATTTCTCTTCCTCGTCTCCTAACCCGCGGATCGCTTGAACGCGTCTTCCCTCGCTGACCCTTGTGCATGCGTGCAGAAGCTGACATTCGCAGAACAAGAGAAAACGAAAATAGCTCTTTCTCTCGCGGCCGCGCAGGAGTCAATCCAAAGGTAAGTCCGTCGCAAACTCGCTCTGCAGCTTCCCAGCAGAAGGCCCTCGTGCATTCGCGGCATGATTTAGCCCTGACATCGTCGTTAGCGTGTTGTGTCCTGTCATGTGCAGTCTCCAGAAACATAAGTCGACGCAGGTGAGCCTCACTTCTGCCTTGCCAAGGGGGCTGCGCGGCGAAGACTGAGAGGGGGCGGTCACCCTGTCTGGCACCGGGGTGGTCCCCGCCGTGAAAGCTTCTATCTGTTCCACGCAGAGGGCACCGATGCCACTCGCGCGGGCCTCCACTGTGTCAATTTGTCGCCACCTGTGCTTATTTTATCCAGGAGAGACTGGAACGCGAAGCTGCGGCTCTGAGGCAGCAACTGAGAAACCAGAAAGAGGAACAGGTGAGCGTCCCCGTGTGTCTGCCCTCGACCCCGCAGGCGGCGTACACTCTGCAGTCCTCTGCCAGCGCCCACTGTGACTCTGCGTGCGAGGAAACCGGCTTCTGTGTGTCGACTCCAACAGAGCGTGCCAGTCCCTCGGAGTCCACGTATAAGCTTCGTTCAAACAGAGAAGTTTGAGTCATTACGGACGTTTTCGCTGTCGGAATGTACCTCGATACAGGCGCAGCAGATGAAGCAGGCTGAGGAGGCGATAGGCGAGTGGCGCGACTCTCACACAAAGCTTCAGGAGGCCTTGGAGGAGGCCGAACTCGGGCGCAAAACGGAAGTCAGCGAGCTCCAGACGGAGATTGACCGGTGAGTTTCGTACTGGGTATTTGAGCCGCATGCACTTGGTTTCTATCCCAGTACCCCCGGCAGTACCAGGACCAATGCTGTAAGGAGCAAACTGCCACGTTTTCTCGTGTGCGATCTCACCCCAGAAACTGTTATTGAGCATAGAGACTCAACTGGTCGGTGGTCGCATTGGCGTTGTGTTGGTTCAGGCTCCAAGCCCAAGCAAAGGAAATGGAAGAGGAGACGAAGCGACTCAGGGAGCAAGCAGACGACGCCACCCAGTCGCGACTCCAGTCCGGTACGGAGACCACAATTCGCGAGCAACCGGCGGCCTACACCGCGGTCGCGCTGAGGGGTCACGCGGCCTAGATTTCAATGTCTCACGTTCTCACTCGTGTGGTCTCCACCGCGAACTCTCAGAGCATCCTTTGTGCATAGAGAGAAGAGGGGCGTCTCTTGTTTTTGACGCAGGGCGTTTGCGGATGAATTCTGTCGTGTCGTGTGTGGATTCCCGCGTCGACCTCGCGCGCGGGTCCATGCGTCCTCGCTCTCCAGGGGTGGCGTCAGCTGTTCCTCTCGGCGTGAGGCCGCTTCTCGCCGTATGTTGGCGAAGCGACAGAACCTGCGCTTTCTCACGATGGAGTTTTTTCCCTGCAGAGCGACAACGCCGAGCAGCTGCGGAGGAAAAACTGGACGAACTCGAGGTGGCAATGAACGAGCTTGCGGCCGATTTCGCGGCGAGCAAGCGGTCAAACACGCGGCAGAAGCGCGAGCTCGACGGGTGAGTGCTCCGTCTGGCATCGCCCCGGGCAAGAGACAGCGTGGCAGCACGGTCACAGGGGGTCAGCGGGACCCAAGCCTCCCGATGTATGTGCCGACGTCCGAGGACGAACGTTAACGCTGCGTTGCACTTGGAATGATGTGCATGCATCTTTTCAGCTTGGCAGAGGAGAAGAAACGCGCACTCGAGGAGAACGAAGACCTGCGAGACGAACTTCAGCGGTGAGTTGTTCACACAGCACTGGCAAGTCAGTCTAAGCCTGCCACTCATGCAGTGCTGGAGGGAGGGGGGAAGGAGGGGGGGGATAGTTGGATTGAAGTCCTTGCATATATATCTTTTACATCCTCTTCACGGTGGCTGCTGCGGCTGGGACCGCGGCCTCGAATATTGAGGGACTGGATCCTCGATTTTTAGAGCCACAAAAACACTCGCAGCCGCAAAGATAGAGCGTGCCATGATATCCTCTACGCTGCTGCGCAGGGCAAGAGATGAAGCAGCAAAACAAGAGACTCTTCTGGGAGAACTCCGGACCGAGATTCGAGAGTAAGTGTCTCCGCACCGGTGGAATTGGGTTGTTCGATGCGCGTTTTGGTGGTCAGACTGACGGACAGCTTCTCGTTGCGATTAGAGTGCGCTCTCTAACACACATGCAAGCACGATTGTTTTGCCTCATTTTTTTCAGGCTGCAAACAACCGTGTCTGGCGCGGAAGCAGCGAAGACGCAGTAAGTGCGGCACAAAGCCTGATGCTCAGGAACTAGGAACGGCATCAAAAGGGATAGCGCGGGACGGACAGGAATGCACACGTTTGTTTGAGGCGGATCGATTGTCTTTGCAGGCACCTTCAAGCAATTGAGAGGCTCGAGGAGAAAGTGGAAGAACTCACCGAGGAGCTTTCATGGTAAGACTAAGCTCATCCTTACAATGGGCTCGGCAGCCCGGCCGCAGCATGCGACTTTGTCCAGTCGCTGACGCCTCCCCCGTCCGGCTCTGCTTTCACTTTGACTGCCTCGTGTCGGGTTTTGCGTGCAGCTGCAAAGAGGCTCTTGCGGATAAACAAGATGAACTTCAGAGAATTGGAAAGGTGAGACAGCAGAGGCCGACCCGCCGCGATGAGTGGGGAATTTCTTTCCCCAGCGAGGGCTGACGGCTTACCTGTCGCACCCGCCATGTTAGGTGTTAGGGTTTAGGGTTGCGTAGAACGCGGTGGTGCGCTGTCGGCGGGGGTTTCTGAGGAGTTTCATGACCCTGATTTCTTCTCGCGCCGCTTCGGCAACCACATCTACCTTGAGCCACCCTGAGCCTTGTAATTGCAGCCATAGCGAACCGACCTCCTCGTTGGTGACGCTGCCGCGCCAAAGGCGTCGTTTATATTGTGAGTCACGTGCCTGGGTGCTGCGTTGCTTTGCGGTCTCTTTCAGCTGCCAGCAGACTCCTCACTAGGTGCGGAAGACCACCCCTGCAGGGAATGCAGCAGCTTGACGACCCAGTTGAACTTGGTTTCAGACCAGAGAGATAAGGTAAGGAGACATCTCTCGACAAACCTCCATCATCGGCGGTTTTTTCCCGTCGAATGCCCTGGACCGTTAGACAGCTCGAGGAAAGTGGAAGAGCTCCGACAAATTCGCTGCTTTGCTCTTGGCGCCTTCCGTTCTTCAGATGAACGCACAAGTTGAGGCCCTGCAATCCGACCTCGGCGCCCACCAGAACGCGGCGCGAGAGCAGCAGGTTGCTATCCACGAGCTTCAAATGGAGCTGAGTCTTGTGAAGCAACGCCAAGGAAACGAGCTGAAGTCTCTTGCCGAGCAGGTACTACTTATGGCGTCAAGCGCCGCTGCGATGCCGCGGGCTCCACAGCTGACAAAGAAATCCGTAGAGACAGACTGACGGATGACGTCCCCGTTTTCCACGGGTGCCCAGCAGCCATTAGTCGACAGATTTTGCTCCTGTCGTTGCGAATGCCATCAAAAAAGGACGGTTTCCGTAGCCCGCCGGGTTTGGCGCGAGCAAGTCAGCCTGAAGCAGAGGTTTTTGGCTGCCTGCGTTTGTTCAGAGAAGCCAGATGGAGGAAAAGCTGCGAGATGTGGAGGCGGTGAAAGAAGGTGAGAAGGGCGACTCGCGTGCGTGCGATGCAACCCGCAGCCTGAGAAGAGGAACCCACGAGCCGGAAGGCAGCCTTCTAATGCAGGCAGTTTGAAGACGGTTTTCTCTGCTTGACTCGGCCTGCTTGTGCGCTCAGAACTCGAAGGGAATCTCGCGTCGCTGCAGGAGGAAGTGGGGAGCTTGAGAAAGGACGAAGAAGAGCGGAGGATAAAGGAGCGCGTGGTCTTATCGCAGGTACGTCAAACCGCTGTGCGTGGACCGACAGGCAGCTCGCCAAGCCAGGCAGCAGGTCTCAGTCGGAGGTCCGGAGTGCAACCATTCACCGTTTCATATCTACACTCTGTAGAACTATATAGAAATTATTTCAGAAAGTTGCCCACATTACATCCATTCTGTGAGTGGATTAACTGTTGTAAGGCAGGCCAGGGATTACAGATCAGATAAAATTGGGAGTTCTAGTCGGGGGATTGTATCAACACCCCTCTACAGGGTGGTGAATGCTCGCCCGCGCGACGGGCTGCAGACAAACTTGCCTCACTGTCTGTCCGTGTCGGTCTTTTTCAGCTCGATCAGCTCTTCCAAGTCCTTCGGCATCACCGAGATCTCGAGGCGCCCGCGAGGGCTCAGGGGGACGGCGAACCTCAAAACGGGCCTGAGGCGGCATTCACCGAGTTCCTTGCGCTCGCAGAAGCCAAGGCAACGACGCCGTGGAGCTTCGAAGAAGTGCACTCTGTCTGCGAAAAATGGAACATTGCTCTCTTCGTCGATACCGAGCTCCACATTATTCGGGAAAAACTGTTCGACCTGTAAGCACTGAATGTTTTGCTTCCTGCGCCACTAGTGAAACAGGTGCCGCTGGCTTGATGTCCGCGATCGCCCCCAGCGCTGGGGGGAAGAGGTGTGTGGCGGTCTCAGTGATGGCTGACTGGCTCCGTCCGACACACAACAAGAACAAATATCGGGTGAACGCGAATCGACGAGCTTGTTATGTGCGTGCACTGGTGGTTTCAGGATGCGAAAGGAGCGCGAGTTGAAGAGTCGCCTGGCTGAGGTGAATGAAAGCCAAGAAAAGGAACTTGAGTGAGTCGAGACGCTTCAGGTCGCTTCTGACGGCGGTGCCTTGCGAATCATCACAGTCAGCTCAGACTGTGGACGTTTGAGTGCTCAGTGTTCTCCCTTCTATGCGTCCCATGTGTCGGGCGACGTGTACTTTTTCCACAGGGCTCAGCAAAGGATTGAAGAACTCGAGGCGAAGCTCCGGCGGACGCAGCAAGACGCCGAGCGAAGTGAAAAGAAGATGCAAGAAGCTCAGCAGGTGCGTTCTGACTGCTGCATGCAGAGCGCATTTCTACTTTTCTCTAGGGGCACTGCGGTATCTGTCTTGGTGGGGGGCTTGTAGCCCCGAAACGATCCCGCGCTCTCCGGCGCCGACAGTGTGCAGCGTGTTTGCCCCTGTGTTCGCGCGCGGAAATACTCGCTGTCTCGTATGCATCTTGACCATGCTTTAGGCTGGAAACTGGTCGACCGCGCGTTTTCTGGAGCAGCAGAAGTACTTCGAGATGGAGCTGGGCATCACGAAGCGAGTAAGGCTCTTCTTGGGAGAGATGCTGTGGATCTAGCATACGTCTACCTCGTGGTGACACTGCAGAAACCGTCGTTCGCTCTCTCTTTTCCACCTTCTCTCGATAAGCTCGATTCGGCATGCAGTATCTTAGAATTTTCAGGCGGTAGGCACCTCTGAGCAGTTCGCCACTGAATTTCTCCGGTGTTTTCTTCTTTGTGACTTGGCTTCTCAGCGATTGACCGAGTGCCGCACGGAGGTGCATCAGCTCAGGACCCGCAACAGCGCGCTGCTCCTGGATTTAACGAAGCAGGAAGAGCGGATTGCGAACCTGATCAAGCAGAACGAACGCCTGGCCGCGCGGCGCCGGCAAGTTCGTTCAGAGACTGTGGACCGCTCGCCGACGACGAGCACCACAAGCGGCTGCTCGGTCGAGCACGGATCCTCAACGCCTGCTTTTCCCCTCAAAGGAGCCTTAGAAGAAGACGCAAGTTCCCGTCTTGCTCTCGCCGGCGAGCTCTCCTCTGCCGGGCGGCGAAGTGGGGACAGCCGCGGCGCCCGCCTCGAGCCGGCCTTCGTCCAGTGATGCCCTAGGGGGCGCATGCGCCATTCGCGCCGAGACGGTTTTCTCGAGGGAGTCACCCTCGAGAGGCGTCCACGCGAAGAAACTATCTAAACCTAGAACTGCCGCCGCGGAAAATCCTGTGGCAGTCCGTCAGTTGTGATCTGAGTGGTGTTGCACGCCCTGTCATACCTGACCATGCTATGGAACTTATGAAAAACCGCTATATGAGGAGGACTCGATTTTGAATTTGCGGGGTGAGGAGTAGGCAAACGGCGGGTGCAGGCAGTCTTATAATTTACTTGTCAACGCTCTCGATGTGTACGGATTTTCGTGTTTTGCTCATGTTACCTGTGGCGCTACATCGTGAACTCGACGGAACTCTGCATTTGTGGCGAGAGGCCTAAACTCGATTGATGTGACACAAAAGGGCCTGTGCACCAGAAAAAACAAAACGCTAGGGCGAGCGTTCCTCTCCTAGACTGCCAAGATCGGAGGGCTAACGGGGCAGAGACTGGAAACCTGAGCCAGCCACACGCAGGTCTGCTAGAGCACCTGGCGATTGCTCCTGTCGGAAGCAGCTCCGCGATAGCCAAAGGCACAGGCAGACTTGTGCGCAGGTCGGTGCAGTAAGAGATTTCGAGATTGGCATCGATGAACGACGCCCGGCGCACACGGACGGTTGCAGACGCCCTTATGCGACACCGATCCCCGCAACGAAGCGAACAGCGGCCGGGACAGATTGAGTAGTTAGCGAAACAAACCCCCCCTCTAAGTATTCTGTGGGCTCGCACGCTTCCAAAACCAGTCGGTTGTTTGTGTCCAGACCCGCAGAGGCAAGAAAAGTGAGAAACCAGAAAAACGGCGCAGATCCAGGGAGGCGGAAAAGCGGAAAGGAGACAAAAACGGCGGCGCCTAGCGGAAAATACCGCCACGGGAAGATAGCACTAAAAACACGCACGCCGCTAGGCGGCAGCACAGCCTCGAAAGCTGCATAAAACGAGCTCACATTTTTTACAGGTCTTGTACGAAAAAAACTGTCTAGGCACTTCATTTCCCTTCTCTGTCTCTCTTCAGCACAGAAGAGGACAGAACCCAACGCGCGCCTCCATATCACCACACACGACAGAGCAGCAGTCACCAGTAGCATTCTTTCCGTTTCCTTCTCCCCAAGCAGGCGAGCTGGCGTCTGCAGGTACGTCTTGGAGTCGTGCAAGAGGGAGATTTAGTCCCTCTCTCGACGTTTCTCCTCGCGTTTGTGTCCCTGCACCTTCGCCTTCTTTGAAATTTCTTCTTCGGTTCGCTTCAAGCGTCTGTCTGGTCTCCGCCATCCGCTGATCCCTCCTTCGCCTCTGCTCTCTCTTCTTGGGGGCCGTCACCGGCCAAGGGTCTCTCGCTACCGATGCAGCGAGAGTCTCACTTGTCTCTGAAACTCGGCGGGGTTGGAGCGCAGCAGCGCCGCGGCTTCCTGGTTGAGCGGGTCGCTCGGATTCGGTTCCTGCGCGTTCACGCAGACGCTAAAGACCGCCACGACGGGTGGCGCGCACGCATATCCATTTCCATATCTGTGTATCAGCATGCAAGTGATCTGGAAGACGCGCGCTCGCGCTGCCGCCCAAGAATCCGCCGACCGCGCCCGCAGCCGCCGGCAGCTGTCGTCGATCTGCCGGAGCACCCCGTTCGCGGGAGTGCAACTGACTTCAAACTGAAACATCTAGACGACTTGCAGTCTGCTCGCGGACGCTTGCCCATCTGCTGGGCGAACACGCACGCCATGCCCGACGTCTACTTATCACTAGACAGATCCGCGGCCGCGCACGCCCCCTTACCCACGCGTGTGTATACACACACATATTCGCATCTTTGCGTGTGCAGGTATGTGTGCGCATGCGTGTAAGGCCGGCTGTTGGCCTCTGTAGAGCAGCTGAACTCAAACGCCGCTTTCTGCTGCCGCGAAGGTGACGGGGAGCTCACCAGAAACAGGTGCAGCAGGCCGTACATGACAGAGGAGATGGAGAGGACCGGCTTCCAGTCCTCTCGCAAGATGTTTAGACACACGTTTCCCTGTTGATCAATGTTGGGGTGAAAAATCTGAGAGACACACGGGACAGACGCACGCCGGGGTGAAACTGGCTGCGGCGCTCCTCCACCGCGAATGCAAGAAGGACCATGGGAACTCACGCACATTCGCATATCGCATGCCTCGCCCTGCAAAGGATTTCAACGCTAACAGACGCACCGACACCAATTTCACATGCCATCAGCAGTGCGAGCGGATGGAGCACGGGTTGCAGCCGAGGGCTGAGGAAAGAAAAAACTGGGCATAGACACGTGACGCCAACCCGAAACAGGGAGAGCGAGCGCACTATAGATATGCACTACTCTACCGGTCTGTAGACGGAGAAAGTGCCTGCGTCATCCGACTTAGATGAGCAAATATAAATGTATATATGTGTATATATATGTGTATAAATATGTATATATGTATATATATGATTCACTGCAACAAAGAAGTGCGCTTCGGTGAAGTCTGGTGCGAGTACACCCGGGGAGAAGAAGCCGTGAGTGCTTACCCTGTCGACGCACTTGACCTTGGGGGGGTCATGGGGGTAGTTGGGAGGAACGGAAATCACAAAGAGGAACTTTCCGCCTTTCCAGTAGCCGTCGTCGGGGGAGATCTTCAGTTGCATGTCGAGCAAACTCCCCGCACCGTGTGCGGCCGCCGGAATCGCGCCGCCGCTTCCTGAGCTTCCTCGCGCGCCCGTGGACGCAGAAGAAAACGTCAAGACGCACTGAACGGGGAGATCCAAGTCTTCCAACTCCTTCTGCAGGCGGATCTCCCCGGGGAACCGCCGTCGCTCCTGCGTGGGCGCCGACGCGAGGGTGCATGCGCCAGCGGCGCCGCTGCTGCCTGTGTCTCCGGACACAGGCTCAGCCGCAGGGACCTCTTGGGACGCAGCGTCAAGCTCGCGATTCTCTCCGGAAGAAGATGGAGCAGGCGTGGCCTGTTTGGGCCGCCCGCGGCCGACGCCGTAGAGCTTTAGCATGGTCGGAGAGAGCTCGTGAGGCACGACGAACGGGGGAAGGGGGGGGGGGGGGGGGGTGTTTCGGCGGCAGAGGCAGAAGGCGGAAGCTTGACAAGTGATACAGAACCGCTGAGAGTGAAACCAAGGCACGCAGAGAACTGCAGGCGCCGGGAGATGGAATGACAGAGAGCTGAAGCTGGACGGCAAGCAGCTCTGAAGCAGATACCAACAACTATATTCGGGCGCCCTCGAAGAGAAAGCTAATTAACGAAGGCAGGTGATTAACCGGGAACGCAGAGGGGATGCAACTAGGTCGAAGAGTCGCGGAGAGAGCTGCTAGGAGGCGCTCTCTGGCTGCGGTCGGAAAGTGGAAGTCGAGGAGTGAAATGAGAATCTCCATGCGGTCACCACAGCGGACCTTGAGGCAGAGAATCGGCGAAACTCGAGCTGGCGAAAGAAGGGCAGCCACCGGAACGGAGAGGGAGCGTAGAAGCAGCAGGAAAGCGAAACACGCGGCGAATCAGAAAAGGACAAAAAGCCTCAGAAAAAAGGAGAACTGAGAAACCGGGAGGCGCGACAGTGTGAGGAAAAACGCGACAGAGGCCTTGCCGAAGGCAGAGAGACGAGTACGAAAAACCGACGCTGGGCGGCGGAGACCCCTCTGTGACATGACTGAGGATAAAGCGGCGCAGGAGCCTTCCAATTTGGGGAAAAGCTCGCGGGCGGCGAAGGAGAAGAGACAGCTCGTTCCAGGGCAAGGCCAGACGGCAGGAGCCGCCCTCACATTTCGCGACTCCAAGCGCGGAACGCGTAGGGAGGAGACATGCATCTGTTGCAAAGACGGCACTCAAATGGCATGCCGCTTGACATGGGTTCCTTCGCCGATTCGCGCGCGTCTGCTGTCGGTCGGAAACAGCGCGCACGTCTCATTATCTGCCACTTTGTTCGAAATGAAATGTCGTGGCTTTCGCGCAGAGACGATAACTCGAGGCGACACACATGCCGGCAGCGGACGGGGCCGTAGCAGTGTGTGCGCGGGCGTCAAGTTAGATACTCTTGAGTTCTGGCCTTCAAGTCGACAAACATGCGATTCCGCGAACTTAAACTATCGTGTAGATATTTTTTCGTGTAGAAGAGGAAGAGAAACTCATGCATGTAGATACGTACACCGCATTCTCCCCATCCACCGCCGCCCTGAACTTAGTTCCGTTGCCTCTACGTCACCTGTCCGCCGCTACAGCCGCCGGATCGTACGGTCCATTTCTTCCAGTTTGTTTCCTTCTCTGAACCACATGCACTGAGTTTGCTGGATCTCCACTCGTGTCTTTCACTCGTTTCGGGTCCGGTGTTGCCGTAAACTGGGGACTTGAACGCATTGGGGGAAACGGACGCAGGGACGACACGCCCTTTTTTCTAGTCGAATCCCGTCGAGTTCTCTTTCTTCACGTCGCCTGTAGCGGGTTCCCGCTGCACAATAGAAGTGTAATTGGAATCGGTTATTGAAGGGACATCATATTCTCGCGGGTACATTCTCCGTTTGTGGCGTACCACCGTGCCTGCCTTTGGTGCGCGAGGCGCTGTTAAAACTAGCAGGCACGAGATAATGTGCGCGTACATCCTCGCATGTTCCCCTGCCCTCCCTCGTCAGCTTCACCGCCCTGCCGCCATTAGACACATCATGTGAAGTCAGTGGAAGAGAACCTAGGTGACCCTGACAATCTCGATGTCCCGTTTGTTTAGGGCCCCGTGGCGCTCCGGGTGGCATCCCGAGCGGAAGATGCAAGACAGGGTGCGTAGAAGCATCAGCCAGAAACAGGGATGCAAAATAGTAGAGGTTGAAACAGGAATACGGTGCATTCGATATTGGACGTGGCTTTGACATGTTTGGTCTCACGAATAGGGTCTGGGAGCAGTTCGCTTCTCGTGCTTTGCGCCGTAGTGGCCTGTAACATATCCGGCATGAAGCAATTTCTAGAGAAACTGGTACGACGAATTTCTCGCCAAAACGTTCTTCAAAGAACTCCTGAATGTGTATCGGGTGAGGCGCTGTCTGGAGGGCAGGGAGAGGGGCACCTCCGCTGCACACACACGCATACAATCTGTCGATGCGTTCACCCGCGCGGATGTCGCTGAAGCCGCCCCGAAGCGAAGTGAAACTCAGTCTCCAGATAGGGCTGTAGGCTGCAGTCGAGACATCTGGAGTTCTCAGTGAGAAGTGTTTTTGCAGGGAAACCCCGCGGCCTCTCTGCGGGTCGCGGCAGGGGGAGTCCTCCGATGCCGTGCCCCGGCATCGGAAGTGCAGTTCGCTGAGAAAAGCTATTTCAAGTGGACGGGCATCCGTTGGATTTCGGCAGTACGAAGAAGCAGGGAGCCACAGTTGCTGCGGAGCACTCGTTCACGACCGAAGGAGTCAGGAGTTGACTTTTCTCAGATACACTCGTGCACCGCGGCGGCCGAGTACGTCAATGAAACTGGTGTGCGCGCACCATCGTATTCTTCAGTAAATATCTTCCCCGGGACAATGTTGGGAAAGCCAAGGACTGGCAATGCTGCTATGTATCGTGAGCTTCGACGGGGCAGCCGCTGCTCTGCTGCTAGCTAGCTTCGGTTGACTCGGTCAGAGCTGCATGGCAGAGGAAACTAGGGGGCGGCAATTAGACGGCGGGAAGGCGCGTCTGCAGCCGCATGGAGAGCAACTGCTGTCGCCTGTTGTTCTGTCTCGAGTCGTGAGAGACCGAACGACAGGTTCACGCGTGGAACCACGGAACGACTCATGCGCGTCGAATCAGGGATGCTCTCCAGTGGTTCCAATGCATACTTGTATGCGGAAGCGAAAGCGAAGGCGTGAGCATGAGCAAAAAGCGAAGGCGTGAGCATGAGCAAAAAGCGAAGGCGTGAGCATGAGCAACCAACAGTGTCCGCAGAAGGCGGACGCCGTGTCGGAAGATCCGAAAGCGCAGACGAGGATGCATACTCCCCTTTTGTCTCCCGTTTGGACGCATGCAAGGGAGTGTGTGGCAGGGAGTAGGATATATTCTAGGCATCTCAAGCAGCACTTCTAAAGGCCAGAGACCATATACGTTTCCTCGGCTCCAATCCACACGGGTCGCCCAGGGTATATCCGAACAGGTCCCTTTAGACACAGCTACCTGCTTGAAAACGCTAGAAATCTCTGTCGTTCCAGCTTCCTTTTTTCTGGCTCCTTCCGCGCCACAGTGTGCTTCTCACCAGGACCTAGGCTGCTACTGGCGCTGTCACATCTACAACGCTGGATATCTCCTCCTCCGACAGCGACCGCGCATGCACCCTAGCAGACGGAATAGCAAAGTCGTCCCGATTGCGAATCCAACGGGCGCCGCGAAACGCCGCCACTAAACGTTCTTTGTTGGCGCTTCTGTCTCAGATATCTGTACTGCGTTTCGTCTGGTGCAGCCGAGAGCTTTTCGCTTCCGTTTGTTTCATCTTCAGCAAGGCGGTTCCAGCCGAGGCGGCATGCGCAGAGAGGATCGCCGTCTTCGTGTGCTCTCTAACCTCACAGAGAGAAGAAAGTCTTCTTCACTTGTTCTTGCTCTTTTGTCGAGACCCTTTGAACCACTGGCCTTGACGAACCGTCCGTCCTGGGTTGTCTTCTCGCAGCTAGCTCCCTAGTCTCGAGTTACCGCGGGGAACCAGATCGCTCCTGGTGCGTTTCTCGTATGCTTTGTCCAGCAGCCGTCTGAGAGGGGACCGTCACTTTCTCCGATGCGAGGCTTCATCACAGCTCGTTTATGTCCGTCTATTTCTCTAGCGTGACACACAGAACGTACCTCTTTAAAGGCGTCGTGTTCAGTGCGTGGTGTGTAAGCCACTTTCCCTTTCGACTGCGCAGCTGCGGACTATCGCGGGTCTGCAGAGTCGCTGTTTACTTTGTGAGGCCCTGGTATCAAACACGTGTGCTTCTCCCCTTCATCGCCCCGCCTTCTTCATTTTCTGCTCTTCCGGCCTCCCTTCGCGTCCTCCCAGCTCCGCCACCATGGTGAGCAGCACCCCAGTCCGACGGGCACCATCAGACAGGCTTCTCTCATACTTCATCTTCTCAGCTGAAGCCAGAGGAAGGTGACTGTCGAAAACTTCTCTCTATTTCTTTGCATTGGCAGTCGTTTTGGTTGGAATATTCTCGGAAGTCTCTAGGTCGGCGCCGGCTCGACGGCACCTGCCCCCAAAGGGAGCGCCGCGTTGTTTTCTGCGTGCTTCATGCAGAAAGAAGACGCTCAAGTTCCTCTCTGTAAATTGTTTACGCTTGTGGACCGTGATGGGCCGCGCTAACTACGGGCACTGAAAATGTGTACCGTTCTGTTAATCTCACCGTCAGCTCTGACCGTTGGATCATGACTTTTGGACGCGTCGCCGGTCTGACGGCGCGTGCGATGTGTTCCCGCCTTTCTTGCAGAGTCACACAATTCTCCTTGTTCAGTTCTCCGACAGGAAGGACTCTCGCACCTACATCGACTACGAGTCCCTGCCGCTGGCGCTTGACGGTGTTTGCCAGCTGTACGAACAGGCGCTGAAGGCGACCAACCCGCAACTGAAAAACATCACTTACGATGTGAATGACTTGTTCTCGTACATTGACTCGCTTCGAGACATGTGCGCTCTCGTGTAAGTCTTTTCCTGTAGTTGAGAGACATCCGTGTCTCGTGGCTGCATCCTGACCGGTGCGCGCGACAACCAGACGAGGAGTGTAGGCGAACCGTGCGAGGGTACGGATCGAAGCGTCCCTCGCTGCGGCCTCTCGAAATTCATCGAAACGTGCGATGTGCTACATGGAGAAGTCGCTGCCATCGGCTTGTAAGGAGCTTTTTCTGTTTCGCGGATATGCCGTCACAGAGCCCTTCACTTGTCTCGCGCCAGGCGTTCAGGCGGGGGGGGGGGGAGGGGCGCAACGACGTGTTTAAATCGTAGGTGATATGCAGCCGCGGGGTCCCACTTGTATCTATATTCATATATGGCTGCGTAAGATATATATACATATATAGGTGCTGATAGGCGCAGAAGTACGAGACACGGCGGTGAGTGAACTGCAGAGGCTGATTCTGTCCGTGCTGCTCATGATGCCGTTTCCTTCTGCGCAGGCAGGACCGCCAGTCCAACTGCTACATTCCGCGCGACAAGCAGTGGATAAAGGACCAGGCCTTCAAGCACCTGAAGAAGCAGGCACACGTATAAGGAGTCGCAACACGCCTGCATCAGTCTGTTCACTCCAAAAAAACTGCCGGGCGAGCGACTTGCGCGTCGACAGAGGCTATCGTGAAGCGGAGCCACGGACATGGCCGTTTGGTCTACGTGTATATGCGTTTTGCACCTTACTCGAGTGAATAAGTGTATGCGAGATTTTCACATCGAAACCATCAAGGATGTGTGGGGGTGTTCCGGTTCGGGAAGACTCGCAAAAGAATCCCGTAACCGATGCTTTCGCAAGGTGCATGTGTGTGTTCGTTTTGCGGGTGCAAGTATCAAGTATTTTTCAAAGGAGAAGCAACGACACTCTCTCGTACGAGCAAAATGAAGAGCGCCAGGGGCCTCCTCGTTCCCCTTTTGGCTGAGAGCAGTGTGAAGGAAGGATGGGAGTGTTTGGCCTCTATGGACAAGTCCGGCCTGAGTTTCGGTCTGAGCTGCATGTTTGAGTTAGGAGGCGGATATTTCGAATAGTGTTTTCAAGACTATAACGGGAGAGGCGTTTCTCTGGGTTCCGGTGACAGAAGCATTTGTCAGTGCGTCGTCGCTTCGCGCCAACAAAAGACGTATCGATTTCGCTTATTACAGGGAGGGTATTTTCACAGGGTATTCTCATAGCAACACAAAAAAGCGGGACTCTGGAACCCTGGCGTCGTATCCCCGCGCCCTATAACCTCTGGCACGAACGTCACGCTTAGCGTAGTTCCGATGAGAGCACGATTTCGGGGTCAAGACCGAACGTGCAGGGTCGTTGAGCTTTCACAGCTTCACCTGTCAGGTAGCTTTCAGAGATCGGCGCGTGCAACCGCATCCTGTATCCACCTCGTGCGAGCTGATTCTGTCGACTTGAAGCAGGTACGCAACTGTCGAGTGGCTCGTCCGCGCCGTTTCTTGAAGCCACGCACCGATTTCAGCGGGCAGAAGAGTAACAAGGAACGACCGCGTGCCACGCCCGATGCAGCTGTGTACCCGTCGGGTCGTAGCACAGCAGGGAGAGGACAACCTCGACGCATTCTCCACCGCGTCACTTACGCCTGGCAGTGAATCAGCACGCCTTCGTGTCCACGCAGCAGCTGGAACAGACGCTGTGCGGAAGACAGTTCCGCTGTCCGCGGGTCTCCATTGTCTGCGGATCACACGGACGGTTTGCTGCTAGGAGGCTTTGCAGCATGATCCCACGATTGGGAGATTGATCTCTGGGCGATGTGACATGAGCGTCCGCTCGCGTCACCCCGAGCTAGAGCGTCCCGTGTCCGCCAGCCAAAAGCGCGTTTGCAAGACGGGGAAACCGTCGAAGCACAGACACGCCTGCCGTCGTCAATATAGGAGCGGTACTGAGATTCGCACACGCTCTTTATGTAGGAGGGACAGCGCTGCGTGCGAGGTCCCGTGATGTTACTTGCACGAAGAACTAGTGTGTTCTGTTCTGTTCTAAAGCTGTGCGGACAACGAAAGGCACAAGTCCTTCAGCGGGGACAGCGGACTCGAGAGAACGCTGTGGATGACCGAGCGGCTTTCTGTGTTGCTCAAGAACTCGCCTTCTATGAGACGCCAGAGTAAACTGCGAATTGCGACAGAAGACGCCGAGATTTCTGGTGCTTCCAGGCTGCGGTGTGCAGAGCAGAGACTGCAGAAGACGAGCTGTCTACATTACACACTCCAGCTCCACGCGTCTGACTGCAGCATGGGGAGGGTGGCGGGCTGCCAGGCTGCGGTTTGCAGAACAGAGACTGCGCAAGACGGGCTGTCTACATTACACACTCAGACTCCGTGCGTCAGACTGCAGGATTCGGGGGGGTGCGTGGCGGGCTGTGGATATTTCGACGCGAAATAAATCGTGGGGAAGATGGCATGTGATTCGCGCGAAGAATCCCAGCTGGTGCACTGTCGGTGTGGTCCCACGGAGAGGACTGCAGCAAAACTTTGTGCGAGCCGGCACTCCGACAGAAGAAGAGACCGTTTCATGCAGCCAGACGGGAAACGCTCCTCCCACTGCACTGAACGCCAGCTGGCTGGAGTAGTCGGACTCTTTGATTTCGGTATGCAAAGACACGTGTAGGAACACAGTGCGAGGTGGCAGTTGCCACAAACATAGTCGCGTGTTGTCTTGTGCCATCTGCAGTAGTACGTCGCGACAGTCTTTCTATTCAACACGAGCTGTGATCGACTTTTGTGTCTCTGCAGCTTGGCTGCGGGACCGCATCATGCACCCGAGATGTCAAGATCAGATCGCTTGCCTTTACACACAACGCGTTCGTCCCGAGTCTTGCGGCTGTGTTACAAACTGAGAAGAGCTTTCGTCACCTCACCTGCTGATTAAGTCTGAAGTCCATCGGAGGCCAGATAACACCTTTTTTCGCCTTGCGTTTTTTGGTCAGTTGAAAAGTCTCAAGGTAGGAAGTCGCGGTCAGCTGGCTCCTGTCGGGCCGTTCACATACGCGTTTTTCCAGCATACAGAAGGGGCGCATTTTTTCTGGCACCCTGCAACCGCGTGCAGCTTCCGGTTTCAGAGTGCTCTCTGCCTGGCGCATGCGTCCTCGTCGTTATTCACTTATTTTTATTGACCCTCTATGTGTATGCGCAAACTTTGCAAAGAGAGGCCGGGCCGCGTTAACGTCAGAGGCGAATTTTTCGGTATGCTCCTCTGTTTCTATCGCTCGTAGTAGACAAGACCTTTCCTCTTCTTTTCTTCCTATCCTACACTCAGAAGATAGGGCTGTCAATTCAAGCCATTGCGGTCCCTCCCACGTTAGTCTGAGATGTGACTGCGTCACAAGCCCGCGATGCAGGCGCGTGCTCTGCCAGGTCGAACACTTCCGTTTTTAGAAAGAGACAATGCCTCAACCTCTGCGTGCATGATTCGTTGTCTGCGATTACGGCCTGTCAACCAGACGTGCCGGCGACTCTGTCGTGTGTGTGCGGGGCTCCGCCTCTCGGTTTCAGCCGTGCCGCGAAAAACAACTGAGGTGTGACGGTTAGGGTGGCTGTCTCTCTCTATGTGTCGCGTTGACCCCTGTGATGCGCTCTGCATCGTGCACCGATGCCGGGAAGGCCACACTCGGAACGCATCCGGCCGCGTTACACGCCGCAGCCGACGCGGGTCCTCGTGTCGCCTTTTGTCAGGAAGACCGCCCCCCCCCCCCCTCGGCTGCCAGTGGATCAGCGGCTGCGTCCATTCCGACCAGCCGTTCATTCGTCTTCCCGCCGGTCCAAAGAGGGCAAGCAGTGACGCGCGGGCTGGCGCTCACTGCGCTGGTGTCTGTCGCGGTGCTGCTGGTCCTGGTGAAACTCTGCATGCACCGATGGGCGAGGCACGACGACGAGCAAGCTGCTCGGCGGAGACGACGACGGCGGCGGGAAATAAGGGAACGACACACTGGCAGAGAGGAATACGACGCCTTGGACCGGCTGAACCACGCAGCCCCCGAGGAAGTAGCCGGGCGCCAGCGCTGGCACAGCCGCTTCTCTCCAAGGGCGGCTCCACCGCCTTCGAGGCCCGGGCGAACGCACCTCCGCCCGGCCCTGAAGTCGCGGCGCGCCTCAGGACGGGCATCCCCCTACCGTTCTGGGCGCCAAGGGGTCCGATTCGCTGCAGAGTCACCTGGGCGGAGCCGGCGTTCGTCCATCGCGAGTCGTCCCAGGAGATTCGGCAGGAGCCGAAATCGGCACAGTTTCCGGCGGTCCGAAGCTTGGGAGGAGCGCGAAGACTCTAGGCAGCCAAACCTTCTAGGCGATTACACCCGATGGGCACGAAGGCGCAGAAAGAAACGACACGCCAAGAAGGGAAGGAAGAATGAACCAACTGAACGAGGTTTTCTTGACGGTGTGCTCTACCGTGTACTCATGATGAATGTATTCCCTCCTCTTGCTCGGTGAAGCGAAGGGGAGCACGCACCTGCTTCAAGCACAGGGCAGACAAGAGGACATACGTGCCCAACCCCTCTAAAGTCACTCGTGCAGGTGGGAGCAGCAGCCTCTGTTGTTCGCGGTCGCCTTTCCGTAGTCCAGATGTCGCTCGGCTGCAGGTGCTCGGGGTTTATGCTACCAGGAGCGGATGCTACGGTATTTTTCATGAAAAGAGCATTCGACTCTACGAGTGTGCCCCTACTCCTCCCTTCCCAGCCATGAACTCTGTTTCCTTCATCAATGCCACGTGATTTCTCAATCACGTGGCGTTGCCGCAGTCCATCGCAAGGATCCGACGGATCCTTGCGATGGATTGAGCCTGGGCGATTGCGGCCAGTTGGGCGGGAAACGTGCTCTGGCTTCTCCTCCTGCTCGTCTGCTACTCTGCCGTGTGGGCAAAGCGTGTGACCGAGAAATGCAGTCAACTTAGTGCCATAGATATCGGAAGAATGCAGCAGGTGCCACACACTAGATGGTCCACTATGGGCAGAAGATGCTGCTCCAGCAGCGGAGCCATACTGCGTCGAACTGGAGCATGTGCCAGTCTTGCTGTACACTCGGACTGTGACGCGTTTTTTGCAACGATCGGAGCACCAGCGGACAGAGCCTCGCAGCGGGGTATGCCGAGGAGACGCTGCCACCCATCACTGAACGAAGCGTTCCGCCTACACTCTGTGAGGCGTCAAACAGACTGACGAATCGGGCACGATGGTGTGCCAACGCTGTCGATGACGACGCCAGACAAAACGAACGTGGACAAAGGCCTCAAGAGGACAATGTCTGCTGGAAAGAGCAAAAGTGCACGCCACCAGATACACACTGTGTGTCCTATCAGAACAGCCGCGAGCCTCAAACTCGCCCAAAATCGCGGAACAAACTCGATTCCATGCTGTAGCTGGCTCTGCTGAACGCGCAGCCTCTCATGCTGGCTCTGCGCCGACTACTCCGTGCTCACACGACAGACCGGTCGTCTCAGTTATTCTTCCCTACACGGGTGTCGAATGCGCCGTTGCTCGCGCATCTTCAAAGATGGTAGCTGTTAGGAAGAGATCCAAGGCCGTTGACCGGGTGGCTGGATTTCTGTCTAGCAGAGCTTCAATCAGCTCCTTGATCTCTGCAGAGGGCTCACCGCGGCATCTTTCCCAGTCTAAGGCTCTAGTATTTGATTCTTCGGACGTGGACAGCGCGTAGAGGACTTCCAGTGCTCTCTTGACGTTGCGCGATGAAGTGCCCATGCCTGGGAACGGCGCACTGAAGCATACCATGTCCCAGGCCAACATGCCGATCTTCCACGCATCCATGCTCGGATGCGAAGCTACGTTCCCGGATGGCGCATCCCACATGCACTTCACCACTTCTGGTGGGGCCAGATCCGGGGTAGGCACCTTTCGGCACTCAATCATTTCACCAGCGCGCATCGCACTGTCGAAATCCGCCAGGTACAGCTGTCCCGCCTTGTCGACAAGGATATTCTCACGCTTAAGGTCATGGTGCACAAGACCCATCGCACCCAAGTAAGCTCCCAGCTGAATCACGCGCTTGAAACTATACTCGAAGAACCGCGATGAAGCTGTGTAAGACATCGCAACGAAGAGATCTGTCTCCATTCTCGGAAGGACCTGCACCAAGTTCATCAAAACGTAATGCCCGACCCGCGCAAGCCGAGACGCTTTTCCGCGAACCTGACCTATCGTCTGCGGAAGGACAATTCCATAGATGTGGAGTAAATCGCTAATCGTGATGCCAGACGGGAACTTGCTTAGTAAGATCCGGGAGTCCTGTACTGCAGAAAGAATAGCGGATTCCACATCCAACTCATCGTAAATACGTCTGACCATCGGGAATCGGAGGGCGACTTCTCCAGACTCGGGACTCTCCTCAGGTTCCTTCGATGCGGAAGCCAACGATCTGTCCAACATATGGCGCTGTACTGCAGCCGCGACTGTTTGCGCCATCTTGCGCGATCGAGCAGGAGCTAACCCAGGCCGAGGCCGCAGCAGCGGCGAGGGGATCACAGGAGTTGGAACGGGGATGGCGCTCGCCACGGCATTGAAACTGCCGACGCCGAGTGTCTTTTTCTTCAAGTAGCTCTGGGAGTTGCCATCGCCGAAACCCTCGCCTGGAATTGGGTCGATGGTCACCACGACGTTGTCGGGGATGGCATAGTCCAACAAACGACCTGGAGAATCCGCGGCAACGAGCGGACCGCCGGGAGGAGGCATCTGCGAAATGAACTGAGCCAGTAATAGCTTGCTCTCCCTGTCATCATCGGTCATCCACTTCCCATTGTAGCCGAGAGCAAGTGAGTGCAGGAGCTCTTCAACCGATTCCGAGGCTGGGGAGGAAGACGTGGACGGTGTTGCAGCTTCTGATAGGAACGAGATCGAGCTAGAATCGCTCGAGGACTCCCCCGCAAGCTTTTCGTCGACTCCAGCGCCACCGAAACGTCGCGCACCACCAGCGGTGAACGGCGCTTCCCAGTGGGGTCTCGTGAAGTGGGTCCACTGGAATGGCCTTTGATGGACCGGTGGATTTTGCGGTTCGTGAATCAGTGAGCCGCGAAAGAGGTGGCCCCAGACGTAGGAGACCTGGCCTACAGCGGCAGCTACAAAACCGAGAACGAAAAGACTGGTGGGAAAGGGCGGCGTCGGGAGAGAGGGAGCAAGACACTGATGGACAGGCATTGTGTCAACCCGCCGACAAGACACACGACGGCACAGCGTGCAGGGCAGTCAACTGGGACCAGAAAGAGGCATATCACTGCAGCCTGGGAGCTCTCGGAAGTATTCACAAGTCACCAGATACGGGCCTGGGCATTGCATGTAGGCAGATTACTGCGAACATACGAGGAATGCAGTCACGACGGCCGCCGATGTAGGCTCGCGATTGACGAACCGCAGACAGCGGGATACACCGGCTTCCCTCTACGAAACGTACTGCAGTCGAGTGCCGAAAAAAAAACATTGGAATATGCTCTGTACAAGACCCTCACACTTGTTTCAATACGAGGTATAAAAAAGGCACAAGACAAAGCCACTGAGAGCCCCCTCAGCTAGCGCGTAGCTTGCCATCCTAGCTTACGCGTCGCAAATCGCACGCACGGTCCACGTGTGCCTAGCTCAGGTCTTCGCCCGTGATCCGCGCTCCGACGGGCACACTTGTAAACCCTAAACTGGAGTTATCTCTTTATTGTTCCGTAGACAGGAAACCTGGAACAATTCTTCACACGGAGAAAGGGACGGACGGTTTAGGGGAGGAGCTTTTTAGGCGCTAGCAAAAGTCCATTCAGTAGCCTCTGCATTAACACCATCAAGCTAGTATCAGTGGACGATACGTTGTCATGGTTGGACAGTTAGCTGAACACGGCCCAGCATGGCTTGTTTAAAACATTGGGGGTCGAGTTTTAGATTCTGCTGGTTTCATAATACCGCTATGGAAGGCGCGGACGAGCGCGTAGCTTCGCGAGACAAACGACTCGCAACTCCAGCAGGCGGCTAGGCTCGCTGCACCGACGAGCCGCCAGAAGCGGCGAATAGCTTGTCGGCAGGCCTGCAGCCCTTGATACACCACAGCCTACGGCCTGGCAGTCATGGTGCGTGATGGAGTTGAGGAAAGTAGTGAGGGAATGGCAAGTAGCGACGATCTCACAGCTGCGCAATGCTCTTCCATCCGGTGGCTCGCTGCTCCACTGTACGAGATGGGCGGAGGGGTCCTCTACTGAGCGCCACCAGCTGCACGGAAGAAATCCTACACAGAGCAGTGGTCGCGCAAGGCGCCTGTGGAGGTCTTTCTTCAAGGACGCTTGCGCCCTGAGTGTTTGCCAAACGAGACGAGGGCTGGGGAACCATGGTGGCTTCGCATACCAGGACCTGACGGCCGATAAAGTGACCCTAGCAGCCCACATGAAACCAGTGACAAGCCTACTTGCGCGACGTGCAGTAAACAAACCGCCATCATCCACTGGGTCGCGCTCATGTGTCCCGCCTGTCAGTCTCGTGGGTTCCTCTACTCGCCCCCCCTGCAACGCTTCCGCCGAGTCTACCACGGAGCGCTCCCGTGCCGCCGAAAGTGAAGCGGGGTCTGCAGTTTTGTGTCGCCGGCAAATTTGCATGACTACGCAGCGAGCGCGGGTCGAGTGCCAGTTCTGGATAAGAGAGGGCTCAGGGAAGGAACAGCAAGGATTCGGGGGGGGTGGGAAACCCTGCATGGTTTTCCAGACACGTGACCCCAAACCAACACGCACCGTGGGCAGGGGTTCGCGCCAGACGTCCCCTCCGCCACCGGGCGAAAATCCTGTGGAGGCGTGTGAAGACGCGGCCCTGCGGGGCGCGCAGCGAGCATCGCTCACATTTTGGATGCTCTCCTCCGCAGAAAAACCCGGCATCGCCGACGGCGACCCCTGCGTCCGCGCCTCCGTGCGCATGCGCGAACGGAGGTACAGAAGAGACGTTCGCCCGCACATTTCGGACTCCCCCTTCTGCCAGACTCGTGCGTTTCCGCTTCACACACACGACGCCCACTGGCGCCTCACGCTCCCCCACCACTCACGCTCCCCGCCTTCCTTTTCTCGAGGTCGCTTCAACCGAGTCGTTTGTCCCCTCGCCTGACCACTCATTCCCGCAGCAGCGCGGACGGCTACCGTCGTCCCTTTCAGCGTCCGCTCCCCCTCGTCAAACCCCCGCAGACAGAAAACGCGATTCACTTTCTAACTCGGCCGGACAAAACGCCCAGGAGGTCAAACCGCGCGAAAGTCTCTCCATTCTTGATCTGCAGCGGCGGCGCGCTCTACTCGTAGCCCAGTAGCGCCAAGAAAAGCATGCCTATAATGACGCACCACTTCACCAGAGGGTAGTCGTTCAGGACGATCGTCACGAGACCCGCGTAAGGCAAGAAAGTCACCGTCTCCCCCATCACGTTCGTCCGGTTGAGCCACACTTGCTTCTCTGCACACACGAAAACCAAACACAGTCCACAGCGCCCTTAAACATCGAAGGCCGCGCGAGGCGCCACTGACAGATACAGAGAGGCAACCTGAGAGACAGACGGACAGAGAGGCAGACTGAGACAGAGAGACACAGAGAGGCAGGCTGACAGACCGACAGACAGACGCACATCCGAGAGGCGGCGCCGCGCCAGATCCAGACGAGTGGGTCTCTGCGCGCCCCAGACCTGAGGCGAGTCTCGCGTGGGACTTACCGGCGTAGAGGCCGCGATCGTCGACTGAGTTGTTGTCGCCCTTTGTCAGCATGTTCATGTCGCCGCTCTGCGTCTCGTGCAGCGAGAGAACGCGGTGAACAATGGGGATCTCACGGCCGTCAACCTGAACCGACACGCAGAAGACAGGGACGTGCGACGCGGAGATGGGCTGCAAGGCGCCACCCCGCCGTACACGCAGTCACACACAGATGTGCAGCTGCCGACACTACGGGCGTTTTCCCGAGGCACAGAGGAAGACTTGCACAGAGGCCCCACGGACAGAAGCATGCGTGCACTCCGCACGCACGAGCACATGCGTCCGTAGGTGCCGCTGGGAATGCACACCCCTCTCCTGAACTCCCCGCTCCTACCCCCCCTTCCCCCCGCCGCGGAGAAAATCAGAAGGCGGCCGCGTACCTTGAACACGACGATGTCGCCGACCTTGATATCAGGGCCGCGGTCCACCAGAAAGAGAATGTCGCCTCGCTTCAGTGCAGGCTCCATCGAGCCACTAAGCACCACAACGACCGGCGACGGTGAGTTCGACACCACGACGAGGACTTTCCACAGCATCAGCGCTGCGAAGACGCACAAGCCACCCCGCAAAAACAGCGACGAAGGCGGCGGAATCGCACATCCCAGAAGAGCAAAGGAGTGCGCCGCCATACACTTGCGCACAAGCGAGAGATGCACCAGCACAATCCCCTGCTTCCTCTGCGATTCCACATATTTATGTACATATGTGTATAGGTGATTTCATATATACATCGATATGTAAGCCCTGTGACTGGATGCCAGTGGCCTCGTCCTTCGCTCCCACCAAGCACGAGTTCATCCCGCAGCCTTCGGACACGCAAATACATCTCTGCACGCAGTTACGTCGCAGGTCACGCAGCCCGACCTTGGTTCGCTGCAGGGAAGCACTCACCGGTGAAGAGAACGCACAAAAGATTCACGACAGACAAAAGCGCCTCTCGCGGGCGTCTGTAGACGGTCCGCAGCTCATCAGCCAGAGTCTGGTAGACGGGCTGGATGAAGGAAGGAATGCCGAGGTTGTACTTTTTGGCGAAGGCCGCCATTTTGCCGTCTGTGTCCGCCGCCTCGACCTCCATCGGCAGCGAGGCGCCGCTCGCGAGTTTCGTCTGTCGCTTCTTCATTGTGGAGGAGGGGGAAGAAGACGTGCGTGGCTCCAGAACGGCGCAGCAGGTCGCACAAGACTCTGTGTGTCGAGTCAACACCGGAGAGACAGGAAGTTCACACTGAGGACGGCCTCGCAAAGGGCAAGCGAGCCGCCGACCGGGCGACGCGAGGCGAGAGACGCGGAGGCGGAACGAAGCGGGACGGTCAAACAGAAAAATCACGTGCCCTGAGAGTTTCCCGGTTGTCCGAAGGATGCGGCCGCAGAAACGGATGGGCGCGGAGAGAGGAGGAGGAGGAGTATGAGCGAAACCAAGAGAAAGAGGCGCACACCGCAAAGGCGGAAACGACAGACGGCGGACCGCGGGGGACAATCAAGCGAAAGACTGCGGAACGAAGGAGACTTGAACGCCACCGAAGAAGTCTAGAGCACACAAAGGAACGTAGGAGACGACTGCGCAGACGCGTTGTTCGGTCTGTTCTTTCCAAACCGAGCATACAGATGTTTGATGTATCCCTGCGCTGGCAACCGTGTGTGTACGCGTAGACCGAGGAGGAGGACGGCGGGGGAACGCTTTGCGGCACGGAGGCGCAGAAAGACGAAAAGAGCGAGCCTCGAAGTGTTCGTCAGTCGCCTTCGCCTCAGAAAAAAGCGAACACAGCGTTCTTTGACTCGGACACCGACCTCAAAAGCGCCGAGAGTCACTGGCTCGCGAGGCTGGGCGGCTCAGTCCGCGTCACACCCGTCGCACTCAGCGAAGAAACACAGAAGGTGCGCTCTCTTGCGGCGACGCAAGCTGCGTCGACGCAAAAAGAGAACGACAGCAAACAGCGTCTTCTCCTGTTCCAACTCTCACGGCCGCAGACCGGGAGGACGGGGCGCGAAAAACGCCGGACTCTGTCTTGACGCGCGGCAGAGCAAAAGACGCCGCAAACGCGAAAAACGTCCGTGGCTTTCTCACGAGAACCCGAGGGGACAGAGGGACAGACGCGGGACCACAGGAAGGGCCCAGTTTCCAGAGAAAAACAAAAAACACCGAAAAAAAGACTCCGCCTCTGCGACCGCTGGCGTCCGCGCCACATGATGGCGGCGGCGAAAGCCGCGGCAAGGCATGCACAAGGAGCAACGTACGCTGAAGTGCGCTTCAGCGTACGTTGCTCCCGCGCAGGCGAGTCGAGAAATCGACCCAGTCGCGAGTGGAAGGCGGCGCCCCTGCTCAAAAATAGAAGGTCCCATGTGCGAGAGATTGACAGCGCGGAGGGACGATTCGCGCAAAACTCGACTCGATTGTGTCGAGCGAAACTCTTCGTTCCCGTTTTTGAATTCCTCTCGCATGCCAGCGAGGAGACACGGCGAAGCGCGCCGAGATTTTCGTGGCATACGCACTCTCCGGAACTGCAGCGGCGCTTTCAGGCGTCGTTCTCGCCGGATTGCTCACACGTGTCTGCGGCTCGCTGTGCAGCGCGATAGAGGGCTTGGCTTCACAGCGGGTGGGTGACGTGACGATTTCTCAAAGCCTCGGGGGCCTAGAGGGAGGGTGATGCGCTATTTGCGTTTCCTCCTCCCTCTTGCCTCCTCACGCATCGTCTGAAGAAGACTTTGCGCCGAGGACTCAACCGGGTTTCTTGAGAACGCCTTCCTCTGGAGTGCATCTTGGGAAAGTTCAAAGGGCGCCGCGTTGCCGGGCTGTGTATGCGCCAGGGGGCGAAGGACCAGATGACTCACTTCCTCCCCCAGCGCATCTCTCCGTGCCTCCTCCGTCGTAGCCGCCAACTCGCCTCCCTACCTATACATCCTTTTAAGGCGAACGACCGGTAGGTTGATTCGGCCGTCTCTGCCATTCGCGCGCGCATGGGTTTTTCGCTTTCTCGGCAAGATGCCCTTCGCTCTCTCGACGCGCGACACGTTCCTTCTCGGCGCGGCGACCGGCGCGCTGGTCGGCGCCGCGGCGACCCTCGGCTCCCTCGCGTACCTCCACGCGCGGGAAGGCTCGCCGTGCCGCTGCCCAGGGCAAGCTGCCCTCGCGCGTGCAGCCGTCCGCCTCCTCCGCCTCTTCTCCTCCCCCCCCTCCCCCTCCTCTGCTGCCTCCTCTCCCGCCTCTGCGGGCCGCCCACCGTGTTCGTCCTCTCTGGACTGCTCTTCCCAGACTTGCGCGAGTGCCTGCGGCTCAGCGGGCGCCTGTGGCTCGGCGAGTTCGGCGACGGGCGCTGCCTCCCCCGCGGCCTTCGACACGGCGGCGGCTGAGGCGCGAGACTGCCCAGGGGCGGGCGGGGAGAGCGCCGGGAAGGCTGCGGCGTGCGAAGGGTGTCCCAACCGCGCGCTCTGCGCGAGCGGAGCCGCCGCGGAGGCCGCGCAGGCGCAGAAGTCCGCCGTCGAGGAAATTTCGCATCGCCTGAGGAACGTGAAGAAGAAGGTGATGATCCTCTCGGGAAAGGGCGGCGTCGGGAAGTCGACCGTCACCTCGCAGCTCGGTAAGGCGCAGACCGAGAGGCGAGAGGTTCTGAGAACGTTTCGGGCGAGGCGCTTCATGCGTCACGTGCTCCACGTGTGCCGCACTTTTTAGCCGTTACACGGTGTTCGAGGTAGTCCCCTCCAGACCAGCGGTTTGTGGATGTGTGTATCATCACCATGTCCATCAAGTCTGCATGCAGCGCCTGCTGCTGGCTGGCGGGGGCGAGGCGGCTGCGACGCACACGTGCCTATGGTGGATTTCAGTGGGCTCATGTCCCTAGCATATATATATATATATATATAAATGTGTTTGTGCTTGGCAAGGTCGTCGAATGTAGCTAGCTCACTGCGTGTGCGCGCCCGCGGCAACGAGAGGGGCGTCCGAGGGCGTTTCCAGGAGAAGACGGCGGGTGAAACCTTTTTTTCGCGGGGCTTGGTTTTCCTCAGCCTGGACTGCCGCCTCGCGCGGCCTGAACGTCGGCATCTGCGACGTGGACGTCTGCGGTCCGTCGATTCCGCTCATGATGCAGGCGGTCCACGGCGAAGTTCACCAGTCCGCCGCAGGCTGGGAACCGGTCTACGTGCGCGACAATCTCGCGGTCATGTCCATCGGTGAGTGCGTCCCGAGAGGCGTTTCGTGCCTCGTTTAAGTCTGCCAAAGGGTCGACGAGTGTCGCAGGCTGCGCCCCGCCCACCTCGTAGACTTGACCTCACAGGCCACATGCATATCTGCAGCGCTGAGACATTCCTGAACCCCTAACGCTCCAGCGGCTACAGGCGCGCCTGCGTGGTCCACGCGCCGCTGCAGCAGCTAGGGACCCTCCCGGGTGGATGTTCACTCTCAGGCGATAAGGCGCCTCAGGGGTGAGCCGGTGGGGGATGGGGAGAAGGGGCAGAAAAGGGAGACGAGGAGGTTTTTCCGGGGATAGACGCCGTTTGGGCTTCAGATTCTCGGTAGCGTTTGTCTTTTCTTTCCCTGCAGGCTTCCTGCTGCCCGACGCAGACGCGGCCGTTGTCTGGCGCGGGCCCAAGAAAAATGGACTGATTCACCAGTTTTTCTCGGACGTTCGCTGGGGCGATCTCGACCTCCTCCTCATCGACACGCCGCCCGGTGAGCGAGGAAGGGATGTGGGGCGGTGGGGGGGGGGGGGGGTGGGGGGGACTGGAGGGAGGGGGGGGGGGGGGAATGACAGCGACAAGCCTAAACGCCTGGATCACTCGGCACGCATCTCGCGACTGAAGTAGAGACTCTTCCCGTTGCCTTTGTCGGTCTTTCCCGTTCTGTTCGGTGTCTCCAGGCACTTCCGACGAGCATTTGTCGCTTGTCTCTCTCCTGAAAACCGACGGTGCGATCATTGTCACGACTCCCCAGGAGGCGGCGCTCCAGGATGTGCGAAAGGAGATAAATTTTTGGTGAGTCTCGGCCTCCCTCCTGTGTATGTAGCGGCTTCGCTGTAGTTTCTCTTTAGAAATAAGTCGCTCTGTTCGCCGCTGCAGAGCAATGAAGTCCCGCGTGCGGCGTCGTCGCCTCCGGGTGTGAATCGCCATCTTAAATCTCCCTGAGAAGTTTTTTTTTCGTTCGCAAGAAAAGGGAAGTGCTAGAGTCGCGTGCGACTCTCAGTGTGGAGTGATGCACGGAGTTGTGACTGTACTTGACGTGCTACTAGCGTGTCTACCGTTTCCTTCTGTCTTTGGCCTTTGTTTCTATCTGTTGATTGCTCAGGGCTTCGTGGCTCGTGCGCCCTTAGACGGCCGTTGTCGGCGAAGTCTCTGCGGTTTTTGTGAGCGCCTCTGTATGTTCGGCTACCGTGTGCATTCCGTCTCCTCAACTCCGTCATTTGGTTTTTCCTGCTTCAGCAAGAAAGTTGGGGTAAACGTCCTCGGCGTTGTTGAGAACATGGCTTCGTCCGTCTTCGCCAGTGTGAACCCCAATGGCGCGAAGGTGAGTTGCAAATACAACACGAGGAGGTCCGCAGGAATTTCTCATGGGCGATTCCACCGGTTTTGGATGGGATTACTTTGAGCACCGCTCAATATGCTAAAAAGTACCCATTCAAATACGATATGAAGCGGAGTTACAAACCGGTCTCCTCTTTGTTCTCATTGTTTTTCTCTGTTTTCGTGGTTGTGTGCTTCGTCGCTGCTCCGTGCGGGTTTCCTGTTCCTCTGTGCGGTATCCTTGATAGCAGCGGATCACACGTGCTGGAATATGTCGCGCACGCTCCTTCCGCATTTTCCTCTTCCGTTTTTCCTTTTTCCTAGAGCATGTGCAAGCAGATGGAGGTCCCCTACTCGGGTGCGATCCCCCTGGATCCCTCGGTGAGTGGAGTCTTTCAAGAATACGTTTCTTTTCTTCTCCGGGCAGCAGGGTGTCCTCTATGGACACGCCACTGAGCGCAGCGATTCACCGGATGGAGGATTGCCTGTTAGAACGAAGCCCTGGCGTGGTATGAAATATTTGTACCTTGGCGCCGGTTTGCGCAGCGTCCGTGTTTCTATGCTCGCTTTTCGAGGTGCACACGCTGTAGCTGCGGAGCGCTGATTTGCATATTTGAGGGATCAGCTGATTAGTGGCTACCTACATATATATATATATATATATATATATGCATACAGGGCTTTGCATTTGCCTGTGAAAGCGTGCGTTATTCTGCCTGTCTCTGCGTTGTGTTTTCGCGCGTTGCAGCTGCTTCGCGCCTGCGAGGCCGGCGTGGCGGCTGTGGAGGAGTTCCCCACGGAGCCTGCGAGCGAAGCTCTGGAGAAACTGGTTTCGGACCTCCTCACGCTTCTCGACTTGCCTCTCCACCGCGACGAAGAAGACTGAAAAACGCGCGTCCGCGCTGGCGCAGAGGACTATAATTGTGCATGAATCACGCAGAAGACACGTCTTCTTGTCCGTTACGGTATTTATATCTATCTATTGAAATAGCTATCGGCGTGCCTGATGATCGGCTAACACAGGCCTTGACCGCGAGCTATGTGCACAGAATGTGTGGCTGCGCAGATCTCTTTGTAGGCAAGCACGTAGACAGATACCTCTAAGTACGTCCTGCGCGTGGTTGACTGAGAAAGATGGAGACTATCGTTTACTCTCCATCCCTCGCGTTCACGCATGCGGATTCTGACCGGGGAACTGCCGGTCTTCTATGTATCTGCCCTCCCCAGGACACAGAGGGAAGGCCGGCGTGGCTCAATAAAGTTCAAATGCGCACGCGTGACAGAAAATGCGCGCGTGGAGCGTCGCAGACAGTTCGGCCTGCTCGTGTTTTTGCACCTGTGAAGCGCCAACACAGGACCGGAACGACCCTGCGCTTCGGAGTCACCCATATATATCTTTTCCCTACATACGTGCATATTTATGTTTTTTTATGTATCCGTAGGTGGAGCGTCCGTGTTGCTCTGTTAGTTTGGCGATTTTTTCGAACCGGGGAACGCAGCGCGTGCACCTCGTCCACGTTTGAGTTCCTCAGCTGAACTTTGGCAACCTTCTCGGATCGCCATTGGCGGGAGGAAACGTCACTCCTTCCCCTTCGCTGTTTTCGCGAAGAAACTCGTAGATACACGCAAGCACATGGTGCCGATGCTTGCACAGGATAGTGGAAACAGGTGCGCGCAGACCTATTTGGATGGAGCACTGGCAAAACAGAGGACGGCAGGCACTGGCATCTCTACTGCACAACGTGCTCGGGAGACTCGGGTGCAACACGCAGACTTGGATGAATTAGAGACGTTTCGGCAATCCGACACGAATTCGCGGGACCGCGTATTTAACACTAGATTCTCTCATCTCATGGCAATGCGCTAGCGATATCGTCAGTTTGCCAGCAGCGTTCTGAGGCGGCGCGTACAAGAACGCGTGGATTCCTCTCTAAGCGGACGGTTCTATGGACGTGTAAGTGGTGCCTAGGCCTACGCGTAGCATGAGTTTTAAAAAGATATGAGGCTGAGCAAGGATTGTGGCTCGAATAGCGCTTTATAACATTAAGTCCCGTCGGTTGCCATGGAAGAAAACATAGCAGCCGCGAGTCAATAAAGAGGCCTCGGTATTGTGCTGCGATACAAGCCTTAGAGGGGAGGGGAGCTGGAAGGACGCTCCTGCGGCAAGAAAAGTCGCCCACCTTTTCTTTAGTAGGCAGTCGCTCTTCTCAAGAGTTACGGGGTGTTTGTGCAGCCCCAGTCCAGGGGAACGAGGCGATACACTGTTTTGATGGCACGTGGCGTGATCGCAGTTTCATGCTAGGGGTTTCACGCGTGTATTTCAAGACTCGCGCACGACGAGGAAGTCTTAAACCTTCCAACTACCTTTACAGCGTCTTACCTGCGGGTCCTTATGCCGGTGTGTGAATTGTTTCAGGACGCGAAAACGTATAAAACACCTTGACTACGGCCGGCCTCGGATTTATGCCCCCCAAATGCAACAGAGGCCAAGTCGTACAACTGGGATACTGTCTCTAAAAACGATTATGGATATAGTCGTTTTATTCGTTTGATTTCCATAACCGTTTTTAGAGACAGTTCAATAAAAGTGGAGCTTCTCGGGAATGGTTTCCTTTTCGAATCCACGAGCGAAGCCCCTTTCACTTCCTTGACGCAGCGTATAACCGGCTGTCGATCTGGCTGCTTGAACAGACGCACAAGTCGCAAAGTTTCACATCAGTCAGTCACCTTGCAGGTCCGACCGTTCGCTGGATCCCTCTGACGAAGAAACTTACTGCTCCTGGGGTTTGCAGAGAAACTAAAAAGGTGCTGCGGTGCGCACAATCCTTGCTTTGCCTTGACATGCGCACGGACGCGTGCTGGATCAGCCCATGCACGATGGGGCTTGACGGCATGATATGCGAAAGACTATGAGGTAAACACTTCCAGAGACTGCCATATGCGTGTGCCTGCTGTCTCCAGGGGCTTGGCTGGATTTTGAAAACCCTTCGAGGAAAATGCCACGGATCCCTTCGAGCTGTGTAGACCGCTAGAGAGTGGCGGCTACGCTGAGACGTTGTTTGCCCACTCTGTGTTGAGCATTTTCGACAGTTGGCAACTATGGGACTTTGTTCCTTAATGCGGAGGAAAGAAAGCGTGTATGGGGCAAAAAGGAATCCGTCTATTCCAGTTTCTATCGCACGGCTTTCCTCGCACTGATCGCAACAAACAAAACTAGCGGAGACATCGCAGCTGCCTTCCCTCAGGTGTGCACAGAGGCTTCCGTCCGGTCCTTGCCTCGCTAGGAAGAAAAAGAGTTCTTCTCGAGGCATCTTAACTAGGATTAGATGGATAAAGTGCGGGACAGCTCTTACATTTTCAAACAGCTCCGTTACCGTTTGCTTGCAAACTACTACGAACGTATACACACGCCCGTCCACGTACGCGTACAAATACACGCGTCGATTTCTGAAGGCGCCTACTGTCACCTCTGTGATTGTGAGCGGATAGCTTGGGGTAACCAAACCATTTTCGGAATTCTATAATCGGGTATCTTGCCGGTGCTATGATTCTCGAGGGCGTGTGCGCGCCCGCCGACCCCTTCATTTGTGCATTTCCGTCACTCACTGGCTCTCGGCTGTTAAGGATGCTGAACGGGGATCGCGAAAGACTCTCTATTCTTGATCGCTCCGCCAGACCTACGGGTGCGGCTCGGCTTCCAGGCGTGAGGGGAGAACGATAGTGTCACTGTAGCAGCCCGCGGAGCTCCTCGGATTCTGCTTTTCTCCAGCGTGGTGTGCATCGTCCGATAGCTGCCGTGCAAAAAGCCTTGACATATGACCATGAAAGGCACAAGAGAACTTGGAACAGCCAACCCAGACCTTGACTCGTCGTCTTGTCTATGTTAATTCACATGTGTCAGCGTGCCACTTCACTATAGTGATATCGCAGCCTGCTTTGGAATAGTCAGATGTGAGCGCGCCTACTAGCAACTTGTAGTCTTCCATGCGGAAAGAGGATCAAGAAACGCACGCTAAATCGGAACAAAACCCAGCTGCGCTGTGCGACTCTCTAGACCGGCCCCGCGCTCTAGTTCCCAAGCTCTTGCGTTGCTCGCTTCTCGTCGCTCGGTCTCATTTTTTGAAGAACGGACGACAAAGTCGGCTTGGCGCGACTCTTCACTGAATGACTATTATCTTCACCGCGCTGGCTCTTGCTCGGCTGATCACTGGAAAAGCAGAGAGGCTGGAGGTTTGCAATCTTACGGCTTTTTCATCGTCGGTTTTCGTTCTCCGCCTCCATTTCGCTGCCTCTTTCGAACACACAGCAAACGGAGGAAAAAGCTTTGTGTAGACGCCGCGGCAGTATCCCAAGATGGCGCCTGGGGTGTTCAAACTCTGTTCGCCAAGAAGAAGGGAGCCTTGTACGAATGCGCTCAGTGTGCTGCCCGCTGTCAGAGGAAATTCTCTCTCGGCGCGGCCTCGCGTGGTGCTCCCGTGCGAGCGGAAACGAATCGGGATTCTAAATGCGGTCTTTCGAGGGGGTGAATGCGTGCAGCCAAGCGCTTCAAGGGATACAGATTCTCTTGTCTTTGGCAAAAGAGAGGAAGGCGTCGAGAGTCACCCCCAGCCGGAAGCTTTCCAGGGACTTCCCGAGCGCGAAGGAATGGGGGTACCCGGCAAGATGCCCACTTCTGTTCCGTTTGGTTGCGCCGGCGAAAGGCAACTTTTTGAGAGGAAGCCTACGGCAGGAAGCCGACCCAGAACATTTAGCGGAGCTCGGCAGCACGGCGATGAAGGAGACCTGGACTTGACGTGTGATGTTTCCGACGCACTCGGCCGCCGCCGTTTAGACTCTGTTTTTTCAACGATGACGCACACGATTGGTCGCCGCCGCGCGGGTAGCAACACTCGACTCACATTCACATACGCCGGAAACGCAGGAGAGCGGGCGCCGTCAGCTAGTATACAACCCAGCTCCCCGCGAAGCGAAAGGAACGTTTCTGCAGAAAAAGGCATTGCCCTCGAGTCCGATGCCGCCGGCGCTACGGGCCAGAAACCAGTAGTGGACGACTGCGAGACTGCGGCATCGGTTTCCCCGAGAGTCTCTTCTTGCGACACAAACTGTGGCGATTTCGCTTCGGAAGACGCAATCACCATCGCCAGTACGGTCCACCGATGCATGGAATCGAAGAGGAAACAGGAAAGTTGGGAAAGAACACAGAATAGCCACGCTTGTAACTGAAATGAACGTCCGGGGATAGTAGGGGGACAAAGCTGCCTTGCCTCGACACTGCTCGGCTCACTTGCCCGAGACGAGCATGAGGACAAAGACGCGGAGGCATACCTATACATGAGGATTCTAAATACCTTAGGACGTATCGTTACATGCACATATTTACATTCATAAGCGTGTGCTGCGAAATCCATGGGGTCTATAATCAGCGATCCTCAGAGAACTGGCGTGACCAAAAGGCAAGCGACTCGCCTAGTCTGGAGACAGCGGCAGCGAAATGGGTACTGGATCATCCCGTAACTCGGGAGTGTGCAAGCACTGCCTTCATTCCAAGCTTGACTGCTAATTCAGAGTTTGCCTTGCATTCGAGGGCTAATGCGGTCGTTTGGCGCCGTGCCAGCGCGCGACGGATGTTTCTTTCCGTATGTTTCCTGCCTGTTCCCTAAACACTGGACGCAGACGGCGTGCTCAGCGGGAGAGCGTCGTTCTTCCGGAGATCACCCGATTTGCTTGCGGGTGATAGGGAGAGGAGCGCGGTCTCTTTCTCCAGACCGGAATCCTCGACGCGTTTGAACGAATTCACCGAACAAGAGCTCGTGCAGGCTGGCAAACTGCTGAGGCTCTTGAAGATGCGCATGCAGAGGACGGAAAAGCCCTCGCGCTCCGAGAACGCGGGATCAACAGATTCAGTGTTCACGTGCGTTGGCATGAAAGCGCGCCTCAGAAACAAAGATGAGGGATGAACAGAAACAACATTCGGCATGGCGATATACATATTCATACATATGAGGATGCAGAGCTCTCGCTGCGCTTCCACATACTGACTCGGCCGGAAACAGTTTGCTCAACTGCCCAGAATGGGCGGAGGCAGTGGATTCTAGGAAATGAACAGAGGGCCTCTGAATCGGATAGCCACCTGCATACCGCTGCCGATTGTCGGCTGTCAGCTCAAAATCCTAAACCCGCACTCTGTCTGTCAAGGCGGTTGTCGGGAGTTTCCGTGTGTCCGTAAACTCGCGTTTGCTTGCACGGATGGCTCGCACCATGTGGCCTAAGGGATGCCAGATTCTCGTAGCGACGGATACCCGTTAGCAAAAAACGGCAGCTGCACACGGTCGGATCCTTGCGGCTTTCAAGGGAGACGCACCGCGCTCTTTCTGGCTGCTTCCTGATTCCGTTCGAGCTCGCGCTGCTTGCGTCTTGTGGATCACAGCTGTAGGGAGTCGGAAAAGACGAAAAAGCGCGACGCTGATGAACCGGGAGAGCAGGTGCCTGCCGCTGGAGGCTGTCAATGCTGCTCCGAGAGGCAGAGGACCAGACGCAGCAACGAAGCAAGCTCCGTCAACGAGCGAGAAGCGAGCCACCGGCATGAAGGTAAACGTCTGCGCCGCAGTGCTCACGTCCTCGCTTTCGAAACTGCTGTCGTTTGATTCAATGTCACCCTCTCCATGGGACCGAAAGAAAACGCAACTCGTAGTTGCGAAAACCCCGGGGTGTCGACGACGTAACACTCGTCACAGGGGCGAGGGGGAAGCGAGTGAAAAACGAATCAAGGCTCACTTGCTTCAGGCGGTATCACGAATGAGGCAAGTCATCGGACCAGATAGGCGACCCTAGATCCCTCACGGTATACCTCGGAAGAGAGTTTTGGCGCGGCTGCGTTCCTCGTTTCCCCCCTTCCAGACGAGAGCGTCACCACTGACGCCGGCGCTCCACGCGCCGTTCAGCATCGCCTGGGTGAGGGCGTGCCGGCCTGCTTCGAATTGCGAGTCCCTATAACGGACGAGGAAGCCGAAAGAGAGGCTCGGGACAAAATGCCATGGATAGACGACGCGCGGGACGATCTGCAAAGCGATGCACCAGCCACACGCAGAGATCGCTCTGCCTCGTCTCGCGCGGCTCGGCGGGCGTCCTGCGTGCGCAGCTGCACTCCGCTGAAGGCGCTTTCGTGTGCTGGCGAGTTTCCGTCCTCGGCGGCAGAGGCACTGCCATTCAACGAAGGACAGCGAGACGCCCTCCTGCCCTCGAGCAGCCTCGAGCGCGGCCGCGACACACCACCGGCGCTTCCGCCTCCGCAGGAAGCGTCGGCAGCTCCTCCAGTCGAGCCGCGCGTCGGCATTTCTCCTTCCGCGTCTCATGAGCCACCGAGGATGGCAGCGGGACTGCGGGCCTCGAGTTGGGGCGGTAAGGGCGCGGAGGCGGTCGCTGACTCTCTCGCGTTCTGCGGACGGAGCTTCGAGTGTGCCTCAGACGCCGGCTGGGCGCGGCGCCCGGGGAGAGCAGCCACGAGCGCGGAGGCAGGCAGCATCGACTCCTCTTTTTTGTGTGGGTTTCCGACGGGCGAAGCGCGCCGCGAAGGCTCCCTCGACTGCGGCGCCGCGCCGCGAACTGCGCGCTCGGAAGGCGAGAAGCCAGACACGCGCAAGGGGCCTCGCGCCGGTTCAGGCCGATCGGCAGAGGGCGGGCGACCTCTTGCAGCGAAGCAAACGGGCACGTTCAGCACGAAGCTCAAACCGTCCCAGGCGGCGCAAGCAGCGCAGGAGCGCCTGGGGAAGGAGTCCTCCACGCGGACGCGCGAGGCAACGCCGAAGAAGGCAGCTGAACAAGAAGCGGGAGAGGCGTCCGCAGCACGCAGACCTCTGGCTCGTGGTTCGCGCGAAAAAAGTGCGAAAGGCCAAACAGCCGTCTCGCTGTCAACCAAATCGACCTTCGACCGACCGCCCTCCTCGATTCTCAACGACCATTTATCCGACACCAGTGGCTCCAACTGGAAAGACGAGGATGCGGAGGACGAGAGGCTGGAGGCGGACTTGGTGCGCGAGGTGAGGCGAGTATGAAGCGAGGGGAGGGGGGTTGGGGGGAGTGCTAGGTCACGTACTCTCGGTAAGTTGAAACGATTCTCACTTCGTGATGCCAGTCGAAGAAAGCATATCGATACTGGCTAGAGAGTGGAGTCTCACCGGAACGGAGACAGAGGCCGTGCAGATGCCATGCACGTCGAGAGAACGTCGCGAGGGAAACTACGCGAACGCCTCCATTTGGGCTGCTTGCTTCAGACAGATGAAAAGAGGGCAAGCACTGCTTGTGCTAGATACTGGGCAAGCAGGGAGAGATTCTCTAGCTCCAGCTGGCACCGAAACCTAATATGAGAAAGAAGAGAGCGTGTGTATGAATGCGACACTGGTTGCGGCTTTCCACCCTTTTTCCTCAGTGCCCAGACTGCGGCCGGACATTCGCCAGCATCTCTTTCGAAAAGCACGTCAAAATTTGTCAAAAGGTGAGGGAGCAAGCGGGGGAGAGAGAAAAAGAAGGACATACACACGCAGACAGGTTTATATGTTGTGTACACGTAAACCGCACCTGTGAAAAATCTTTTCCTGTGTGGCAATTCTGTCGTGTATCTTTAGGGGACACTCCCATACCTACAGCTACGTGGACTGCTGTCTTCTAAAAGCGTGCCCGCGGCTCTTCGTCGGCCGTCGGTCGAGGGCGCCTCTCGACCCACGTTTGCTCTTAGTCTGCTCTGCGAACTTCAATCGCAGGTCTTTATGACGAAGCGAAAAGAGTACAACATGGCGATGAAGCGTCTGGCGAGCGTCGCGAAGGAGACTGGCGTTTCCGTCGCTGCAGCCCACAGACACGTACACGCGAACAAGAGGTACAGATCGCCTGCCCTTCCCCTTTATGCGCACACGGAGAAAAGAGAAAACGTCTTGAGACTCTTTCGGAGAACAGGAGAGGCGCTCAGACTTGTCTCGAAAAATAGTGCCTCTGCAACTTCTGGGTCCTCTGCCTGCGCGCGAGTGCGTTTGGCAACACCATGCGCTAACTCTGCACACATGTACACACACTAACATTGTAACTACGTACACATAAGTGTATTTATTCGCCACAACACAAATCCGTGCACCGGCATAGGCCTTCAAATCGGTTGGAGTCTGCAGTCCAGTGGGGTGGTGGTGTACTGCAACCATGAAGTACTTGGTTGTCTGTATCTCATAACCGGAGTCATCTTCAGTAATGCACTTAACATGATGGTTGCCACGTGTATCAGCGCGTGAGCAATGGCGGCAGCCGCTACAGAACTGTGTCCTGCTCAGGATTGCTGGGGGACAGCTGCAGACGCAGAAAACATGTTCCATTGCTTAAGCAAAACGTCTTCTGTCCAGGGACCGCTTATGGCAGCTTGTTCGCTGGGCAACGAAGACAACCGTAAACGAGTTGCGCACGATGATGTCCCACAACGAACTATTCCTTTGCTTCCCTTACGGTGCAGCAAGGACGGCCTTGAAGAAAAACCCATAAGCAATTGGCGCAGACAGGTGGGCGCTGCAGCAGTTGTTCCCGCCAGAATACTTGTTGGCTCCCCTCTAGTGAGGATTTCCGTGATAGGGTTGAGAGCGGCTCGTGTGAACCGGTAGTGCGTAGCCCCCGCCTGCGTGGCGAGCAACGTAGCACACATTCTAAACCTGGGAACAATTATGAACTCAAGGCCAGCACATCCCTTGCATGCTGAAACCGCTCAAGAAAAGGCTAGTGCTCCAGATGCCGTGCCACATGGGCCCTGGCAGCAATCGCATGCCTCTCCGGCAGCCTGCCGCATTCCTTCAAGGAGGAAATTCCAGATCGGCAAAAAAGGAGTGAGAGGTGGGTGGAGTGCTGCATCTCCTGTCTCCGTTTTCCTCTTTGGCGTTTATATTGAGCTACTCGTAAATATCATATTCTTGTGCGTTTCAGAGCGAACAATTTCGAGCTGCTATGCGCATGGCTAGACTCTCTGATCCCGCGCAGCTTGCTGAGGCGCAGGTGAGCTCTGCCGTAGAGGAAAAAGAAAAGTATTTCAGCCCTGATTCACACTGCGTGTCCTTGCGGCAGTGCTTCATCTGTTCGGGTTGACCAGTACTGGCTGGATCGTGCAGTTCCCTTTCTCTCTATCTGCTTTGCGCCGAAAAAGCTATGCTTTACCAGTAGCTCGAGGTCCCTGCGCGGACGCACTCTCCGGTCCATCCGCCCATGGCTTTCCCCAGGAAACAAAGATCTACCCTGTATTCCTGTCTGCGTGAGTGCGCTCTGTCACACTCCCTCTGGACACTTCACGCAGGCTACGTTCGCCAAGTACAGCGAATTCACGTCAACGCATCAATGTCGCCACTGCAGCCGCACCTTCGGGCGAGAAGAAGCTCTGACGAAGCACGAGTCTGTCTGTCTGAGAATGTTCAAGAAAGGCCACTGCCTGCGGAAGGGCGAGGGAATATCTGCCTACAAAGCTGCGTTCAGCGCGTGCAAAGGCGTGGTGCGCCCATTTGCTCTTAGCAGACACGAAAGCACGACACAGAGGGGCCAAAGCTGTCGAACAACAGCGACCACGACGGGCGAAAGCGTGGTGGGAAGCCGAGGAACTATGGCCACGCGGAAAGGGGCAGCAGAGGACGCACACACAAGCGGACAATCCCGTGAAAGACAGACCAACTTACGGAGTAAAGGGGTCTCGGCGGCCACGCACCACACCGGGGGTCGGAGAGCAGTGGGAGCGGTGGAGCCCGACGCGCCAAAAGCTCGCGTTTCACGAGGCATACGATCTGGGTCGCTGTTTCTGTGCTGTCAAGACGAACGGAAGCTATCCGTGAAACCACGATTTTGCTTTTAACCGACATCACGAAGGCGAGGTCCGCCGTAGAGTGTTGCGCGTGGGCAGGAGGAAGCGTGGAACTTTCTAGCTTTTTTTGGAAACACCTTTTAAACAGTATGCCCGCAACGATCCGTGGCGGGTTTGACTGCGCTTTGGTCTGCCTGCGTGTTGTTATCCGTGGAATTGCACCTCCAACCATGACCTGTAAACGCAACTCCTAAGCCGCATGTAACTCGAGAGAATAAGGCGCCTGCAGTTGAGAAAAATTCCTGGAAACGAGCTACAGTGTAGTATGTATCGTCTAGGGCAATATCCGTACCAGCGTTACCCATAACTGCACCGGACACGTAACCAGTACAGAAAATGCCATCCCGCTTGGCGAACTGAGAAGGTAGGCGCCTTGCGGTCCCACCGACTCGGCATAAGCCGCCCGACCCTTCGTTGATGAAACAAAAGCTCTGTAACCGGTTATAATTTCCGCTTGCAGACCTTCGAATCACGAAACAGAACGTCGGCACCTGAATTTCATCCCCTCTTGCAGCGCTTGAATGCCTTTCAGTGGGGAGCGCGACCATTCGGGCGGCCTACTCGAGCCAGGGACTGTCCCCACAACACAGGGAACACGCCGCCAAGCGACACAGCCCTAAAGCGCTGCGTCTTCATGGTCTGGGGAAATGCCTTCAGAGAAAATTCGAACGTTCAGGAGACCACAGCGTTCTAAGAATGTTGAGGCGACATCGATGCCCCCGACACACAGGTCAAACAGATTGAATCCACCAGAGACGCCCGGTGCCCGGCCTCGCTCGTGCTCACATCACACGAGCGAATGAGGTCAAAATACCTACCACCACAAGCAAAGTGAACGCATCAATCGATCTCACCGTCATCGCGGCAGACGCGCTGGCCTCGATAGTGACGTCGACGCTACAGACCGTCGGGCCTGAGGCATCTTTGTCAGAGTTCTTGCTGCCCTTTGAATCCCCCTTATATCGACAGCCAACCACAATCTTCGTCTGATCTGTCGGGAACTTGTCGACCGGAACCGAAAGAGTAAAAGAACGACCATCGTTGTTTTTTGCCCACCAACTTCTTTCGTACGCGGGAATAACAGACTTGTAGTCTTCACTGCAGTCGGCGCCGGCATCCGCAGAGCAATACGCCGTCTCGTATTTGGTTGGTAGGACTTCTCCTTCCTCTCCGCACACCAAAGTGAAGCTGTTCTGTGATTGGCTCAGCGTCACGGCTTGATGCGATAGATTGCTGCCGGCGCCGTAAGCACATGTGACGATCTGTCCAGCTGTCGTGCTCACTCTGGCCTCCACCGTCACAGCCACGGTACATTTGGTGGTTGTGTTCTTGTCTGTGCAACCAACGAAGAAATGCCCGTCGGTGTAAGGAAAGTTTTCAAATGGAATGGTGAGGGTTTTGGATTGCTCTACATCTCGGACTTCCTCGGGATTGCTCTTCCACTTCACGTTTTCCCGCGTTCCAGAAAGAAGCGAAACGACGTCGATGCAGGAAGGAGATTTCACCGCCGTACACTCTGTGAGGCAATCAGCACCTGCTGCACAAACAAGCGCGCCGGCAAGTGCAGCTGGCGCGGGAGCTAGGGGACTTTTGCAAACCACTTCCAGGAGGTTTTTCTTCTGCGAGAGAGCTGCGGTGAGCGACTTCGCCTCAGAGGATGTGTCACTCGCATGGCACGTGCACTTCGTTCCGTTGTCGGTAGGCTCGCAACTGGAGGTTTCCTCGCTTACCCGGCCTGGTAGACCGGAAGCACACAGGTAAGTAGAAAACGCAGTAAAGTTGGCAACCAAAACGGCTAGCGTCAGCCCCTTTCGTGGAGAAAAGCCATAGTCGGTCTGTCTTCGTTGATGCCGAGCCCCGACGAAGGCTGGGAGTGCCTGACCGAATCTGGCGGAGGGAGACCCCATGGTGCAACTGAATTGCACACAGCCAAGAGAAAACGAAAACTTAGCCCAAGCCAGTGGCCAGCTTTTTCATAATATACAAGGAACGCTCAGCCACGTCGACCTACGCCCCGTCTTCTTGAGATGCATGTGCTTTTACAGTAAAAAAGAAGACACTATCCCGCGAGACACGCACGCCGGATCTGACGGCGTGGTGAAACGACGGCGGCAGCAGTAAATATCCCCTGGATACGGGAAACAAAGGAAGTGTTACGCTGTTCAGGGCCCGACGACCGTCGGGAGAAAAAAAGACAGCATGGGAAACTGAGGGACTATCCGCGGCGCACCGGCAATGCACTGTTCGTGATGCTTCCGCTCCCAGGCCGTGCTCCCGGCGTGGCTGCCACCCTCCACAAGACATCCTGACCCGCGGGGGGGAGCCCGAACTACCGACCGGAGCCGCCCAACTTGACTGGCCTCTCGATTTGTGGCACCCATCGAACGCAGCAAACTCTCCTGATGCCTGCTGAGTAGCTTTCAGATAGCCGCAAACAGATTTCGTAGTCAAGGATTTGTCTCTAGTTCCTCGGCTGCCTAGCTGGTTGTTGCTCGTCTCCTGACCTCGACAAGGTGAGCGCGAACTCGACGGGGAGGAATCAGTTGCGCAGCCGCTGAGAGCTTTGCAGCAATGAGGGCAAGTTATTCACGACCCGTCAGAGTGTATCTGGTGAAAGCGATTTCGCTTATAGTGGTGAAGTCGACGAGGACGCTGGCTAATGAGCAACATCGTTCCATCCGACACATAGTCTGCGATTTTGAACAGGTTTCCACGGCAACCCTATGATATGATTCTATTTCGGTAACGTTTTCTCATGTGTTAGTCGCATACTAGCGACTCCTCGATGGTGACCGTCGCGTGCGCAAGCTCGCCGCTGTAGGGCATTGCACCAATAGAACGCCGTGCCTGCGACAGCATGTCGGAAGTCGACGGCAGCTGCGAGCTGGAGGGCAAGATGCCCGAGGAGTATCACGTTCTGCGACGGGGATATGTGTTAAAAAATCCCGTACGTCTTTTGGCGTTCGCCGATTCCCACGTGCCAAAGAACAATGGCGCCTTCTGTATTGCTCACGAGACCTGCTGAGTCCTTGTGCACGCTGCTAAACGCTGAACGCGACGCTACGCTATGAGGCACAGCCGGGGGGCAAGAAAGCGTCGGAATAGGCGTCATTGAGCTCCTGTTACAGGAATGAAGCAGTTGCGTTCCACGCCCGGGTTTGGATGTTCAATAACGCACACCAGACAAAACTTCCCATAGTCATAATGAAAGGCTCCGCCACTTCCCACGGTGTGCACGAGTAGCTTCGAACCCGAAGCCTCACCGGCGCACCGCAGGCTACTCGAGAGAATACGCGTGAGTCTGCCCAAACATGGACGCCTTTCTGGGGTAAGGCAAGTCAGCGCCTGGTGAGACAAAACACGATCGCACAGATACCTGACGAAGGCGAACGCCACGAAAACGGATAAACAGTGTTCTTCTAACAAGAACCCGCCTTTGCGGAAATGCACTAGGGTAGCCATCCCAAAGTCCGGTCACTCCACAAAAAGAAATAGTTGGTTGGTCATGCCGTTGCGTAAGCGTCTCCTCGTGAACGCCACGACAGACTTTCCCCTTTGTTGAAATGGACAAGGCTCACCAAACGTTGTGGTCCGCCTCTGACTCCAACTAGAAAAGCTATGTATCTCACATTAACACCGTCAGACGTCATGTGCCTTCGGACTACCTTATCTGTCTCGTCGATACCATCTCATGCCGTAGCCCTCTAAAAGGGAGCTTTCACACACTCCGCTGCCCTCGTATCTAGAGTGCACATAAATGAACTGTGTCCCGTGGCGTGACTGAACAGGCGTCGTCACACACCCGCGCAAATGGAAGCATCTTCCTACACCAGGCAGCTGACACTGAGTAAGGCATCCACCGCCAAGGCGAGAGAGACGCCGCCAAAATGTCCCAGCCTTTCTCGAGAGCACTTCGATTTTCCAGCGATGTGGAAAAAAAGGCCAACGCTCTGCCTTAAGGCGCCCGATCGCCCATCGGATGTTCCAGCCACCGATACAGCACCCTCTGGGGGAGTGCCTCTAGACCTTGCTCAGAGGACGTGGGCGAGAACAACACCAACACCCAGAAACCACACGGAAAAAAGAGCCACCCGCTGGTCCAGAGAAGAGACAGAACCCGCGGCGATCGTCACGTCAACGCTACACACAGTTGGACTCGGCTCCTTCTTCCCTTCCTTCTTGCCGGATGGCGGGGGTGCGACCGGCTGCTGCTGCTGACAGCCAACAACAATCTTTGTCTCCTCCTTCGGGAACTTGTCTGCTGGAATCGAAAGTGTGTATGTGTTGGACGCCTCAGTTGCCTCCCACCAGCTGCCATCGTAGCCCGGAAGAATTGACGTGTAGTCCTCGCTGCACGTCTTCTCAGCCTCTTGAGAGTCTGATGAGCAGTAGTGCTTGTTGTACTGTGCTGGCAGCACTTCTCCCTTCTCTCCACACACCAGAGTGAAGCTGCTCTGTGTCGGACTCAGCTTGACGGTTTGATGCGAGCCGTTGCTACTGGCACCGTAGGCACAGGTGACGGTCTGGGCGTTTGTCGCGGACGGCCTTGCTTCCAGTGTCACGCCCACTATGCACAAGTTGCTGGCGTTTTGCTCCTTGCAACCCACGGCGAATTTTTGGTCGACATAGGGGAAATTGTTTTGTGGGATCGTTAGGCTGGCGCACTGTTTACAGTGCTCCCCTTCCAATTCGCAAGGTACCCATTTGACGCTCTTGGAGTCGCCGGCGAGGAGGGTGCTGAGCTCAACTTTGCAGTCAGACAAGTCAGAGGTGCCTGCTTGACAGACCACCGTGCCTGCCTCATCAGGTTTCACGCACTCCGCCGTCTTGGACTTGCATTCGAACCTAAGCGTGTTCTTGTCTTGCGAGAGTACGGCAGACATCGTTTTTTTGGCACCGTCGGATGTTAACTCGCAAGCACATTTGACCTCGGTGTCATTTGCCACGCACTCAGTGGCTGCGGGCTCAGGTTGGGCGCCCGTCGTCGGCAACGAGGCAGAGGCAGATACCAGTATCGCACCGACGCATACCGACGCGATCGCCAGTCTCACTCGAGATCCGTTGCCGCCTTTTCCTTGCAGTCCTCGCCCGAGGACACCCGAGACGACAGGGATTGTTGGGAAAAGCAGAGTTGCGGCAGGCGCCATGATGCGAGAAAAGACTAAATCATGCAACGGACGAGAATCAAGCAGGGGTGAGGCTTGCTCGTCCCGGCGTACGGAGAAACCGGAGGCACCGACAAGCCACACTTGTACCAATGCGGATGATATTCTGGCCGTCACAGATGACTGCGGTACACGAGGAAGCCACCAGCGCCACGAAATGTCAAAATTCAGTCGGCGTTTGGGTAGGGGCGAAAGGACTCTTTTCCCCGACGATAAGAGCTGCAATTTTGCTCCTGAAGGGGCAAACCCCATGGAATCACAGAGAGGTTCCTGGATGAACCTTAGACACTCACACCTTGGGTGATTTCCGCCCCCCTCGGGTTCCCGGAAAAACCCTGGTGTCGCCGCCCGCTTCCGCCGAACTGTCCCGGTTCGTGCGCCCGACGCAGCACAGCTACGCGAGAAGCCGCAGCCCTCGCTCCAGACTACGCGTAATTCTGGCGCTGTGGGGGGATTGTTTCGTATGTATATGCACCAAATGGCGGGAGGGCGGTAGAATAGTAGGTTTCTCTCGCTCTTAAGATGAGCAGGTCTACCTCTGTTCACTAATGGTATTGCATTTGGCCGTCACGTTAGTGCATTAGCAGGACGCAGCTTAACAGGGAGTCTAGCCGTAGTTGCTATCTGCTTGGACTGCAAGAACGATGGAGCTTTTTTGGCTGTGGAGTTTGGACGTACTTCGGCTTTACAATTGCAGACTGCACTCCTCCGCAGTTTAACCAAAACGGCGAGAGAAGAATACTGCTCAGGTGGTAGTTTGGCAAGCTCCATCGGTGCCACTGACATGCCAGATTTCCTCCGTCGTTTCTCTTGAAGACTTCACACGCATTAGCGAGCTGCACAGGAACCACACAACGGCTACGGAGAGCCTTATATACTTCGTCAGTCATCGATCTTGCGTAACGCTAGTTCAGGATGTGTCAGTTTTCGGCTGAAGTGCTCGGGCACATGCAGTCTCCGGCCTTCTCGCTCTCCCTGCGATCTACGATTTCGTTTCTTGTAACCCCTTTTATTGAAGCTCATCGGCTCTAGGTCAAATCAACGATAAGCAAACTACACACTATTGTTGTGTGTTTCAGGGAGGAGTGACAAGATCCCGCGGTGCTCTAAAACTGGGCGTAAATTTCCCAGTCACCGTTATCATGGAAACAGCGCCCAGCCTACTGAGACAGGCAATGTTCCATATAAGACATACGCCCCGGATACATCCTGTACATGAAATTTCAAGCGATCTGCCCGTGAACACTTGTGTGTGTTGTCCGCTCTGAAACGAGCCATCGATCTGCGTCGAACACGGAGCCTCACCAGCGCGCCGCAGGCTACGCAAAATGAGACACGTGAGTTTGCCCCAATGTGGACGCCTGTCTGGCGTAGGGCGCGTCAACAGCTGGTTGCAACAGAAGCGGTCAAGGCGATACGGCTCTTGATGGACATAACCGGCACGGAGACGTGGAGACCGAGCTCTTCAGGCACTCCAGACCGCATCCCCGGAAGGAGCCGGACCTTTTGCCATCCCAATTCTGGGTGCCTCAGCGGAGGAAATAGTTGGTTCTCCTGGCTGGAGGCAGAGGCGTCTCCTTGTGGGCGCATGCCAGTTCTTCCGTTGAAATATAAAAGCCTAACAAATGCTGTGATACGGCTCGGATTCCATCTAGAAAAAATCCCCAACGTATACATTTGGACACCCTCTTACTGCACAGACCTCCAGCTCTCTACCTCCTGAAAAATGTCCCAGCCTTTCTCGAGAGCACTTCGATTTTCCAGCGATGTGGAAAAAAAGGCCAACGCTCTGCCTTAAGGCGCCCGATCGCCCATCGGATGTTCCAGCCACCGATACAGCACCCTCTGGGGGAGTGCCTCTAGACCTTGCTCAGAGGACGTGGGCGAGAACAACACCAACACCCAGAAACCACACGGAAAAAAGAGCCACCCGCTGGTCCAGAGAAGAGACAGAACCCGCGGCGATCGTCACGTCAACGCTACACACAGTTGGACTCGGCTCCTTCTTCCCTTCCTTCTTGCCGGATGGCGGGGGTGCGACCGGCTGCTGCTGCTGACAGCCAACAACAATCTTTGTCTCCTCCTTCGGGAACTTGTCTGCTGGAATCGAAAGTGTGTATGTGTTGGACGCCTCAGTTGCCTCCCACCAGCTGCCATCGTAGCCCGGAAGAATTGACGTGTAGTCCTCGCTGCACGTCTTCTCAGCCTCTTGAGAGTCTGATGAGCAGTAGTGCTTGTTGTACTGTGCTGGCAGCACTTCTCCCTTCTCTCCACACACCAGAGTGAAGCTGCTCTGTGTCGGACTCAGCTTGACGGTTTGATGCGAGCCATTGCTACTGGCACCGTAGGCACAGGTGACGGTCTGGGCGTTTGTCGCGGACGGCCTTGCTTGCAGTGTCACGCCCACTATGCGCAACTTGTTGCCGTTTTGCTCCTTGCAACCCACGGCGAATTTTTTATCGACATAGGGGAAATTGTTTTGTGGGATCGTTAGGCTGGCGCACTGTTTACAGTGCTCCTCTTTCGATGGGCAAGGTACCCATTTGACGCTCTTGGAGTCGCCGGCGAGGAGGGAGCTGAGCTGAATGTCACATTTGGTCAAGTCTGAGGTGCCTTCAGGGCAGACCACAGCGGTCTCTGCTCCACCAGGCACGGAATCCGAATTAGACTTGCATTCGAACCTAAGCGTGTTTTTGTCTTGCGAGAGTACGGCAGACATCGCTTCTTTTTCGCTGGCGGACGTCAAGTCGCACGAGCACGTTACCTTGGTACCGTTTGTCACGCATTCTTTAGTCTCTGACGCTGAAGCCGGGGCGCCCGCCGTAAGAAGCAGCGAGAAATGAGCTAGCGACACCAAACCAACGCATATCGCAGCGGGCGCCAGTCTCACTCGGGATGTCACGCCATCTTTCTTGTGCACGCCTCGCTTCTGGAGGGTGCCCCCGACGACAAGGGACTTTGTGGAAATCGACGTTGTGGCTTGCGTCATGACGCGGAAGTGGACTTGGTCACGCAGCAGACAGGAAGGAAGTCGGTCAAGCTTGGTGGTTCTTGCTATACGGGAAAGCCGGATGCACAAATACCCACTAGCTCAGCAGAAACACGACGCCACACACGAGCGAAACACCAACGACCGAGAGTCCGCACAGCGACGAGGTCTCGGTCACCGTAGTGTTTTAGGGTTTAGGTGGAGAATCTGAAATAGCGCGAGTTCAAGACCGGCAGCGCTTTAGAATTATCCTGAAGAGGGAGTCGACACGGATGCATGAAAGCGGGATCTTGGAGTTTCCCAAGACACGCACCCTACTGCGAGTTTCCGCTGCCCTCGCGCTCCCGTAAAAGCCTCAGTGTCGCCGCCCGCTTCCGCCGAACTGTCCCGGTTCGTGCGCCCGACGCAGCACAGCTACGCGAGAAGCCGCAGCCCTCGCTCCAGACTACGCGTAATTCTGGCGCTGTGGGGGGATTGTTTCGTATGTATATGCACCAAATGGCGGGAGGGCGGTAGAATAGTAGGTTTCTCTCGCTCTTAAGATGAGCAGGTCTACCTCTGTTCACTAATGGTATTGCATTTGGCCGTCACGTTAGTGCATTAGCAGGACGCAGCTTAACAGGGAGTCTAGCCGTAGTTGCTATCTGCTTGGACTGCAAGAACGATGGAGCTTTTTTGGCTGTGGAGTTTGGACGTACTTCGGCTTTACAATTGCAGACTGCACTCCTCCGCAGTTTAACCAAAACGGCGAGAGAAGAATACTGCTCAGGTGGTAGTTTGGCAAGCTCCATCTGTGCCACTGACATGCCAGATTTCCTCCGTCGTTTCTCTTGAAGACTTCACACGCATTAGCGAGCTGCACAGGAACCACACAACGGCTACGGAGAGCCTTATATACTTCGTCAGTCATCGATCTTGCGTAACGCTAGTTCAGGATGTGTCAGTTTTCGGCTGAAGTGCTCGGGCACATGCAGTCTCCGGCCTTCTCGCTCTCCCTGAGGCCTCCGATTGCGTTTTTCGTGAGCCCCTGTGTGTGACTCACATGAACCGTAATGCAAATAAACAACACACAACTTACACACTGTTGTTGGCTGTTTCAGCCAGGAGAGAACATAATCGCATTTTGCCCTTAGACTGACTGTGGAGTTCCCAGCCATCGTCATCCATGTAAAAATCGCAGAGCCCGCTAAACCTATGCGACAACGGAGAAACCCTGTGCACAGTTTTCCACGCGATATGTTGATGGATGTCTTCCTCTCTAAAACGATCCATCCTTGCATGCCGTACAACTAGTCTGCCAACCGGCAGCAGTGATTTCCGTGAGTAAAATCAATTCTGTGCAGGCGTCTGGCAGCAATCTCACTGGGGACGCTCCCAAATACTATCAACGATGAATCGCCACCGATCCTTGACGCTTGAGAGAAAGTGCACCTGCTTTTTACCGATCTGGACCGAAAGGCTCTTTCTGGGACAGACTAGAATACTGCAGTGCATCAGCCAACACTAGCGACATCTATCGAGATCATCAGAGTAGCCAAAACTAGATGGGAACCGCGGCTTCTGCCACACACTGCTCTCAAGTTGTCTACAAATAGGCCAGTAGAGCGTTCACACTAGCCCCCGCAAGAAATGCTGACACACCCGACACCCCCATGGATACAGAGGTAGCCTGGCTGGCTTCAATCGTCACGCCAACGGTGCACACAGTTGGACCAGAATCACGGTATAACGAATCCCTGCTGCCGGCTGACGATTCCTTTTGCTGGCATCCAACCACAATCTTTGCTGGCTCTCTCGGGAACTTGTCTGCCGGAATCGAAAGTGTGTACGAATAGCCGCTCGCGTCTGCCTTCCACCAGGTGCTTTCGAAACCGGGCATGATCGTCTTGTACTCGCCGTCGCAAGCCTCTTTCGCGTCTGACTCTGCGGAGCAGAATGTGTGGTCGACCTTAGTCGGCAGCACAACTCCTTCCTTTCCACACACCAGAGTGATGCTGTTCTGGGATGGACTCAGCGTCACGGTTTGGTGGGAAGGGTTGCTGCTGGCGCCGTAGGCACATCTGACAGTTTGTCCGTTTGTGGCGCTAGCTCTTGCCTCCACAGAAACAGTGACTGTGCATTTCGTGGTGGAGGCGCTAGAATCCATGCATCCAACGACGAACTGCCCGTCGACGTAGGGGATATTCTCTGGTCCGAGAGTGAGCATCTTCGACTGATCCGTGCCTTTGCCTTGTACGGATACTGCTTGCCACTTTATGCTTGTCGGGGCTTCAGCGAGCAGCGTATGAAGGTAAACGCAAGACGCGTCCCTGCCATCTTTAACGTCCTTGCATTTAGTCAGATCCCGAGTGCCTGCTGCACAGACTGTGGACGCCTTCAGCTCATCTGGTGCGCATTTTAGGTTGCCTTTGCACATCACCTCAAGCGAATTCCTCTTCTGGGACAGGTTTGCCGCGCCTGTCTTCGCGTCTCGGGATGGGAGCGGTTCAGCGCACGTGCAGGTGGTCTTGCTTTCAGTTTCCACACACATTGGTGCCTCTTCTGCGGACACTCCGACCACGGAAAACGGTAAACAACCTAGCTGCACAACGCCGATGACGCAGCACAGTACTACTAGGAATCTCGACGCGTTCCGTCGTAGTCTTCCAGTGTCCGACGTTTCAAGTCGCGCAGGTGAGTATACTCCCATCGTGACCAGCGACAACACCTCAAAGTGATAAGCAGCGATATGGGACACAAAACCTATCTGCAGGACTCCAGCGCGCTGTTGCCGTAAGAAAATAGACACCACGGAGCTTGCCGCAGGCAGAGGAGACAATAACCACGGGTGGAAAAAAAAAACTGCACCAGCGGTGCGCCCGATATGCAAATGTTGCCTGGAGACGCTGCTGGGGAATATGAATCGGCAGGAATTTTAGATTATCGCCAACCGCTGTCTGTTGTATAGGCACCAGAACTGAAAAAACGAAAATCTCTGAGAGAAGCTAGACCCGTACTCGTTGTCGCGAGTCGATCTTGCTGGACGCAGTCACTCTTCACGTGGAGGCCCCCCGTCCTCACGGGGACGGTGTATCTGCCCTGTTAGCAAACTTGAATAAGAGTGCCCTTGAGCTCTACCCCAGACAGTTGCTGCCTTCTCGCCTCAAAACGGAGAGGCTTTTCGGCACTGTCTTCTATATCAATGCAGCTTCTATTTAGTTGAGTGTCTTCTGGGTGAAAACGAGACACGTGGACTGTGCGACACACGCATGCGCTCTTAGCTGGACAGTCGTCGAGCACTGTTCCAATAAAACGGGAGGATGGTACTGCCAACATTTAAGTGTGTGAGCGCAATGCCCTTAAGAGTAACGAAAGGTAGGATCCGAAAACTCAATGCCGAACCGCGGAGACCGGCCCCCCCTAGGGTTGAACGTCAGACCGACATGGTAGTGGGGCGCCGCGGCGCTGGCGCCGAAGTACCTGGTCGTCTGGTGGCTCAGTTCTTGCTCGCGGATCATTTGTACAGAGACGATAGCTACTTTTAATGTGGGAGTACCGAAACATGGCGTAGCCATGATCTGTCGGTCCACGCCAAACGCGAAGCACACCACTGAGCAGTTCACATGCAACCAGCGACGTGATTTCTCGCCCGTTATCCAGCAGGTTTCAGGTAGTAGTGATCGAAGGGGGTGGAGTGTCTACAAAGCCGTGTGTTCGAGGAGGCGCACTCCAGTCCGCGGTATCAGGCGCAGTTCATGTTTCCACGCGTTATCCCTGCTAAAGCACGGGTGGTAGACACTGCAAATCGATCACTCAATTTCGTACCGGTCCTGGAGGAGCGACATTCCCTTCATATCTGCTGTGCATTCAGACTGTTAGGTCGCTGGCGAGCAGCGTCTCGCTGTACCTCTTAACGTGTCCAATACCAGGAACCGGTACGATTTGAACGGTATCGATGCGGAAGCGTATGACATTTGTACTTCAACACGCAACATGCCTTCGGAATCCGCATGAGACCGAAGAACCGTCGACTATGAACGTTCCTGCTCTATGGCGCCAGGTTTCTTCGGTTGGCTCCGAGCAACATGCCAGCTTTCGCAGGCGCTTGGATCGCCCGCCTTGCAACACGTCTTTCTAGATATGATCCACACATCCGACGCTGTCTGATATGCAGATGTGCGAAGTCGTCGCCAGCTTAACCCTACCGAAGCGTTGTGTGAATTTTTCATATCGTGAGTGAAGAGGCATGCAACGAAAAGCAACTTCCCCCTCTGAGAAAACCACTGACGCATCCGCATGACGGTGCTATACAGTTTTGACAGGCAGTTTACCGCAACGTTATTTACGAAAGCCACGCCGCTGCAACCGGGATAAGATACTCATCATCCCTGCCAAAAAGGAGGCGGAGGAGCCGGCCTCAATCGTCACGTCAACACTGCACGCAGTGTTCCCTGCTGCATGCTCTGTACCTTCTGTCCTGCTGAGGGATTCACCCTTCTGGCGGCACCCGACCGCAATCTTCGCCCGCTGTGTCGGGAACTGGTCAACCGGAATCGAAAGTGTGTACGACTTGGCCTTGCTGTCCGCTTCCCACCACTGTTTCTCGTAGCCAGGAAGAACAGAGTTGTAGTCGCCATCGCAGACTTCCTTACCGCCCTTCAATTTAGAGGTACAGAAGTCTCGTCATACTTCTCTGGCAGTACTTCTCTCTTGTCTCCACACCAGAGTGAAGCTGTTTTGGGTCGGGCTCAGCCTGACAGTTTGATGCGAATCGTTGCTACTGCCTCCGTAGGCACATGTGACAATCTGTCCTTCTGTCACGCTCGGGGGAGCCTCCACCTTCACAGTAACTTTGCATTTCATCCTCTTGGGCACCGGCGCACCCTACCAGGAAGTGGCCATCGACATACGGGAAATCTTGTGGCAGAATTGCCAAGACTTTCGCTGTATCGGCGGTTCATGTTTTCGGAGGATTGTCTTCCCACTGTACATTGGTCGGCGATCCTGCGAGACGCGTAGGAAATCGAGACACGATTTGTCCGTGGTGCTTTCCTTGCTCCTTCATGCAGCCTGTGCCTGCTGCACAAACCGTGTTGCCATCTAGTCCAGCGGGTGCGTACTTTGAACTGGGTTTGCAGAACACCTCAGGTACATTTTTCTTTTGCGACAGGGTACAGACAGCGGCTATTTGCCCTCTCGCAGAGGCGTCTCACTGCTGGCGCACTTTGGGTCTTCGGCGGTCGGATCACAGCGGAATGTCTCCGTTTCAGCGAGAGCTCCTACGCTAAATTACACAGAGCAGTTAAGCCGACAGTGCCAGTCCACGTCAGCGCCATCTTCAGTCTCTTCTCAGAAAGCAAACACGACTGAAATTGCACCCGCCGTCGGAGGCCTCCGATGAAATTTCCAGAACCTGAACGAACTTCGTTTGTGACAACGGGCGTGGTGAATTGCCCTGCGAGGAGTCAAATGCAGGAAAACCGGGGGACTGTGACAGACCAGACCCATACCGCAAACAGTGTGTAAATATAGACCTGACAGTGTTCTCGTAACAAGCACTTATGAAAGGCAGCGCGCTGAAAGAGGGATAAAACCAGGCCCGAAGGTGAGGCGAAACATGCCGTCGCCAGTCGCCTTCGCTGCCGCCCTCCACAAGACCGACCGCCTTCCCGCCGCGAACGGGGAGTCGGGAGTCTCCGGTGACGCATGCAAGACACTCAAAGCTCTCGACTCGCGAAGAGCCTCGACAGAGCCGTTTACACGCTTCTTTTTAATTATCTGAGTAAAACAGCACATAGTGTGCCCAATGTGTTCATCACGAGAAAAGAATACTTTCCGCAGACGGTCCCTGGGGGGGAACTGAAGAGGCGGGCATGGGTGTTGTATTCCAGCTTGCTGCAGCCTCAGCCATTGCCAGGCAGCAGTTGCACTGAAGATGTACGGCGTACAGCTGAGAAAACGGTGACTTTCGAACCAGCAGGCGATGTATTTTACATTATGTCTATTGCCCACAGAAGTAGGAAATACCTTTTTGTTTGGTCCTGGTTGTTCTTACTATTCTTTGAGACCATCCGCTGGAGGAGCAGGGCGCGAGGTGTGCAGATCCTTACTTGTGGACCCTCGAGTTTAGTTTCAGCCGGGGTAATTTGCCTTTCAAGATTCAGGCGTCCACCAGGTACTTCCGGCTCTGCTGCAGCATGTCACCCTCGGAAACACCTTTTCCCTTCTCAAGTGCGACTGGCTACTTTGGTCAGAGCGTTGAATCACTGACAACCCTTCCCTGCCATCCATACTTACTTAGCAACGCGAACAAAATATATTGATTCGCATGAAGGAAGCACCCCCCTTCACTGCGAACCTCTTCTGCTGCTTTTCAGCGACATGCGTCCCCTTGAATGGCTCGATCCCATCATAGGCTTTCCGGCAGACCTGAATCGTAGTGCGCCCATGGTTTCCCCTTTCCAGAGACTAGGCATGCTTTTTCCTGTGTGGTGCTGCAGGTAACCAGAATACAGACGTGTCTGTTCTCCTTCCATGAAGCGCTTCTTGCATTTGGCCAGTGTACGGCGATGCAGCAGGTGTTGTACCAAAAGCAGAAATCAATACCTGAGATCTCCCAAGGAGAGACATAGAGAGCGACACACATGCACCCCATCACTCTGGAAGAAACCAGAACGCGCGGGAATCTGCGACTGGTAACAACAACTCAGGCGAAAAAGCGCTCCATCCGCGCTCTGGGAGAACGTCCGCCGCCGGCTTCCACGACAAGGCATAAAGAGACAGTGACACATTAAGTTCTTCGACCTGTTGTCACACAAGCGTGTCACGTAGAGAATCAGCACTGAAGAATATGCATTCAGGAGGTCGTTGCATGCGTTCAGCACAAGATGCACAAAAGGACACTGGACGCCACCGACGTGAGCCTTGTGCTCAAACTTGTCGCGAAAAAGAAGTTAGCAGGCCTTCGCCTCTGGCACGCTTCTCAGGACAGAGCACCTCCAGCCAACTGCCTCACTGACCGCAACGTCTTGCCTGGGAGACAACTTGAATCAAACAAACCTCCCCTGCCCAAACAGGGAAAGGGCTTCCACGCGAGCAGCCATGACTGTTTGATAGCTCCGCTTGTTTGGGGGTGGTCAGCAGGAGGTGCGAGGCAACATGACTTGTGGATTAACCCAAATCAGGACGGCGTTTCCCAGCAGCCCTGCATCGGTCTCGTTCACCACTCCATAGTGGATGCCCGATAATTCTTTCACATGCCGCGAGCCATCACGAGGGTGACGGCGAGTGCCAGAAGCCGAGAAGACAAGTTCCACGAGCCCAGCGACAAGGAGGCAGGAGAACCCGCCTCAATAGTGACGTCGACTCTACACACACTGGACGTTGCTTTCTCATCTTTGGCTATCTTGCTGCTGGGTTTCGGTGTCGTTTGCTGGCACGCGACGACCATCTTCGCCTGCTCCTTCGGGAACTTGTCAACTGGAATCGACAAAGTGAACGACTTGGGGGTGGCGGGATCGTCTTTTTTCCACCAGCCGTTCTCGAATCCCGGCAGAATCGACTGGTAGTCTCCGTCGCATGTCGTACTCGTGCCAGCTGGATCTGAGGAGCAAAACTTAGTATCGTAGTTCGTCGGCAGCACGGTTCCCTTCTCTCCACAGACCAGAGTGAAGCTGTTCTTGGATGGGTTGAGCGTGACGGCTTGACGAGATTCATTGCTGCCGGCGCCGTAGGCACACGTGACACTCTGACCGTTTGTCTCGCTAGTTCTGGCTTTGATTGTCACAGGGATTCTGCAAAGTTTGTCGTTGGAGTCTAGGTTTACGGTACAACCCACAGCAAAGCTTTCGTCAACAAACGGGAAATTTGCCTGCGGGATAGTCAGGGTCTTGCACTTTCCCGTGCTCTTTTCCCTCTCGTTGCACTCGTCCCACTGGACGCCGCTCGGTTCTTTGGCAAGCAGCTCGACAATGTCGAGCTTGCAGTCCTTCAGGTCACCAGAGCCTGCTGGGCAGACCAACGTGTTTTTATTGCCTGTTGGCGCAAAAACAAGATCGTTGTTGCACTTCACACTGAGGATGTTCGTCTCCTTCGATAAGGTAGCCGACGTTTCGCTCTCGCTGGCCTTGCCTTTCGCTTCGGAGCAGGTGCACGTCGTCTCGGGGGCCTTCGCATCACACACGAGGGGCACGGGTGACGCCTGCTGAGCCCCTATGGCGGGCAGTGACGCAAAAACAAGGACAACGGCGACAGCGACGACAAACGCCACAAACGGTAGTCGCAGCCTCGAAGGCGAGAGCCCTTTCCGCTGTGCTCTTTCCCGCATGGCGCCGACGACCGCTTGAGCGGAAGAGCAAAGTGCCGACGGATGAGAAACCATTGTGTGGGAAACGAGAGTGAGGCACGTATAACAAAGGTGTAGCGAGCAGTATCCACGTGGCGCCGGTGACCGATAAAAACGCCGGAATCTAAGCGCGCGCCGCAGCGGACAGGCCCGTTCGACAAGCACTCGACAGTTTCGCGCGCCGTGCCACCACACTTTCGCCTCCACGAAATCCCCACGTCCCCCAAAAAGACTCTCACGAAGAAGAAGAGGATGCGGAAGAGGTCGTTTATTGGGTGGAACCGCTCCTCGGAAAGCTTTTCGAGAGAAGAAACGGCAAAACAAACAAAGCAGTCGATGCCTCCAATGCACATGCAGTGCTCTGCGCTCCATTGCCTTGGCAAGACAACCGTGTGGAGGGGAGGGCGACAAGTGTGCATGCGAAAGGCGACTGACTACTTTCGAGCAAGCTGCGACTGCGTCGTGATCCCAGCGGACGGCTGGAGGGTGGTGGGGAAGTTGGTCGATACTGAAAGGTATTGATTCCTCGAACCCCCTTGAAAAGGAGGGGACCGTCTCAGTCTGCAACCTGGCGTGCACCTGAGCCGCCTGGAATATCCGTAGACACTTCCACTGTTCTGGATATGGCAAACGACTTCGAAGATCGGGCGTGAAAGAAGGGTGCAACTGACACTGTAGGTCTACACCCCGCCCCCGTCGGGTTCGGCCCCCGCGCTGGCCTGCGATACCTCTCTATGGTTCCACTGAATGACTCTGCGAGATCCTCCAGAAGAATGAGCGGGGAATTCGAGCTTCTCGTCACGCGTCCTTCGTCTTTCGACGCGAACAGAGGGCGCAGCTACGCGCTGCATCTGTAAGACCTGAGCTAACTCCAGCAGACGCCGCCAGGAACGGACTCATCCACCGCCGGGTTTGTAGAAGCCGCGTGGCAGGGATCGAACACAGCTGAAGCCAAGCGATTGGCACTCTAGAGCACAATCAAGACTGCCCACAGGCCACACCTGGTCGAAGATCCGAATGGCACTGTTTCTGACGAGACTCCTCACCTTACTCAGGAGTCAAGTAGGTACAGTCCATACACGGATTAGTTTAACAAGGTCTCAAAGTACCAGAAGCCAATCGACGTTGATTGAGTTACCGCACCCAGATAACCCCATACCAGTGACCGCGTTAGTTCGTCGGAAAATTACTTACGAACCACCTACATCAGATTCAGACAAGCAAGTTGCGGTTCCACTACACTACTTCCGGTTAGTTAGTGAAACAAGGAGAGCGTCACGTTGCCTCGCACCTTCTGTTCTGCAGTTAACTCTTCGTTCGCGACACCGTCTCTGCGACGCTTTGTTCGAATGCGGTCCACGCGTACTTGCCGCTGGATGAGTCTGGTTCCTACATTGTCTACTGAAACTCATGGGATTCATGTCTTGTATACTGCGAATTCTCTCGCTTCGGATGACACAGACAGACTTTTCCGTCCGCTACAATATCACTAACACGGTGCGGGAACTGCTCCGTCAGTCGCGCCGTGTGATGAACGGGTGCCCACGCGCCAATGAAGCAACTAAAGATCTCGATGATTCCCATAGTCTGGCCTAGAGAGCTAATATGCAGCTCGATGCCCTCGGACTGACATAACAAACTGCCGCAGGTGCCGCTAGTGAGCGACTCGGTTGAGAGGCCTGCTCACTGTTGGCTTCGTGCTCGGAGTGCGGCTCTATCAGTCTTTGGCCTCCGCCTTCTGCCAAAAAGACTTGATGCATGCAGGAGACTACACTATCTTGGCAACAATGCCACCGATCCCGCCACATGCAGGAATGTCACACGAATGCAGAGATTGACATAAACGGTATTTAGGTAGTTGGAGAGCACCTTGTCCTCGCGATGCAGCCAGCTGACGATAGGTGACGCCTATGCTCGGTACCGCTGCGATTTCGCCGGAGCGTCGGCGCTTCTTGAAAAGCCGCAACAAATCGAACCCCGAGATGGAGACCACGCCAGGTGCGGTCACTTGTCTCTCCGCGAGTTACACATCCGCAGCATCCAGTAAACTGCCACCGCCGCTCTTTTGACCACGACAGACAAAACTCGCTTGAGCCATCCTCTCTCAGGCCAAAGCCTTTCATTAGAGGCCTGCTCTGTTTTCTTATCTGCGGAGGGGAAACGAGGGTTAGCCTGATGTGTGTGCATGCCCGTCTCTTTGCACCGCCTCCATAGCTAAGCTTGCGAGACCATGACAAGCAGAGCAGTTCCAGCAAGTGAGGCGAACACCCCTTTCATCCCTCCGGCTGCGGCTGCGAATGCACTCGCCTCGATAGTCACGTCGACCCTACATACACTGGACGTTGCCGCGCCTTCTGCAGGGCTGCCGCTGCCGGATTTCGTTTTCGTCTGCTGGCACGCAACCACCATCTTCGCCTGCTCCTTCGGGAACTTGTCAACTGGAATAGACAGAGTGAAGGACTTGGGGGTGGCGGGATCGTCTTTTTTCCACCAGCCGTTCTCGAAGCCCGGCAGAATCGACTGGTAGTCTCCGTCGCATGTCGTACTCGTGCCAGCTGGATCCGAGGGGCAGAACTTAGTATCGTAGTTCGTCGGCAGCACGGTTCCCTTCTCTCCACAGACCAGAGTGAAGCTGTTCTTGGATGGGTTGAGAGTGACGGCTTGACGGGATTCATTGCTGCCGGCGCCGTAGGCACACGTGACAGTCTGACCGTTTGTCGCGCTAGCTCTGGCCTTTATTGTCACAGGGATTCTGCAAAGTTTGTTGTTGTTGTTTGGCTCCTCGGTACAACCCACAGCAAATCTTTGGTCGACGAACGGGAGATTCGTCTGCGGGACAGTCAGGGTCTTGCACTTTTCGGCACCCTTTGCTTTCTCTTCTTTACAGGCTTCCCACTTGACGCTGCTGGGATCTCCACCAAGAAGTTGCTGTATATTTTCCTTGCAGTCCTTGAAGTCGGGGGGAGGCTCCGCTGAACAGACCGTTGTGCCATTTGCCTCTGTGGGTGCAAACACAGTAGGGTTAGTGCATTCCACTCTGAGAATGTTGGTGTCTTTCGACAGCGTAGCCGACTCGTTGCTCACGCCGGCCTTGGCTTTCGTTTCGGAGCAGGTGCAAGTCGTCTCGAGACCACTCGCAGTACAGGCGGGGGACACGGATGACGGCTCATCTGCCCCTGAGGTGGGCAACGACGGAAAACCCAGAAGTACGACTGCAGCGGCAATAAACGCCACAAACGATAGTTGCGGCCTCGAAGGCAACCTCCATTTCCGTTGTACTCTCTCCTGCGGGAGCCGGGAGACCGCCTGAGCGGAGGAGAAGAACTCTGCCAGACCAGACGTCATTCTGCAACTCCGGGGAGCCAGACATGAAAGAACGAGATTGCCGCCACCGAAGCGCTCGTGGTGCCGCTGGTTGTTGAAGACACACAGAGCTAATACTGCGACCCGTCTGACGCTGTGAACCCACAATCAGTGAACGGTTACGAATGATTTCCGAGGGTAGACGCAAAGCAGGGAAGCAGACAAGACAGTCGACTCCCCGCGCTGCACATGCAGTGCTCCACGCCGCCATATCTTCGCAAGACAGCCACGTGTGTGAAGTGAGTGAGAAGCGTGCATGCAGGAGACCCTCGAGCACGCTCTAAAAGAGGCGTGACCCCGGAGACGGCTGGAACGGGGGCGGGGTTTAGGTTTAGGTGGGAAGAACTTTCATTGCTAAATCCGCTTGAAAGGGAGGGAGGCAAGGGCGAAGGGGGGCCTAAGGCGGCAGGCCGCGTGAAAGGGGAGCGGACTGCCTCCGGCTGCTCAGCTGGCGTGCACTTGAGCCGTTGGAATTATCCTGAGACGGTTTCCTGTTTCACTGCCAAGGAAAAACTCACTGGAGGCTCGGTGACGTGAGGAGTGCGCCGCACGAAGTACGCCCGAACCCCTCTGAGTTCAGACTAGTGCACTAGTTTGCGGTCAACTCGGTTTGCACAGAGTGATTTTTCGAGCTCCTCCAGAAGACATGATCTCGGGTCTTCTACTTGCTCCTGACGACTCTAACAGAACTGCCATCTATGCGGTGCATCTGTGACAGTTGAGATAGCTACAGCCTAGGTCGCCAGTGACTCGGCGCCTTGGCACGCGGCAGTTGCAGGGATCGAGCAAAATCGAAGCCAAGCGATTGGCGCTCAAAAGCACAATCGAGACTCCCCTCGCACCACGTTGCAGTAGGGGAGCCGACTAACCCTCTTTCTTGAGATTGATTTCTGTTCCCTCGCATCATTCGGCGGTGGTGCCTACCCGAGGGGCAACTCTCCGTCCGCGAAATCAACCCGTGAGGCTTTCTTCGGAGGTGATTATCGCGCAGCAGCACAAAGCGGGACTAGGTCGTACAATGTTTGTTGGAATTCCTTGGCCCCGGTATTATCGTATGCGGTGCGATTGCTCGCTTCGCCTGCGTAGTAGTACCTTGCCTTATCTTCGCAGAAAAAAGGCGCGCGGACTGCTTCGTTCGTTGCGGTCCTGTGATGAACGCGTGCCGGCTACCGAATGAAACGACTATGGATTTCGATGATGCGCGAACTCTGACCTATAGAAATTATGTGCGGCTCGGTCGGCTCGCAAAAAGAAGACAGACTGCCGACGCTGCGGCTAGAACGCAAGTTGGTTGACAGACCTGCTCCGTTGTAGGCCCCGCGCCCGAAATCCAGTTCCACCACTCTCTAGACTCTCCAAAGGATTAGAAACAGGCAGGAGACGATACGCTATCTGAAAGCACTCCAGTCGTCTAGCTACATGCAGAGCTCCTTGAAAATGTGCAAAGACTGACCAAGACCGAAACGGAGAGCACCGTCTGGTCGCGACGCCACCCCAGCCGCCCACGAAACGACCGTGACGCTTATGCTCGATACCGCTGCGATTTCGCCGGAGCGTCGGCGCTTCTTGAAAAGCCGCAACAAATCGAACCCCGAGATGGAGACCACGCCAGGTGCGGTCACTTGTCTCTCCGCGAGTTACACATCCGCAGCATCCAGTAAACTGCCACCGCCGCTCTTTTGACCACGACAGACAAAACTCGCTTGAGCCATCCTCTCTCAGGCCAAAGCCTTTCATTAGAGGCCTGCTCTGTTTTCTTATCTGCGGAGGGGAAACGAGGATTAGCCTGATGTGTGTGCATGCCCGTCTCTTTGCACCGCCTCCATAGCTAAGCTTGCGAGACCATGACAAGCAGAGCAGTTCCAGCAAGTGAGGCGAACGCCCATTTCATCCCTCTGGCTGCGGCTGCGAATGCACTCGCCTCGATAGTCACGTCAACTGTACATACACTGGACGTTGCCGCGCCTTCTGCAGGGCTGCCGCTGCCGGATTTCGTTTTCGTCTGCTGGCACGCAACCACCATCTTCGCCTGCTCCTTCGGGAACTTGTCAACTGGAATAGACAGAGTGAACGACTTGGGGGTGTCGGGATCGTCTTTTTTCCACCAGCCGTTCTCGAAGCCCGGCAGAATCGACTGGTAGTCTCCGTCGCATGTCGTACTCGTGCCAGCTGGATCCGAGGGGCAGAACTTAGTATCGTAGTTCGTCGGCAGCACGGTTCCCTTCTCTCCACAGACCAGAGTGAAGCTGTTCTTGGATGGGTTGAGAGTGACGGCTTGACGGGATTCATTGCTGCCGGCGCCGTAGGCACACGTGACAGTCTGACCGTTTGTCGCGCTAGCTCTGGCCTTTATTGTCACAGGGATTCTGCAAAGTTTGTTGTTGTTGTTTGGCTCCTCGGTACAACCCACAGCAAATCTTTGGTCGACGAACGGGAGATTCGTCTGCGGGACAGTCAGGGTCTTGCACTTTTCGGCACCCTTTGCTTTCTCTTCTTTACAGGCTTCCCACTTGACGCTGCTGGGATCTCCACCAAGAAGTTGCTGTATATTTTCCTTGCAGTCCTTGAAGTCGGGGGGAGGCTCCGCTGAACAGACCGTTGTGCCATTTGCCTCTGTGGGTGCAAACACAGTAGGGTTAGTGCATTCCACTCTGAGAATGTTGGTGTCTTTCGACAGCGTAGCCGACTCGTTGCTCACGCCGGCCTTGGCTTTCGTTTCGGAGCAGGTGCAAGTCGTCTCGAGACCACTCGCAGTACAGGCGGGGGACACGGATGACGGCTCATCTGCCCCTGAGGTGGGCAACGACGGAAAACCCAGAAGTACGACTGCAGCGGCAATAAACGCCACAAACGATAGTTGCGGCCTCGAAGGCAACCTCCATTTCCGTTGTACTCTCTCCTGCGGGAGCCGGGAGACCGCCTGAGCGGAGGAGAAGAACTCTGCCAGACCAGACGTCATTCTGCAACTCCGGGGAGCCAGACATGAAAGAACGAGATTGCCGCCACCGAAGCGCTCGTGGTGCCGCTGGTTGTTGAAGACACACAGAGCTAATACTGCGACCCGTCTGACGCTGTGAACCCACAATCAGTGAACGGTTACGAATGATTTCCGAGGGTAGACGCAAAGCAGGGAAGCAGACAAGACAGTCGACTCCCCGCGCTGCACATGCAGTGCTCCACGCCGCCATATCTTCGCAAGACAGCCACGTGTGTGAAGTGAGTGAGAAGCGTGCATGCAGGAGACCCTCGAGCACGCTCTAAAAGAGGCGTGACCCCGGAGACGGCTGGAACGGGGGCGGGGTTTAGGTTTAGGTGGGAAGAACTTTCATTGCTAAATCCGCTTGAAAGGGAGGGAGGCAAGGGCGAAGGGGGGCCTAAGGCGGCAGGCCGCGTGAAAGGGGAGCGGACTGCCTCCGGCTGCTCAGCTGGCGTGCACTTGAGCCGTTGGAATTATCCTGAGACGGTTTCCTGTTTCACTGCCAAGGAAAAACTCACTGGAGGCTCGGTGACGTGAGGAGTGCGCCGCACGAAGTACGCCCGAACCCCTCTGAGTTCAGACTAGTGCACTAGTTTGCGGTCAACTCGGTTTGCACAGAGTGATTTTTCGAGCTCCTCCAGAAGACATGATCTCGGGTCTTCTACTTGCTCCTGACGACTCTAACAGAACTGCCATCTATGCGGTGCATCTGTGACAGTTGAGATAGCTACAGCCTAGGTCGCCAGTGACTCGGCGCCTTGGCACGCGGCAGTTGCAGGGATCGAGCAAAATCGAAGCCAAGCGATTGGCGCTCAAAAGCACAATCGAGACTCCCCTCGCACCACGTTGCAGTAGGGGAGCCGACTAACCCTCTTTCTTGAGATTGATTTCTGTTCCCTCGCATCATTCGGCGGTGGTGCCTACCCGAGGGGCAACTCTCCGTCCGCGAAATCAACCCGTGAGGCTTTCTTCGGAGGTGATTATCGCGCAGCAGCACAAAGCGGGACTAGGTCGTACAATGTTTGTTGGAATTCCTTGGCCCCGGTATTATCGTATGCGGTGCGATTGCTCGCTTCGCCCGCGTAGTAGTACCTTGCCTTATCTTCGCAGAAAAAAGGCGCGCGGACTGCTTCGTTCGTTGCGGTCCTGTGATGAACGCGTGCCGGCTACCGAATGAAACGACTATGGATTTCGATGATGCGCGAACTCTGACCTATAGAAATTATGTGCGGCTCGGTCGGCTCGCAAAAAGAAGACAGACTGCCGACGCTGCGGCTAGAACGCAAGTTGGTTGACAGACCTGCTCCGTTGTAGGCCCCGCGCCCGAAATCCAGTTCCACCACTCTCTAGACTCTCCAAAGGATTAGAAACAGGCAGGAGACGATACGCTATCTGAAAGCACTCCAGTCGTCTAGCTACATGCAGAGCTCTTTGAAAATGTGCAAAGACTGACCAAGACCGAAACGGAGAGCACCGTCTGGTCGCGACGCCACCCCAGCCGCCCACGAAACGACCGTGACGCTTATGCTCGATACCGCTGCGATTTCGCCGGAGCGTCGGCGCTTCTTGAAAAGCCGCAACAAATCGAACCCCGAGATGGAGACCACGCCAGGTGCGGTCACTTGTCTCTCCGCGAGTTACACATCCGCAGCATCCAGTAAACTGCCACCGCCGCTCTTTTGACCACGACAGACAAAACTCGCTTGAGCCATCCTCTCTCAGGCCAAAGCCTTTCATTAGAGGCCTGCTCTGTTTTCTTATCTGCGGAGGGGAAACGAGGATTAGCCTGATGTGTGTGCATGCCCGTCTCTTTGCACCGCCTCCATAGCTAAGCTTGCGAGACCATGACAAGCAGAGCAGTTCCAGCAAGTGAGGCGAACGCCCATTTCATCCCTCTGGCTGCGGCTGCGAATGCACTCGCCTCGATAGTCACGTCAACTCTACACACACTGGACGTTGCTATCTCATCTTTGGCTATCTTGCTGCTGGATTTCGGTGTCGTTTGCTGGCACGCAACCACCATCTTCGCCTGCTCCTTCGGGAACTTGTCAACTGGAATCGACAGAGTGAACGACTTGGGGGTGTCGGGATCGTCTTTTTTCCACCAGCCGTTCTCGAAGCCCGGCAGAATCGACTGGTAGTCTCCGTCGCATGTCGTACTCGTGCCAGCTGGATCTGAGGAGCAAAACTTAGTATCGTAGTTCGTCGGCAACACCGTCCCCTTGTCTCCACAGACCAGAGTAAAGCTGTTCTTGGATGGGTTGAGAGTGACGACTTGACGAGATTCATTGCTGCCGGCGCCGTAGGCACACGTGACAGTCTGACCGTTTGTCGCGCTAGCTATGGCCTTCAAGGTGACGTCGACCTTGCATACCTTCTTGGTGCTGTCTTCTCCGGTACACCCCACAGCAAATTTTTGGTCGACAAATGGGAGGTTATCCTGGGGAATAGTCAGAGTCTGGCAGCTTGGTTTGCCATTTCTTTCCTGCGTATCGCATGCTTTCCACTTGACGTCATTCGGTGTACCGGCGAGAAGCTCGACGATTTCGACATTGCACTGCTTCAGGTCACCAGCTTCTGCTGAACAGACCATAGTGTGTTTGTCCCCTGTTGGTGCAAACTGAAGGCCGCCGCTGCAGTTCACGCTGAGAATGTTGGTGTCTTTCGACAGCGTAGCCGACTGCTTGCTCTCGCTGGCGGCGGCTGCGCTGGCGGCGGCTGCCGCATCGGAGCACGTGCACGTGGTTGCGGAGCCACTCGCAGTACAGGCGGGGGACACCGATGTCACCCCTTCCGCCCCTGTTCCGGGCAGAAATGGAACCCCCGAAAATACGACGATAGTGGCAATAAACGTTAGAACAGGTAGCGCCAGGCCCGAACGCACCCGCTCTTTCCCTTCGGCTCCTTCTTCCATGGCTCGGGAGAACGCCTGAGGGCAAGAGCAAGGCACCGTTGCACCAGGCGCCATTCTGCCACAAACGGGTGTGAGGTACGAAGAACAGATATATCACCACCAGAGTCGTCGTGGTTCTAGTGATCGTTAAAAACGCTGAAAGTCAGTATCACTCTGCAGCTGATACGTTGGTTCGGCAAACACTGGACGGTTGTTGGCGCCTTCACTGCCACACCCGCTCGAAATGCTCACGTCCCCCAAAAAGCCGGTGAAGCAAACACGCCGGATGAGGAAGTGGTGTCTTATCGAGATGAGCATCCTTCAGCACGAAGGCAAAACAGGAAGACGGACGAGACAGCCGATGCGCCAGTGCACATGGAGTGCTCTGCGCTCCATTGTCTTCGCAAGACAGCCCTGTGCAGAGAGGGGGAGGCAACTGTGCATGCAGAAGGAGACCCTCGAGCCCGCCCTAGAAAAGGCGTGACCGCGGGGGTCGGCTGCAGAGGGGTGGGGGGGGGGGGGGGGGGTCGGTCGATAGGGGGAGGTCCCGGTTGTTAAAACCGGTTGATGAGGCAGGACCGGTTGAGGCTGCTCTCCTGCCATGCGCTTGAACCCTTGGGATTATCCTTGGACGATATTCGGTTTGGATGTGTAGTGAAGGTCTTCGGAGACTGGGGAGCGTGAGGAAAGCCACTGAGACACGCGCACTGCGTCCGATCCCTCGGGGCTCAGACCCAGTGCAGGTCTGCAGTTACTTCCGTTTTCCACTGAGGGACTTCCCAATTCCTCCAAAGGATATGCGAACCAGTCACGGTCGCTGGCGAGTCTGAAGGATGTGCGGACGTCTTTCTGGCGGGATCCCAGCCTGTGTTTGCGGGGGCAATTCACCATTGACGCTCCAGCCGACTGTGGATAACTGCCGGCTCCGGCGCAGTCTGTCACACTCGGAAACCTTTCACATCTCTACAGTGTGTTGAGCTGCGTCGGCTGAATCACCGAGACGCCTTCATTGAAAAAAACTGACAAAGTATGCTGAGCCGCGCGAGGGAAGCAACCTCGTGCAAGGCGAGCCTCTGTGCTGCTTTTCCGCCTCCCCTTACGCAACCCGAGCCACTTTATGCTTTCCAACAGACCATAGGCGTAGTGCCCCTGAGAAAAAAAAGGGCATGTTTTTTCCGGTGTGTGCTGCAGGCGAAGCAGGATACACACCGCGTTGGCACTCTATCCACGAAACGCTTCTCATGTGGTGCCAGTGGGGAGTGCTGCCACAGCTGCTGTAGCAGAAGCAGAAATCAAGAGGACCAGATTTCCCAAGAAGGGACATGCCGAAAACACAGACGCACCCCAGAACTCTGCGAGATGCCACAACGGCGTGGCCTTCTGCGACCGGTGACCACTACTCAATCGAAAAAGCACATCCGCGCTGCTGAGAGAACGTCCCCCAGGGGGCTCATGGATACGGCGACGAAAACAGCAAATGCTAAATTCGTTTCGTCGACCTGCTGTCGCAAAGGCGGCACGTAAGAACCGGCAGTGCATAGTAGGCAGTCACGAGGAGATCTATCTACCCTCAAAATTCAGATAAGGGAGCCAGGTCAGAGGACATACAGTCTAACAAACCACCCTCTTTGGATGGGCTCCGCACAAGGCATTCAAATTGCCACTTCACACCAATGATTTGAGCTTTTTTTTCACATCTGTCTCGGCGAAGAGCGTCACAGATTCTCCGCCTCTGGCACGCGTCTCACATAGAACCCCTCCCAACAGCGGCCTCAGTGACTGCAACCGATCGCCTGGCACACAACTTGAGTCAAACAAACCTCCCCTGCGCAAACAAGGAAAGGGCTTCCACGTGAGGCGCCATCACTCCTTGATAATTCCGCTTGCTTCGGGGGCCGTCGATACTAGGTGGGCGGCTGCACCACTTCTGGCTTATCCCAAAGCGAAACAGGGTTGAGGGTACCCATCCATCGCTGTTGGACACGCACTCTACATTGATGGTAGCGCCGGACTCTCTCACATGAAGCGGGCTACCAGGAGAGTGACGGCGAATGCCAGAAGCCAAGAAGAGAAGTACCACGAGCCTAGTGACAAGGAGGCAGCGCCACCGGCCTCGATAGAGACGTCGACTCTACACACACTGGACGTTGCTATCTCATCTTTGGCTATCTTGCTGCTGGGTTTCGGTGTCGTTTGCTGGCACGCGACGACCATCTTCGCCTGCTCCGTCGGGAACTTCTCCACCGGAATCGACAGAGTGAACGAGTTGGCAAATATATTCTTTTTCCACCAGCTGTTCTCGAATCCCGGCAGAATCGACTCGTAGTCTCCATCGCAAGTCTCCTTCGCCTTCTCTGGATCCGATGAGCAAAACTTAGTATCGTAGTTCGTCGGCAACACGGTTCCCTTGTCTCCACAGACCAGAGTGAAGCTGTTCTTGGATGGGTTGAGCGTGACGGCTTGACGGATTTCGTTGCTGTCGGCGCCATAGGCACAGGTGACAGTCTGACCGTTTGTCTCGGTAGCTCTGGCCTGGATTGTCACAGGGACTTCGCATATTTTTGAGCTGTCTGCTGGGTTGGCGGTACATCCCACGGCAAATTTTTGGTCGACGAACGGGAGGGTGACTTCAGGAATCGTCAGACGCTTGCACGGATTCTTGCCCTTGGCTTTTATGTCGCAGTCTTCCCACTTGACGTCGCTTTTTTCGGAGAGAAGCTCGGGAACGCTAAGGTTGCACTGGTTCTGGGCGGTAACCCCTGCTGGACAGACCGTCGTGCCATTTTCCCCCGTGGGGAAAAACTGAAGAGTCTCATCACAGTTGACGCTAAGGATATTTGTCTCTTTTGACAGAATAGCCGACCTGTTGCTCTCGCCGTCCGTGTTTACCTGTGTGGAGCAGGTGCACGTGGTCTCGGAGCCACTCGCGCTGCAGGCGAGAGACACGGGCGCGTCCTCCTTCGCCCCTACGCAGGGCAACGATGGAAAACCAGAAAATATGACTATGATGGCAATAATCTTCAGAACAGATGGCCCCAGGCTCGAACGCAGCCGCTTTTTCCCTTCTGCTCTTTCTTCCATGGCTCGGGAGAACGCCTGAGCGGAAGAGCAGAGCACCGTTGGACCAAGCATGATTCTGAGACAAACGGCAACGAGACGCGAAAGACAAGAGTGCAGCAATCAGCGCCCACGTGATGCTGTGAATCTCTAAACACGCAAAAATCTGATATCACGTGCGCCTGCTGCCGTGGTTCGACAAGGACTGAAGGGCTACAAGCGCGGCACTGACACACGTCCACGAAATGCTCACGTCCGAGAGACGGACAAGAAAACGAACCAGATGCAGAGGAGGTCGTTTATTGGGTCGAAAGTCCCCTCGGGATAATTTTCGAGGGAAGAAACAGCAAAACAAACAAAGCAGTCGATGCCTCCAATGCACATGCGGTGCTCCATTGCCTGGGCAAGACAACCGTGTGGAGAGGAGGGCGAGAAGTGTGCATGCGAAAATCGACTGACTGCTCTCGAGCAAGCTGCGACTGCGTCGTGACCCCAGCGGACGGCTGGAGGGCGGTGGGGTGTCGCGGATCGGAGAGACCTTTGTTGAATCCGCTTCGAGGGGAGAGAGTCCCGCGCACGCAGTCCACCTAGTATGCTCTCGTACCCTCGGGATCATTCTTAGACAATTTCGCCGCACTGGGTTTTAGGATACAACTCTGAAGACGGTGAGTGAGGAATGCACCTGATCACTGGCTCTACCCCCGACCCCTGTCGGGTTCAGCCCCAGCGCTGGTCTCCACCCCACCGCCTCGACTGAGGGACTTTCCCAATCCTCCCAAAGGAAATGCGAAGCAGTCAAGGTACCTGGTAAGTCCGAAAGGTGTGTGCAGACCCCTCACGGTGGGAACCCGGGTATACTTTTAGATAATTTACTACCACGCTGCAGCCGTCGATGGTGAACTCTGCAGCCTGCCACCATCGGAACTACCTTTTGCCTTCCCTGGAGCCGCCGTCCACATTGGCCTGCGCGTTGAAACACTGACAGACCTTCGGCTGCAGCCCAGTGTCATTAATCAATGCGGACAAAATATCCTGAGTTAATAAGAGAAGCAAACTCGTTCACGGCGAGCCCATTCTGCTGCTTTTTTGGCGAGATGCCTTCCATTATATAACTCGAACCAGGATTTGTCGTTCCAGCAGACCTGGGTAGTAGTAGTGCCCTTGAGGTCTCCCCCTTTCCAAAACCTGAGGAAGATTCCCCTTGTGCTGCGCTATGGCTGTACCAGGGTACAGACCGTACTCTATCCAGGAGATGAACGGAAAACGCCGAGAAACCCAGATACACCCCACTACTCCGGGAAATGCCAGAAAGCCTCGAATATTTACGACCGGTGGCGACTACTCTCGTGGGGGAAAGCTCTCCATCCGGGCTGGTGGGAGATCGCCTGCCGAGAGCCTCCCGAACAAAACGAAAAGCGACGAAAACTCGGACTGCTTGCTGACAAAACCGTCCCATGTAGATCTCTAGTGCTGAACACTAGGCAGTCACGAGGTTGTACTCTGCGTCCAGCACAAGACATTCAGATGCCCACTTGACGCCAACTATGGGAGCCTTTTGTTCAAATCTATCACGAACAGGGAGTCATGAGGTCTTCGCCTCTCACACGTCTCTCGGGATAGAGCCCCTTCAGCCAACTGGCTCAGCGACAGCAACCGCTAACCTCGAAGAATCTCGAATCGTATCAACGTTATATACACAAACAGGCGAACGCCCTCCACATGAAGTGCCGTCTTTCTTCGAGCATTCCGCCTGTTTCAGGGGTGGGCGACAGTAGGTGAGAGGCTGCACGAGTTCTGGAGGGTCCCAAATGAAAACCGGGTTGACGGCGCCCCTACAGCAATGACGGATGCGCCTTTTCAAACTTGATGCCGGCGAACAGTTTTACATGCCGCGAGCTAACACGAAGGTGACGACGAATGCCAGCAGGGAAGACATTTGCCACGATCCCACGGAGAAGGACGCAGGGGAACCTGCCTCAATAGTCACGTCGACTCTACACACACTGGACGTTGCTTTCTCATCTTTCACTGTAATGCTGCTGGGTTTCGGTGTCGTTTGCTGGCACGCGACGACCATCTTCGCCTGCTCCGTTGGGAACTTCTCCACCGGAATCGACAGAGTGAACGAGTTGGTGGAGGTGGGCTCTTCTTTTTTCCACCAGCCGTTCTCGAATCCCGGCAGAATCGACTGGTAGTCTCCGTCGCATGTCGTATTCGTGCCATCTGGATCCGAGGAGCAAAACTTAGTATCGTAGTTCGTCGGCAGCACGGTTCCCTTCTCTCCACAGACCAGAGTGAAGCTGTTCTTGGATGGGTTGAGAGTGACGACTTGACGAGATTCATTGCTGCCGGCGCCGTAGGCACACGTGACAGTCCGACCGTTTGTCTCGCTAGCTCTGGCATGGATTGTCACAGGGATTCTGCATAGCTTTTGCTCGCCGGTTGTCTTGTCAGTACAACCAACAGCAAAGCTTTTGTCAACGAACGGGAGATTTGCTTGTGGGATTGTCAGTGTCTTGCACTCTTCAACCTCCCGTGCATTCTCTGTGCATTTTTCCCACTTGACGTCGCTTGATTTCCCGCCGAGAAGGTCGTTAATATTGAGATCGCAGTCCTTCAGGTTGGTAGACTGTTCTGAGCATACCATCATGTCTTTGTTTCCCCTTGTGGGCGCAAACTGAAGGCCCACACCGCATTTCACCTTGAGAAGGTTGATCTCCTTGGATAGAGCCGCCGACCTGTCGCTCTTGCCAGCCGTGCCTGTCGGTTCGTAGCAGGTACACGCGGTTTCGGGGGCAGTCACACTACAGGCGGGGGTCACGGCCTGCTGTTGCTGTTGCTGCGCCCTTACGCCATACAACGATGAAAAACCCGAAACTATGACGATAGTGGCGATAGACGCTAGAAGTGGTAGTCTCAGCCGCGGAGGCAGCCGCCCTTTCCGTCCTTGTCTTTCCTGCATGGCCAGGATGACCGTCTGAGCGGAGGAGCCACGCGCCGTGGCTACGGGCACCATTCTGCGGCAGACGAGAGCGAGGCACGAATAACAAAGCTGCAGCTTACAATGTCAACGTGGTACCGTTGGCATTCAAAGACGCTGCGAGTTGATACTACGCTGCGGCTGATGCCGGCTTTCGTCATACACTGAACAGCTAACTGGCGCCGCCACTGCAGGTATCTAGGAAACGCTCACGTGCCACCCAGCGACGCTGAAGGAAACAAGCCAGATGTGCAAAGTGGTTTTCGTCGGATGGAAACGTCCCTCGGCATGATTTTCGAGGGTAGCGGTAATTCAGGGAAACATCCAAAACAGTCGATGCCTCCAATGCATACACTGCTCTGCGCTCTGTTGTCTTTCTTGGCAAGACAGTCCTGAGCTGCAAGGGGGTGGTTAAGTATGCATGCAGAAGGAAACCCTCGACCACAGTGTGGAAGAAGCGTGACCTGGGGGCGGTCGGCTGGAGGGTGGGCAAGATTAGCCACTTTAAGGCGAGGGGACCGGCTCCGGCTGCTCAGCTGGCTTGCTGTTGAACACTCCGGATTATTCTTAGACACTTTCAATGTCTTGGATTTTAGGAGCAGCTTTGATGATGAGGTGCGAGTGGTGCAACTGTTACACTGGCTCCACGCACCCCCTTCGGCTTCAGACTCAGAAGCTGGTCTTGGACATCGCCCTCCGGCGCCACAGAGTGACTACTCGAGGTCCTCGAGAGGAGATGCTCTCGGGCCTTGTACCTTGTTCTCTCTTGTCGAGTGCTTGGGGTCAACAGAGTTCCAAACTCCGCCGTGCAGCTGTAACCGTCGAGCCAACTGTAGCGCACCCCGCCAGTGACTCATTGCCCGGGGGTATGTGCTCGCCAGACGATGCGTGGCAGTTGCAGAGATATAGCACAGTCGTAGGCAAGCGATTGGCGCTCACCAACACAACCAAGACTCCTTATGGCGCTACGCTGTGGTAGAAAAAAGGGCCGACATCGTTTTCCAAGGGTGACTTCTATCCTTTCGCGGCAACCGCGATTCTCAGTTGCTGACAGTTAATTGGCCGTCGGCGAAGACACCATTCTGAGGTGGTACCTTTTCAAACTGTGGTGGTACCTTTCCATAATTCGGCGCTCCCGCTGCGAAATAACTTGACATATATCCGAATGCAGTCCACTGGTCCTAGCAGCCGGATGAAAGTGGCTCCAACGTTGTTTATAGACAACCTTGGTCACGAGGTTCCTCCTCGAATGCGGTGCGATTTCTTTCGCTTCGGATGTCAACGGGTGCCTTGTCCGTCATTACTTTCGCAGAAGGAAGGGGATGGATTGCTCCTTCAGCTGCGTTCCGGTGATGGACAGGTACTCGTTCGCGAAGCAAAGAGCTACGGAATTGCATGAGGCCCGAAGTGTGGCCCCTAAGAAGTGTATGCTGCTCGGTCGGCTTGTAGTGAAAGAGCAGACTGCGGAAGCTGGCGCTAAAGACCGATTATGTTCAGCACCCTGCTCCGCCGTTGGCGTAGTGCCTGAAATCCGGATGTCTCAGTCGCTGGCCTCCGCTTTCTCTGGGAAAGGTTGGACGCCTGCAGGGAATCATAGGCTACCTCCAGATATACCAGTGGCCTCACTATAAGCAAAGATGCTGAGAAAGCGCAGCAACCCAATCCTCATTCAAAAAACGGAGAGCAACTCGAAGTCGAAACGCCACACGAATTATCGCGAAGATATCAGCAAAGCTAATGCCCGAGAGTAACGCGGTTTTGCCCCTGCACCAGCGACTCCTGAGTCGTCTACACAGTGCCAGCATTATCACAGGCAGCGAGCAATCACGAAGGTGACCGCGAATGCCACAAGCCAGGATGACGAATGCCCAGACTGCACCGACACAGAGGCAAGGCCACCGGCCTCGATCGTTACGTCGACTTTACACACACTGGACGTGGCCTCGTCTTCAGTGGCTCTCTGGCTTCCCGAATTCTGTTTCGTCAGCTGGCATGCGACTACCATCTTCGCCGGCTCGTTCGGGAACTTCTCAACCGGAATCGACAAAGTGAACGAGTTGGCGGAGGGCTCTTCTTTTTTCCACCAGCTGCTCTCGAATCCCGGCAGAATCGACTGGTAGTCTCCGTCGCAAGAATCGGTCTTGTCCTTTGGATCCGAGGAGCAAAACTTAGTATCGTAGTTCGTCGGCAACACCGTCCCCTTGTCTCCACAGACCAAAGTAAAGCTGTTTTTGGATGGACTCAGAGTCACCGCTTGGCGGGAAGTATTGCTGCTGGCGCCGTAGGCACACGTGACAGTCTGACCGTCTGCCACGCTAGCTCTGGCCTCCACGGTCGCAGCGACTATGCACTTGGGCGTTTCATTGCTCGTTGAGTCCAAGCAGCCGACCACAAACTGTACGTCAACATACGGCAGGTTTTCCGGTGGGATTGTCAGGCTCTTGGGTTGCTTTATCGCTCTCTGCTGAGTTGTTACGTCAGTCCACTGGATCTTGGCCGTGGACCCGTAGAGAAGCTTGTCGACTTCGAAGCATGTAGGCGTCGGGTCAGTGGAGCACTTCAGGTCGGAATTGCCCGAAACACAGACCTTTGTTTTAAGTTCATCTGGCGCGTACTTCAGGTCGCCCTTGCAGTCCAATTTCAGCGTATTCTTTCCTCGTGATATTACTGCAAGTAGTGGCTCGCCAACCTCGGAGTTTCCTTCACAGGTGCAGGTCGTTTCGTTACCTCTCACCTCACATGAAGAAGCCGCGGCGTCGGCGCGCGCGTCTGTGGGGGAGAAGGGTAGGTTGCCATAGAGCAAAACAGTACCGGCGAGCACAACAAAGAAGACCGACCCTCTAAGCACCGTCAAGCGGGACTTCCCTTGGGAATGCTTCAGAGGAGGTCCCAAAGGCACCTGGACTCCAGTGCGTAGAATACCCGGAAAATTCTTCATGATTTTGGGAGACGCAGGCTAGCTTCGAAGCAATCAACTGAACGATGAAAACGGCTACTGCCACATGACCCGTCGGGAGCGACGGGTGCCCAGGCCACGAGACAGTGTTCCGAAAACCCCGGCGACGACGTGACGCTCGTTACACCTAAAACTGCAAATACTGGCTTTATTTCTACGGAACTAACGGAAACTTTTGCGAGAGCCAGACATGCCTCGAGAGCGCAGCACTTCTTTTGCGCGCAGTTTCGACGTTTCAGCTTGCCTTCTACGCCTCACGAGACACATGCCCTGCGCCACTCCACCCGCCGGGTCGGTCAGGCCGCAGCGACCTGGGACGGAGCGGGGGGGGGTGACCCTTTGGCGTTGGAATCGTTTGGCGGCGCGCATCTGGCTCGAGACTCGACGGAGCGGCGATCCGCAAGAAGAACCAGAACGTTCTGCAGCCACGTGGCGACTTTGTCTCTCATGTTGCATGCGTAGCCGAGCAAAGGATACGGTAGATCCTCACGGCGAGCGTGAGCTGGCGTGGGTTAAGTGCTGAGTCCACAGTAGCTCCGCCGCGACACTGCGGCTTCATCACTGCATACTCCCAACTGCTGCCGATAGACCTGGACCCCACAACAGTACGGCGCAGCAAACACCTTCTGCAGGCGCCATGTTGTTCGTTCCCGAGGCGAAATTTGCTTCATGAAACTGTTGTCTACTTGGCTTTCATAGAGACGCTGCAACACACCGCGCTGCATAGCATGTTGAACGGTCTTCATTCAATATGCTGCACAGTCTAGAAGACAGCCACCGGAGACAGCTAGAGGGACGAGTCTGAACCGGATCTTAACCGCCAGCCACTAGAGGACAGGCATGTTCGGCTTCATTGCCGTTCCTGTCTGGGCAACCTATTCAGAATCGAGTAGTCGCGATGCAACTCACTGGGTCAGCAGTGTGTGGTAGGATTCAGCATGCAGCGAGGACTGGCCTGCCTCATCGAGGCGTAAGAATCAACCTAACGCCTGTGCACTTCCCACAGTTAAAATTTCACAGTTTCTGAGCGGAGTGCCGTTGGTAGCCGCAGCCTGCACCGCCCCTTGCCATGGCCGAAGGAAAACAGGCGACACTACCTCGGAAAAAAACTCACTGTAAAATCAGCGGCGACGGTATTGCCGCTTAGCAAATTTGGAGCCACTCCAGCTCATATAGTCATTCAGTCACTGAGACAATCGTTCTGCCGCTCATATCAACGGCCTTTGGGTCCCGGAAGAACCAGAACTCCGGACTTCCGTTGATCCGGCAAAGTCATTGCGTCCCACGTTTCGCTTTCATGCTACAAAAAAGCTCGCTCTGCGCTTTGCCATCGCTACTGACTGTTTTGTCGCCTGATCCAACCTCTCTAAGAATAAATATGGCAGCGAGTCTCTACAGGATGCATCACGCAAGCATCTCGGGAACTGGCCGTCTGAAATAAGCTGCGTATCGACCCACAACGAAAGAATGGGAAGCTCATTGAAAATGTGACTTGCTGGGCATTTCGCCTCCATGCCACACAAACAACTCAAACAGTCAGGCATGCTACACAACAAGGGCTCACTGGCTCCGCCATGTCTACGGGTGTTCAGCATGCGGCAAAAACTGGCTGGGCTCAAAGAAGCTTAAAAATCCACCTTACGCTTCCGCATTCCCCACACCTGGATTACAGAGTTTTCTGAGAGGAGAACCGTTGCGAGCGCGCCCTGCAGCCGCCCCATGGTCGGCTTGAACCATGGCAAGAATCCTGTTTCCCTCAGGCAGGCGACTCTGCCACAAGAAATTCAGCATAACACTATCGGCGATCGTATCGCCATTGAATAACTAGCTAGCCGACCCAGTCACCCCAGGCCTCCGGCAGCGAAGGTTCTCGTTCGGGCGTTAATATCAACGGACCTTTTTCGCGCCAAGGGGAACCGAATATCAGGAACGTTTGGAACATCCCCCAGTGCCATTGTCTACCCACTCATTGTTTCACACTCCGACAACTCATTCTGCGCTTTCACAGATTGGTGCGAAGCTCTAACCTCTCTGGATATAGGTGCATCACTGATGCTGTGCAGTTTGCATCAAGCAAGCATCTCGCGCTCGGGGAGCGGCGGTCTGACGCAAGATGCGTATCGATCCATAAGAAGAGAAGAGGGGAGCAATTCGAAACACTGGCTTGCGGCAGTTGTTTCCAAGCCACAAGACAGCTCTGAGGGAAACGAATGGCGGCTTGAAACCTTAAACGCCCAACAGACGTGCTTTAAACGACAAGAGTGCCGACCGCAGCGGTACACGACCCCACAAGCAAAGCAAATACATAGCCAGAAATAACAGACCATGACGAAGCGGAGCTGGCTTCGATCGTCACATCAACTGTGCACAGGGCAGACTTTACCGCGTCCTCCGTCGTTTTCATCTCCTCGGACGAGGACTCCTTCTGCTGACATCCGACCACAATCTTTGACTGCTCCGTCGGGAACTTGTCGACCGGAATCGAAAGCTTGTACGAATTGACGTTCGCTTTCTTGTCGTGCTCCCACCAGTTCTTTTGGTAAGCTTGCAGAATGGAGGTGTAGTCTCCCTTGCAGACATCTTGATCCCCCTTCAATTCCGACGAACAGAATACATCCTCGTAATTCTTCGGCAGCACCTCTCCCTTGTCTCCACACACCAGAGTGAAGCTGTTCTGTGTCGGGCTCAGAGTCACGGCTTGACGGGTTGGGTTGCTGCTGGCGCCGTAGGCACATGTGACGGTCTGTCCCTCTGTAACAGAAGGCCTCGCCTCGACCGTCACAGCAACCTTACATTTCACATTTTGCTTCGCCGGACTTCCTGTGCAACCAACAGCAAAAGTTTGATCAACAGAAGGCAGATTTTCCTCGAGAAGAGACAATTTCATGCAGGTCGTCTCATTTCCTTCATTTGGGCAGGCTTTCCACTCGGCGTCCTTCGTGTTGCCCGCGAGAAGCGTGTGCAGGTCGATGTCGCAGGACGTCAACTCGTCAGAGGATGCTGAACAGACCTTGCCCCCCGCCGCTTGAGGCACACACTGCATCTGTTCACCGCACTTCAGCGTGAGTATATTAGTTTTTTTCGACAAAATGGCGGACCAGTTCTTCCCGGTTTCGCCGACTTGTCCACCGCAAGTACATGTTGTTTCTGCGCCGTCCACAGCGCAGCCAGTGGCAGCTGAGGATGCAGCCAGAGCTCCTGCGGTAGAAAACGACGGGTAGCCAGAATAAACCGCGGCACTGGCTATCGCTGCTAGAACCGCAAGTCGCCGTCGAGATGACAGGCAACTTTTGCGCGGCGCCAATCGCTTCATGGCTCCGGAGGCGGTTTCTGAGGGCGTGTCTGGCAGAGCTGGGACGGTCAGCATCGTCAAAAGCTGGTTGAGATTTAAGAAAAGGAAAGACACAATCGCCAGACTTCCAGAGATGTACTAGATCGCCAGCGTGCGTCAGAGCAAGACACGGGAAAACTCGCGCCAAAACGGGTGCTCCTGCGCGCTGAATGATGGAACAGCAACAGCAGCTGTAGGGCAAAGGTACTTGCTCGCCGCGTGCGATGACGGACAAAAGCGCATATGCCAGAGGCGCTGCCTTCTTTTTTGCAAAAGGACAAACAACAGGAAACGTGGCGTCTTCCTGGAGGTCGCCAAGACATGTGTTATTCCGCCCCTCCTCTGCAGTCGCATGCGGTCCTGTTGCCGTTCGCAAGACAGCCACTCGCCCGAGGCGCACCCGCGGCAAATGTGTGTGGCGCAGTCGCTCAACTGCCCTTCAGGACTTCAAGTAGAGCTACCCAGCGGAGATGATATGCTAGGAAATCAGGCCCTGTGGCATGTGAAAGCGTACAGTGAGTTGCACAGAGATATTCTTTGTTTCAAGCAAAAGTCGTCTGCCCTGATATCTCATACCCGCCGCGAGAGAGCGAGCACGCCGCATATACCCCGTCGAATAGTTTCTTCTTGTCATGGTGTTTTGTTCTCCAGCATCCCCTGGGCATGGACATGAACGATACCAGCAGTGAGCAGCACGCACATTTCACATCGGAAACTAGGGTGGAGTGAATCTGCTGTGCTCCCCGAGACCGTGCGCGAGTTTGCGGGCACATCCGCCCGGTAACGGTGATAAGTCGCGTTGAGCCAGCACTTGCTCTTGTTACCTGAACATAGGCAGGGAGGGTTTACCGGTCTTTTTCCGTCTATGTAACGCATGCGCCACCCGACCGCGTGATAACCCGTGCCTCGGTACTTCTACAGATTGAGTAAACGATACTCGTGAATATTCAACGATTGAGGGGAGGTTTGCGTGCGCTGAACGCCTCAGGAACTCTAGCAGAAGTGTTGACGGGGGCATGCACACTACAGCAGCGCTTGCCCACGGAACAAGTCGGAGGCGCTGAATCTGCAACCACCGGCGAGCGTTAGCGCCACGGGCGTCTTCCCTTTTAGGTGCCGGTGACGAGGCTATTTTCTGTTAGTACCTCATTTCTAGTCGCACTCCGAGGGTGGTTCAGCCGCGGTAGCTTACATCTCTGCGACCCGTGACGGCTACTTAGGCGTTAATTCCTGTACCCTCACGTTTCAGAGAACCTCCCCGGGCCTTCCTGGGCAGGGCGCAGACCAGGAAAAAATGTTGAGTTCTTTCCTTTGCCATGTTGGCTGAATCGAGTCTCATCCAGAAAACCAGCGACGACGGTTAGGCAGTCACGAGGCTGTCCTATGCGCTCAGCATAGGGCATTCCAAAGGCCGTGCGAGGTTAACGAAGTGAGGTTTTTGCTCAACTTAATCACGAGAGGGGCGCTAGACGGGCTCTGCCGTGACACGCGCCTCAGCATAAAGCCCCTCCCGACAGCCGCCCCAAGGACTGTAATCGCCAGCTTCGGAGGCAACATGAATCATATAAACCTCGCTTGAACAAGCAGAAAAGGACTTCCACATGAAGCGCCATCGCTCATTGAGCGTTCCGCTTGCGCGTACGAGGTGGGAGGCTGCGCCATTTCGGGTTCCTCTCAAGTCAAAACAGGGCTGAGGGCACCCCTACATCCGTCGCGCACGCGCCGTTCCGCATTTGCCGCCGGCGAGATTTTTCAAATGCCGCGAGCCATTACGAAGGTGACGGCGAATGCCAGAAGCCAAGAGGAAAAGTGCCGCGAGCCCAGGGACAAGGAGGCAGGAGAACCCGCCTCAATAGTAACGTCGACTCTACACACACTGGATGTTGCCGCCTCCCATTGAACTGTCTTGCTGCCCGAGCTCTCTTTTTCCTGCTGGCATGCGACGACCATCTTCGCCTGCTCCTTCGGGAACTTCTCCACCGGAATCGACAGAGTGAACGAGTTGGCGGTGGGATCGTCGTTTTTCCACCAGCCTTCCTCGAATCCCGGCAGAATCGACTGGTAGTCTCCGTCGCAAGTCTCCTTCGCCTTCTCTGGATCCGAAGAGCAAAACTTGGTCTCGTAGTTCGTGGGCAGCACGGTTCCCTTGTCTCCACAGACTAGAGTGAAGCTGTTCTTGGATGGGTTGAGCGTGACGGCTTGACGAGATTCATTGCTGCTGGCGCCGTAGGCACACGTGACAGTCTGACCGTTTGTCTCGCTAGTTCTGGCCTTTATGGTCACAGGGACTTTGCATACCTTTTTGCCACTGTCAGTGCAGCCCACAGCAAATTTTTGGTCGACGAACGGAAAGTCACTCTGCGGAACAGAAAGAGACTTGCACTTTGTGTTCTCCCCTCCATCTTTGTTGTTGCACGCTTCCCACTTGACCTCTTTCGATGTTCCGGCGAGAAGCCTGACGATCTCGAGGTTGCACGTCGCCAAGTTTCCGGAGTCTACAGAGCAGACAATCCCGTTTCCGCCATCTGCTGGTGCAAACAGAAGATTGCCGCTGCAGTTGACGCTGAGAATGTTGGTGTCTGTCGATAGCGTAGCCGACTGCTTGCTCTCGCTGGCGGCGGCTGCGCTGGCGGCGGCTGCCGGATCGGAGCACGTGCACGTGGTTTCGGAGACACTCGCAGTACAGGCGGGGGACACGGATGTCACCTCTTCTGCCCCTGTCCCGGGCAGCAATGGAACCCCCGAAAAAACGACTATAGTGGCAATAATCTTTAGAACAGATAGCGCCAGTCTCGAACGCAGCCGCTCTCTCCCCTGTGCTCTTTCCACCATGGCTGGGAAGAACGCCTGAGCGGAAGAGCAAAGCACCGTTGGACCAAGCATGATTCTGCAACTACGGGGAGTGAGACACGAAGAACAAAGACGCCGCCACCGGAGTTACGTGGCGGCGTTAATGAATGGCAACGCTTAAAGATGATACGGGGCTGCAGCTGATACCGTACTTCGACCTAAACTGACCGCTTGCAGGAACCGTCACGCAGGAGGATCTCCAGCTCACGTCAGAGGGAAAGACAAGAAAACAAACCCAAGAAGAGTTAGTGGTCTCTTATCGGGTGGACACGCCCCCCGGCTGAGCTCGGACGGTGTAAGGAAAGCAGGAAAACAGGCAAGACAGTCGGTGGCCCCTGCGTGCGCTCTCGTGTCTTGTGGGTGGCGGCAACTGCGCATGCAGAAGAAAGCCAGCAAGCACGTTCTAGAGAAAGGAGAACCCTCGGAACGGGTGCAGGGGGGCGGGGATCGGAAGAGCTTCACTGTTGAAGAGACTTGAATGGGAAGGAGACCCGCTCAGACGCTCACATCTCATGCTCCTGAGCCCGTGGGATCAGCCTTGGACGATCTCCTGTTTTGAACTTTAGGAAACGGCCTGGAAACTCCGTTGGTGTGATGAATGCAGCCGATTCACTTGCTCTACGTCCGACCCGCTTCCGGCTGAGACCCAGGCACTGGTGTGCGATTTCCTCCGTTTCCACTAAGGGGCTTTCCGAATTCCCCCAAAAGAAGTGCGAATCATCCAGTGCGGCTGGTGCGTCTAAAAGACGCGTGCACTCCCCTCGGAGGGTCCTGAGTGCAGTACTTGCTGCGGCAATTTACCAGTCACGCTACGAGGGTCCCTGCCGAACTCCGGCTCTGCCGCAGAGTGCCACACTCGGAACACCCTTTCCTCTTCTCTACAACGCTCCTCTACACTGACCCGCGCGTTAAGTAATTGACAAACCTCCATGAGACACCCATGCCCATTTACCAAAGTGAGCAAAATATCCTTGGGCTGCACAAGGAAAGCTACCCCCTTCACAGCGGGGCTAATCTGTCGCTTTTTCGGCGACATGCCTTTCCTTATATACCATGAATCCATATTCCTCATTCCGGCAGACATGATTCCTAGCACCCCTAGGGTCTCCCCTTCAGGGATGTGTAGGATTAGCGCACTTTCTTCCTATGTTGCCCTCTGCCCAACCTTTTGGATCAGCTAGCAGATCCGAAGAGGAAAACCGCGAGACTGCGAAGGACATCGCTCCTCCTGTTGTCGGAACTGCGTTCAGGGAAAGAGAAATACCGTGAAAGGCAGAGACAGCCCACCACCATGGGAGGTGCTAGAACGCTGTGGATGTCTGTGATCGGTGACGACTACGCAGGCGTAAAGCTATCCATCCACGCTGCTGGCAGATAATTACTGACGGATAATCTTCTGGGTCCTTCGGAGAACGGCGAAAATAAAAAGGATACATTCTTTTCGTTGAACTGCTGTCACACAACTGTCTCAGGTAGAAAATCAGCGCTGAATAATAGCCAGTCACGTGCTCGTTCTCTGCGTTCAGCACAAGACATTCAAAAGGCCACTTGACGCCAGAGATGTGAGCTGTTTTCTCAAATCTCTCACGACAATGGAGTCATGAGGTGTTTGCCTCTGATACGCGTCTCAGTACGGAGCAGCCCTTCCCGACTGCCGGCTCTGACTACAACCGATAGGCTCGAAGATGACGTACGTCGTAGAGCCTACTATTGCACAAGCAGAAAAAGCCTTCCACACGAAGGACCACCTCTCACTGCGCGCTACGCGTGTTCCGGAGGTGGTCACCACTAGGGGGGCGACTGCATCAGTTCCGACTGGTCTCAAATCAAAACAAGCTTGAAGGCACACCTGCCTTGCTCGCTTGGACACGCCACTCTACACCAATGACACCGGCGAACGCTTTCACATGCTGCGAGCCATCACCAGGGTGACGGCGAATGCCAGAAGACAAGATGACAAATGCCACGGCCCCAGTGACAAGGAGGCAGGAGAACCGGCCTCAATAGTAACGTCGACTCTACACACGCTGGATGTTGCCGCGCCTTCTGCAACGCCCTTGCTGTCGGCGATCTTTGTAATCTGTTGGCATGCGACTACCATCTTCGCCGGCTCCTTCGGGAACTTCTCCACCGGAATCGACAAAGTGAACGAATTGGCGGTGGGAGCGACCTTTTTCCACCAGCTGTTCTCGAATCCCGGCAGAATCGACTGGTAGTCTCCGTCGCATGTCGTACTCGTGTCATCTGGATCCGAGTAGCAAAACTTAGTATCGTAGTTCGTGGGCAACACGGTTCCCTTGTCTCCACAGACCAGAGTGAAGCTGTTCTTGGATGGACTGAGAGTCACGGCTTGACGAGACGTGTTGCTGTCGGCGCCATATGCACAGGTGACAGTCTGACCGTTTGTCTCGCTAGCTCTGGCCTTCATTGTCACGGGGATTTTGCATACCTTGCCGTTGTTGACCGTGGCACACCCCACAGCAAAGGACTCGTCGACAAATGGAAGGTTATCCTGGGGAATAGTCAGAGTCTGGCAGCTTGGTTTGCCATTTCTTTCCTGCGTATCGCACGCCTTCCACTTGACGTCTTTCGGTGCTCCGCCAAGAAGCTTGAGAATGTCAAGCGTGCAGTCGTCCAGTGTGTTAAACTCTGCTGGACAGACCATCGCGCCGTTGTCTACGGCAGATGGAAACTGAAGCGTCTCACCGCATTTCACCTTGAGAGTGTGGGTATCCTTCGACAGCGTAGCCGATCCGTTGTTCGTGCTGTCCCCAGCTTGCTGTTCAGAGCAGGTACACGTAGTAGAAGGCGCACTTACCTCACACACGAAGGACGCGGACGACGTGGCTAGCGCGCCTATGCCAGGCAACGATAGAGAACTCGAGAAAACTACTATAGTGGCAACAAAGTGCAGAAAAAGGAGTCCGACCTTTGAAGGCAACCGTTCTTTCCGGTGTGATCCTCCCTCCATGGCTGGGGAGGCCGCCTGAGCGGAAGAGCAAGGCACAGACGGACCAGACACCATTCTGAGAGACGAATAACACGGAAGTGGCTAACACAGTCCACGTGGTCGTTAAATACGCTACTGTCTGAAGTGCGTCGCAGCTGATACCGCCATACACTGAAGGGTTACAAGCGCGTTCACGGCCACACCTCACGAAATGCTCACGTCCACGAGGCGATCAAGGAAACAAACCAGATGCGTAAGTGCTCTATATCGAGTCGAACGCCACTCGGAGTCGTCTTCGAAGGTAGAAGCAAAACAGGAAGACGGACGAGACAGCCGATGCGCCAGTGCACATGGAGTGCTCTGCGCTCCATTGTCTTCGCAAGACAGCCCTGTGCAGAGAGGGGGAGGCAACTGTGCCTGCAGAAGGAGACCCTCGAGCCCGCCCTAGAAAAGGCGTGACCGCGGGGGTCGGCTGGAGGGGGGTGAGTGGGTTGGTCGATACTTTACAGTCTGGTTGTTAAAACCGGTTGATGAGGCAGGACCGGTTGAGGCTGCTCTCCTGCCATGCTCGCATACTTTCAAGATTATCTTTCCACAAGTTGACTGCTTTGAAGTTTAGGAAACAACTTAGAAGGTGGGGAGGTGGGAATGCAACTGAAACACTGACCGTACGTCCGCCCCCCCCCTTCGGCTTGAGGCTCAGCGCTGATCTGCGAAACCTCTATCTTGCGCGTACGAAACTCAGCGATCAGCCCTCCAGGGAACAAAAACTAGACTCTCCCCGCTCCACGGTAGGGTAAATGAGCCGGCTGACCCTATTTTTCGAGATATTTCGTTCTCTCTCAGCGCTGTGTAGTGGTCCGTATCCGGAAGTCAACTCGTCCGACAAATCAACTCTCTGATGCTTTATTCGGAGGTAGCTGACGCGCACTAGCAACTCACGATACTGGCTCCTACATCGTTCCGTGGAATCCCTTGGCTCCGAGCTTCCTCGCCGTACAAGATACGTTTGCCCTCACTTCGTTGTCCATCAGTGCAGTGCATGCGCCAGATCTTATCGGTAGGAAGGGACGAGCGGTCCAGTGGGGCGGGGGTGTTCCGAAATTATGAAAGCGTGATTGTCTGTATCTGACAATCGAGTCGTCATATTCATTATTCTACGAACTATAGCCTTTTTGTCGAAAAGCTCTGGGTCGCGGATCATTTGTACACAGACCATAGCTACGTAGTCGACTTACTCCGACAGTCGCGCTCCTGTAGAAAGCGGGTACTCGCGTGCGAACTAAACAGCAGTGGATTTCGATGGGACCCAAAATCTGGCCCATCGAAATGTTCTGCTGCCCTGTCTGCTTATAATAAACTAACACACCGCCGCAGCTGCTGCTAGAGAGCAAGTTGGGTGGGCGGCCAGTTCCCCTGTTGCTTCGTGCTCGAGTTCCTGTTCTTGTGGCCTCTGCTTTCCGTCGAAAAGTTGGACACATGTTGATCTACACGCTGTTGGCAAACATACAGTTGTTTATCCATATGAAGAGCTGTTTAAATAAGTGCATAAATTAGTCTAAACAGAACTGGAGAGCGCTTTGTGGTTGCGACGCCACCCCAGCTACCCACGAAAACGACCGTGACGCGTATGCCTGCTCACACTGCCTTTTCGGCACGCATCAGTGATTTCCGAGATGTCTAAACAACGCGTGTCGCGAGACGCCGACCACTCTTGGCGCGGTCTCTTGACTCCCCACGAGTTCGTTATCGACAGCAAGGCAAGAACTACCACTGCCCTGCTTCCGGATACGGCATAGGATCCACCCCCAAGCCCGCGTTTCTCTGGCTGAAGCATTGTCAGCGGCAGAAGCCAAGGCACTATATATCTTCTAACATAGTCTCGTATCTGCGAACATAAAACGAGGATTAGCTTGACGTGCAGCCGTTGACGCCGTTTTCGCCGGCGAACCCTTTCATACGCCGCGAGCCATCACCAAGGCGACGGCGAATGCCAGAAGCCAAGATGAAAAGTGCCACGAGCCCAGTGACAAAGAGGCAGGAGAACCCGCCTGAATAGTGACATCAACTGTACACACACTGGATGTTGCCGCCTCCCCTTGAACTGTCTTGCTGCCCAAGCCTTCTTTTTCCTGCTGGCATGCGACGACCATCTTCGCCTGCTCCTTCGGGAACTTCTCCACCGGAATCGACAAAGTGAACGAGTTGGCGGCGGTGAGCCTTTCTTTTTTCCACCAGCTGCTCTCGAATCCCGGCAGAATCGACTCGTAGTCTCCGTCGCATGTCGTACTCGTGTCATCTGGATCCGAGTAGCAAAACTTAGTATCGTAGTTCGTGGGCAACACGGTTCCCTTGTCTCCACAGACCAGAGTGAAGCTGTTCTTGGATGGACTGAGAGTCACGGCTTGACGAGACGTGTTGCTGTCGGCGCCATATGCACAGGTGACAGTCTGACCGTTTGTCTCGCTAGCTCTGGCCTTCATTGTCACGGGGATTTTGCATACCTTGCCGTTGTTGACCGTGGCACACCCCACAGCAAAGGACTCGTCGACAAATGGAAGGTTATCCTGGGGAATAGTCAGTGCCTTGCATTTTGGAATGCTCTTTTCTTCTTGTGCCTCGCACTGTTTCCACTTGACGTCTTTCGGTTCTCCAAACAGAAGCTCGCGAATGTCGACGTTGCACCCCTGAAGGTCCTCGGCCGTTGCTGAACAGACCATAGTGTCTTCGTCCCTTGTTGGTGCGAACTGAAGGTCGCCGCTGCAGTTGACGCTGAGAATGTTGGTGTCTTTCGACAGCGTAGCCGACTGCTTGCTCTCGCTGGCGGCGGCTGCGCTGGCGGCGGCTGCCGGATCGGAGCACGTGCACGTGGTTTCGGAGACACTCGCAGTACAGGCGGGGGACACGGATGTCACCTCTTCTGCCCCTGTCCCGGGCAGCAATGGAACCCCCGAAAAAACGACTATAGTGGCAATAATCTTTAGAACAGATAGCGCCAGTCTCGAACGCAGCCGCTCTCTCCCCTGTGCTCTTTCCACCATGGCTGGGAAGAACGCCTGAGCGGAAGAGCAAAACACCGTTGGACGAAGCATGATTCTGCAACTACGGGGAGTGAGACACAGAAAACGAAGACGCCGCCACCAGAGTCAAAGTGGAGCGGCGGACCTCGAAAAGCGCAAAAACCTAATATTACGCGCTCCACAGTTCGACAAACGATGAACGGTTACACGCGCCGTCACTGCTAGATCTCTACGAATGCTGACGTCCACGACGCGGTAAAGAAACGAGGCAGATGAGGAACTAGTCTTTTGCTTGGCCGAGACGCCTCTCCATAAGCTTGTTGAGGTAGACCAAAACAGGAAAACAGACAAATTAGTCGATTCCCCCAATCCGCGTGCGGTGCTGCGCACTCGCCTGTCTTGGCAAGACAGCCTGCGCTGGAAGCGAGTGGCACCTGTGCATGCAGAGGAGACTCTCGCGCACGCTCTACGAGAGGCGAAATCCCGATATAAGCTGAAGGAGCGTGGCGAGGTCGGCAATCGGAAGGCCCTGGTGGCTGAATACGCCTGTAAGGGAGGGAGAGCAGTCCACGTTGCTCGCATGCCGTGCCCTTGAGCCCTAAAGGTTTTCCATGGACGCATTCCTGTTCTACATTTCAGGAATCGACTTTGAAGAAGGCATTGGGGGAGGTCCAAATGATTCACTGGCTCTCCGGTCGACCCCCTTCGGTCGGGATCGACCTCAGGCACTGGTGTGAGAAATATCTCGGTTCCGATGACTGACTCATCGAGGTCCTCCAGGAGATATGCTCGCGGATATTCTCTTTTAGTGACGAGTCTTTGGCGTCCACAGTATGCATATCTATGCCGTGCATCTGTAACAGTCGAGACAACTCCAGCGCACGCCAACAGTATCTGACTCATCCATCGTCCGAGCATGTACTCGCCAGACGCTGCGTGTCGGTTGCAGGGACCTAGGACAATCGAACCGAAGCCACTGGCACGCCTCAGACTACCATCGCGCAACGCTGTGGCACAAGAGGCCCTCGAATTCATCTTTCGAAAATTATCTCTCGCTGCGGCTGCCAAGGAGTACGTTTGCTGTCGCCTATTCTCTCAGTAGCGATGTGGGGAGTGCTCCGTCAGTCGCGCTCCCGTGTTAAACGGGGGCTCTCCCGCGAATGCAGCTGCTATGGCTTTCGATGAGGCCCAAAGTTTGGCCTATAGAAGCTATATGCAGATAGGCCGACTCTTGCTAGAAAAACAGATTGCCGAAGCTGGCGCTAGAGAGCAAGTTGGTTGAGAAGCTTCTCCGCCGATGACCATGTGCCAGGAAACCGTTTCTGTCACACCCTGGCTCTGTGTTTCCTCAAGAGTATTGGACACATGCATTCGCAAGCAGTCCAGGGGTCCCGCGACTTCAGCGACAAGGAGGCAGGCGACCTGGCCTCGATCGCATCGTCGACTTTACACACCCTGGACGCAGGTGCATCACCTTTGCCAGACGTAGGCTCCGGTTTCGGTTCCGTCTGCCGGCATCCGACCAGCATCTTCGCCTGCTCCTTCGGGAACTCCTCAACCGGAATCGACAAAGTGAACGAGTTGGGAGAGGTGGGCTCTTCTTTCTTCCACCAGCCGTTCTCGAATCCCGGCAGAATCGACTGGTAGTCTCCATCGCAAGTCTCCTTCGCCTTCTCTGGATCCGATGAGCAAAAACTTGTCTCGTAGTTCGCCGGCAACACCGTTCCCTTCTCTCCACAGACCAGAGTGAAGCTGTCCTTGGATGGGTTGAGAATCAAGGCTTGACGGGATTCATTGCTGTTGGCGCCATAGGCACAGGTGATAATCTGACCGGCTGTCTCGCTTTTCCGGGCTTCCACTGTCACAGCGACATTGCACTTGCGGGTTTGTTGTGCTGAGTCCATGCAGCCGATTACAAATACCTCGTCAACATGCGACAGGTTTTCCGGTGGGACGGTCAGGCTCCTGGGTTGTCCCTCTGCTTTCGCCTGCGTTGCGGCTCTGTCTGCTGGAGGTTGGTTGTGGACTGTGAGAGACGCTTGTCGATGTCGATACATTCGGAAGGTGTTTCGCCACTGTGTCATTCGAGGTCGGCATTGCCTGCAGCACACACCTTCTCTCCTTCCAATTTTTCTGGCGCATACTGCGAGACATTCTTGCAGTCAAGGGTCAGCATACTCTTCGCTTCTGATATGACTGCAGGTCGTGACTTCTTAGGCTTGAACTCCGCGTCAGAGATGCAGGGAGTTTCGCTACCACTCACCTCACGAGGAGAAGTCTCGGCGGCAGCATGCGCCCCCTCTATGGGGGAAAATGGTACGTTGTCATACGGCGAAACAGTGCTGGTGAGCACGGCAAATCCCACTGACCATCGCAGCAACGTCCAGCGCGGCACCCCCTGCGGATGGCTCACCGGCGTTGCCAAGGGGACTTGGAATCCAGGGGGTAATATGCTCGAGAACATTTTCCTTTTTTCGAGAAGAAAAGAGGCGAGCACCGAAGCAATCAGATGAAGGCTTGAAACGCCTCCTGCCACATCAGACGTGGCACGTCGGGTCAGATGGATGTTAATGCCACGAGGTGGTGTTCCAAAGACCCCGGCAACAATGTGACGCTCGTTGCATCTGAAACCGCATATATTGGCGTTTGATATATATGGAACCAGCTGAAAAAGAGGCAAGAGTACCCAAACAGACCCCGAGGGCGCACCCACTTCTCTTGCGCGCTGCCACAGCAGTCAGCCTAGCTTTTAGTCCTCACGAGACACATGCCGCTTCCTTGCCAGTTCCGCCGGCTGGTCAATCGGCCGCCGGCAGAACTGGGGCGGAACGGGTGAGGGGGTGACGCCCTCGCCGTGCGACCTTAGCTCTGGAGGCGCGGACCGGGATCGAGCTGCAAGCGACGGACATCCACACGAAGAATAAGAAAGCTACACAGCGGCATTCGCCGCATGGCTAGTTTGCCTCCTAGCTGCTCGCACAACAGAGCAAAGACACACGCTGATTCGCAAAGCGACCGGGACGTGGTGTTACGTGCCTAGTCTCCGGTAGCTCCGCCTCGACATCGCCGCTAAATAACATAATTTCTTCACTTACGTGATGGCTTTCCCGCTGCTGCCTATAGGGCCAAACCCCACAACATGACGTCACGAACAAACATCGTCTGCAATCTTCATATTGTTTGTCCCCCAAGGCGAACGTGCTTCTTGAAACTTTCGTCAGCTTCGCTGCCATACACGTCACACCAGACCCCGACTGGACAGCAGAAAACACGAGACTTATAAACGGTGTTAAACAGACTTCGAGATACTACATTCTTTCGCGCCTCCGTTCAAATCTCGGGACACTCTAGCCGACGCCTGAAGGAGACGCGAGGAACAAAGAGTCCAGTGACGAGTGTGGTCGAACCCATTCACCTGTGCCCTTCAGCGAGTGCTGCATCATAAAGTAAAAGCGAGGCCCAACTTCTAGCCAGTGGCTGACAGGCACGGCCAGCATCCGTGCCGTTCTTTACTCGGCGACATATTCGCTGTTGAGTACTCGTGCAACGGTGAATTCTGACGCAGCTCACTGGCTCCGCCATGTCTACGGGTGTTCAGCATGCGGCAAAAACTGGCTGGGCTCAAAGAAGCTTAAAAATCCACCTTACGCTTCCGCATTCCCCACACCTGGATTACAGAGTTTTCTGAGAGGAGAACCGTTGCGAGCGCGCCCTGCAGCCGCCCCATGGTCGGCTTGAACCATGGCAAGAATCCTGTTTCCCTCAGGCAGGCGACTCTGCCACAAGAAATTCAGCATAACACTATCGGCGATCGTATCGCCATTGAATAACTAGCTAGCCGACCCAGTCACCCCAGGCCTCCGGCAGCGAAGGTTCTCGTTCGGGCGTTAATATCAACGGACCTTTTTCGCGCCAAGGGGAACCGAATATCAGGAACGTTTGGAACATCCCCCAGTGCCATTGTCTACCCCCTCTATGTTTCACACTCCGACAACTCATTCTGCGCTTTCACAGATTGATTCGAAGCCCTAACCTCTCTGGATATATGGCATCACTGATGCTGTGCAGTCTGCATCCAGCAAGCATCTCGCGCTCGGGGAACGGCGGTATGACGCAAGATGCGTATGGATCCATAGGAAGAGAAGAGGGAAGCAATTTGAAACCATGGCTTGCGGCAGTTGTTTCCAAGCCACAAGACAGCTCTGAGGGGAACCAATGGCGGCTTGAAACCTTAAACGCCCAACAGACGTGCTTTAAACGACAAGAGTGCCGACCGCAGCGGTACACGACCCCACAAGCAAAGCAAATACATAGCCAGAAATAACAGACCATGACGAAGCGGAGCTGGCTTCGATCGTCACATCAACTGTGCACAGGGCAGACTTTACCGCGTCCTCCGTCGTTTTCATCTCCTCGGACGAGGACTCCTTCTGCTGACATCCGACCACAATCTTTGACTGCTCCGTCGGGAACTTGTCGACCGGAATCGAAAGCTTGTACGAATTGACGTTCGCTTTCTTGTCGTGCTCCCACCAGTTCTTTTGGTAAGCTTGCAGAATGGAGGTGTAGTCTCCCTTGCAGACATCTTGATCCCCCTTCAATTCCGACGAACAGAATACATCCTCGTAATTCTTCGGCAGCACCTCTCCCTTGTCTCCACACACCAGAGTGAAGCTGTTCTGTGTCGGGCTCAGAGTCACGGCTTGACGGGTTGGGTTGCTGCTGGCGCCGTAGGCACATGTGACGGTCTGTCCCTCTGTAACAGAAGGCCTCGCCTCGACCGTCACAGCAACTCTACATTTCTCGGGTTGCCTCGGTGCACCTGTGCAACCGACAGCAAACATTCCGTCCACATGGGGCAGATTTCCCTCGGGAATAGTCAATTGCAGGCATTTCCCTGTCGCATTTCTTTCTACCGAGCAGTCTTTCCACGTGACATCGCTCGTCTCTCCCGCGAGAAGCGTGTGAAGGTCGAGATTGCAGGACGCCAGTTCGGGAGTCGTCGCTGAACAGACCGTATGACCCCCCGCCGCTTGAGGCACACACTGCATCTGTTCACCGCACTTCAGCGTGAGGATATTTGTTTTTTTCGACAAAATGGCGGACCAGTTCTTCCCGGTTTCGCCGACTTGTCCACCGCAAGTACATGTTGTTTCTGCGCCGTCCACAGCGCAGCCAGTGGCAGCTGAGGATGCAGCCAGAGCTCCTGCGGTAGAAAACGACGGGTAGCCAGAATAAACCGCGGCACTGGCTATCGCTGCTAGAACCGCAAGTCGCCGTCGAGATGACAGGCAACTTTTGCGCGGCGCCAATCGCTTCATGGCTCCGGAGGCGGTTTCTGAGGGCGTGTCTGGCAGAGCTGGGACGGTCAGCATCGTCAAAAGCTGGTTGAGATTTAAGAAAAGGAAAGACACAATCGCCAGACTTCCAGAGATGTACTAGATCGCCAGCGTGCGTCAGAGCAAGACACGGGAAAACTCGCGCCAAAACGGGTGCTCCTGCGCGCTGAATGATGGAACAGCAACAGCAGCTGTAGGGCAAAGGTACTTGCTCGCCGCGTGCGATGACGGACAAAAGCGCATATGCCAGAGGCGCTGCCTTCTTTTTTGCAAAAGGACAAACAACAGGAAACGTGGCGTCTTCCTGGAGGTCGCCAAGACATGTGTTATTCCGCCCCTCCTCTGCAGTCGCATGCGGTCCTGTTGCCGTTCGCAAGACAGCCACTCGCCCGAGGCGCACCCGCGGCAAATGTGTGTGGCGCGGTCGCTCAACTGCCCTTCAGGACTTCAAGTAGAGCTACCCAGCGGAGATGATATGCTAGGAAATCAGGCCCTGTGGCATGTGAAAGCGTACAGTGAGTTGCACAGAGATATTCTTTGTTTCAAGCAAAAGTCGTCTGCCCTGATATCTCATACCCGCCGCGAGAGAGCGAGCACGCCGCATATACCCCGTCGAATAGTTTCTTCTTGTCATGGTGTTTTGTTCTCCAGCATCCCCTGGGCATGGACATGAACGATACCAGCAGTGAGCAGCACGCACATTTCACATCGGAAACTAGGGTGGAGTGAATCTGCTGTGCTCCCCGAGACCGTGCGCGAGTTTGCGGGCACATCCGCCCGGTAACGGTGATAAGTCGCGTTGAGCCAGCACTTGCTCTTGTTACCTGAACATAGGCAGGGAGGGTTTACCGGTCTTTTTCCGTCTATGTAACGCATGCGCCACCCGACCGCGTGATAACCCGTGCCTCGGTACTTCTACAGATTGAGTAAACGATACTCGTGAATATTCAACGATTGAGGGGAGGTTTGCGTGCGCTGAACGCCTCAGGAACTCTAGCAGAAGTGTTGACGGGGGCATGCACACTACAGCAGCGCTTGCCCACGGAACAAGTCGGAGGCGCTGAATCTGCAACCACCGGCGAGCGTTAGCGCCACGGGCGTCTTCCCTTTTAGGTGCCGGTGACGAGGCTATTTTCTGTTAGTACCTCATTTCTAGTCGCACTCCGAGGGTGGTTCAGCCGCGGTAGCTTACATCTCTGCGACCCGTGACGGCTACTTAGGCGTTAATTCCTGTACCCTCACGTTTCAGAGAACCTCCCCGGGCCTTCCTGGGCAGGGCGCAGACCAGGAAAAAATGTTGAGTTCTTTCCTTTGCCATGTTGGCTGAATCGAGTCTCATCCAGAAAACCAGCGACGACGGTTAGGCAGTCACGAGGCTGTCCTATGCGCTCAGCATAGGGCATTCAAAAGGCCGTGCGAGGTTAACGAAGTGAGGTTTTTGCTCAACTTAATCACGAGAGGGGCGCTAGACGGGCTCTGCCGTGACACGCGCCTCAGCATAAAGCCCCTCCCGACAGCCGCCCCAAGGACTGTAATCGCCAGCTTCGGAGGCAACATGAATCATATAAACCTCGCTTGAACAAGCAGAAAAGGACTTCCACATGAAGCGCCATCGCTCATTGAGCGTTCCGCTTGCGCGTACGAGGTGGGAGGCTGCGCCATTTCGGGTTCCTCTCAAGTCAAAACAGGGCTGAGGGCACCCCTACATCCGTCGCGCACGCGCCGTTCCGCATTTGCCGCCGGCGAGATTTTTCAAATGCCGCGAGCCATTACGAAGGTGACGGCGAATGCCAGAAGCCAAGAGGAAAAGTGCCGCGAGCCCAGGGACAAGGAGGCAGGAGAACCCGCCTCAATAGTAACGTCGACTCTACACACACTGGATGTTGCCGCCTCCCATTGAACTGTCTTGCTGCCCGAGCTCTCTTTTTCCTGCTGGCATGCGACGACCATCTTCGCCTGCTCCTTCGGGAACTTCTCCACCGGAATCGACAGAGTGAACGAGTTGGCGGTGGGATCGTCGTTTTTCCACCAGCCTTCCTCGAATCCCGGCAGAATCGACTGGTAGTCTCCGTCGCAAGTCTCCTTCGCCTTCTCTGGATCCGAAGAGCAAAACTTGGTCTCGTAGTTCGTGGGCAGCACGGTTCCCTTGTCTCCACAGACTAGAGTGAAGCTGTTCTTGGATGGGTTGAGCGTGACGGCTTGACGAGATTCATTGCTGCTGGCGCCGTAGGCACACGTGACAGTCTGACCGTTTGTCTCGCTAGCTCTGGCTTTGATTGTCACAGCGACTTGGCATAGCTTTTTGTCACCTTGCGTCTTGTCGACACAACCCACAGAAAAACCTTCGTCGGCAAACGGAAGGCTTTCTTCCGGGATAGTCAAGCTCTTGCACTGTTCCGGCACCTTTGACTCCTGGTCACAGTTTTGCCACTGTACAGCGTTCTGTTGCTTTGTAAGAAGCTTGTTAATGTCGAGCTGGCAGTTGTTTAAGCCGTCTGACCCTGCAGGACAGACAAGACTGTTTCCCGCCCCCGTGGGTGCGAACTTTAGTTCGCCCTTGCAATCTACCTCGAGCACATTTGTCTCCTTCGAGATAACAGCACTCGATTTCTGTTCGCTTGTCTTTAGACTCGCTTCGGCGCAGATGCAAGTGGTCTCGTGGCCGCTCGCTCCGCATTCGGCGGACAAAGAATTCACAGCCAGTGCATGTATGGTGCGAGGTGATGAAGAGCCAGAACAAAGAGCTGTAGCGGCAAAAAGCGCTAGAACGGATACACGCAGTCGCAAAGGCAGCAAACCTCTCCGTTGCACACCTCCCTTCACTCCCGTGGCGCCTGCCTGAGAGGGTCGGCAAGCCAAAACTCGAGCAGACGCCATCGTGCGACAGACGGCCAAGGAGCACGAAGGAAATGTATAAAGTCACAAGAATTCTCGATGGTGTTTCCCGCCTAAGGCAATCAAAGAGAGACAGTTCTGCCTATACCGTGGATTGAGAAGCGGTGAACGGTTGCAGGGGCTGCCACCTCCGGCGCTCGTCTACAAAAGCTCACGCTGAATAGAATTCAGAAACTCAACGGCGTGCCGAAAAGGGGTGGGCGCTGAAGCCTCGCAACGGCTCTTTCTGAGAACGACCGAACAGGACCAGAAACAAACATGGAGCTTCCCCAGCGCAACTGCGGCTTTTTGCGCTTCTCTGTCTTGACAAGACAGGCACTCCTTGAGGCACGGGGGTTCCACTGCGAACTCACCAGTAGATCCTCGAGCACGCTAAGGAACAGACGTGACCCGCGGGGGTTGGAGCATCTTGCAAGCTGATGTCGTCTCGACAGAAATAGCGATCATCTCACGCTGCTCCGCCGGCACGCAAAGATACTTTAAACCCTACCTACAGACAGTTTCTTGCTCATCAAAACCGCGTTGGACGAACAGGATCCCGAGGGGCGGCAGATACCATGTCTTTCCGCCCGACCCCTTCCTTCGAGGCACGCCCGGGACTGTTCCTGAAGTCTCTCCGTTTTCACGAAGTGGCTCTTCGAGGTCCAGCATGGAAATGCCCTTGAGTATTCTATTTTCCCTTGGCGCGTCTTCGGGGTCCGACAGAGTTTGTATTTTCGCAGTGCGTGCGTAACAGCTGAGGTAATTCCACCTCTCGCCTCCACTTACTCAGGACGTAGGCACGTGCCTCATAGAGGCTTTGCGGCGGTGGCAGAGCCCTAGCACAATCGAAGCCACAGTATCGTTAGTCAAGAACACAAGCACGAGCCTCTCGTGCCCACTATGTCAAGGGGAGCCATGGTGCTGCGTGCGGCGGACCTGGCTCGTTGTGTTTCATGGCTTTGCCGTTCCGAAGGGCAACGCTCCATTCGAGAAAAGATCTCACAGCCCTCTGTTTGAAGGCAGCCCCTCCGACAAAAGAGACAGCGTCACCAGGGCCAACCCTGTTTTTGGGAAGCTGCCAACCGCGGAACTTCTATTCCAGGACGGCAGTCTTCTCGCCTCTAGATGGCTATACCATCTCCCTGCGAGTATTTGGCAAGAGGACGGCGACGAGCGTGCTCCGGTCATTCATTTGTCTACAAGCAAGAAGCGGCGGCCAGAGCACTGTAGCGTGAAGCCGCCGGCTGCATGCTGCGTCATTTTCTGCAGCGGTACCTTCTCTTAAACCGCAGCCCTCACCTCCCACTCCCATGCCTCGATAGAGACAGCATCCCAGGAGGGCTGCAACCTGTCTGAAACAAGCGCTGCACGTGACTTAGTGAGGCGGTACCATCTGAATCTTCAGGACTTTGCTGGTCTTGCAAGATCACTTCTATGAAATGTACTGTTGCACTGAAGTGGGCCGCCTTTCGCCAATGACGCGCTTCTAAGTTTGAAAGTGGATCGCTGCGAGGCCAGGGATTGACAAAATGGACGTGACGCGCTCTTCGGAAACTAAAAGGGCTGACCGCCGTGCTCCCGCTGAAAGAGCGCCGCCGAGCAACTAGGTAGACACGCGTGCTATGCAGATGGCCTAGTGCCCCGTAACCCGGGTCTCTCTGCTTTTTGTTGAGAAGGCCATAGACAGAAAGGGCAATGCGTGCTAGCAGCAAGCATGTGAGTAATCCCGCCACTTGTAGGGCTCTTCGCATACTGGAGATGGACAGAAGGATTTGAAGCGCCAGTTTTGGTGAGAGGCAAAGACAAGCACACAAGGAAACTCGAGCCGGCTTGTTGTCCTACCCCGCCTCTGCGCCGACCAGTCGCTCGGATATGCTCAGGAACCTGCGCCGGCGAGATGCGTGAAAAGAGCGCCTCTTGTGTCCACGATTTCGTTGCTGTATGTATGTGATCAGCATATACCGCCTGTTGGCCACAACAGAAACTGCCCTCATGATGTCTGGTCTCCCGAGCTGAAGTACGAACGGAACACCAGTCAGTGGGGCACACCCTTGGTAATCACGTGCCGACTAACAACGGAGATCGAGTGATACTGAACTACGAACCAAAAAATGATTCTCTGTCTACACGCTAAACCCTGCTTGTCTACACGCTGGCGATTGCGGCAAGCGTTGGGGCAACAACGAACAAAAAGCGCACGCCTTCCACCCTCGTAATTATGGATGAGGATGCACTAGGATCGATAGTCACTTCAACACTACATACCGTTGAGCCTGATACGCCTTCTGGAATTCCCTCGCCTCCGGATGACGGCTTCTGCTGACAACCAACCACCATATTTGCCTCATTTTTCGGGAACTCGTCAACGGGAATCGAAAATGCAAAGGAGTTGCGTTGGGCATCTGTTTTCCACCACTTCTCCGCATAGCCAGGAAGCATGGTCTTATAGTCTCCACCGCAAGTGTCTTCCCCGTCCTTTATTTCCGAGGAGCAGTACGCAGCTTTGTAGTTCGTCGGCAACACCGCTCCCTTTTCTCCACAGACCAGAGTGAAGCTGTTCTTGGCTTGGCTCAAAGTCACAGTCTGGTGAGAAGTGTTGCTGCTGGTGCCGTAGGCGCAAGTGACAGTCTGACCGTCTGCCACGCTAGCTCTGGCCTTCACAGTCACGGCGACTCTACACTTGGGGTTTCCTCCTCCTTTCTCAGTGCAACCAACTACAAATTGCCCGTCAACGTACGGAAGGTTTTCTGATGGAATGGTCAGGCTCTTGGATTGTCCGTCTGCTTTCTCAAGCGGTGTGGCGTCCGTCCAATGAACGTCGGTTGGGGATCCAAAGAGCAGCTGGTCGATGTCAATACATGAAGACGTCTGCTCGCCGCCGGTGCATTTCAAGGTTGTATTCTCTGCATTGCCTACTGTCTTCTTTTTCAATAGGTCTGGGGCATAAACCAGGGGCTCCTTGCACTGCAGATGGAGCGTATTCTTCCCCTCTGATATGATCACCGTCAGTGGGTTCTCAGCTTTGGAGGTTTCATCGCAGGTGCATACGGCACCTTTGTCACTCCCACCACAGCCGGGAGTTACTTTGGCAGCCACTGCATCTACGGCATCGCAGAACAGAAAAACCGTGCAAACAAATGACACTAAAACCACTGCATGTCGTCGAGTGGCCAACGATGAGCTCCATTGCAGCCGCCTCGAAGGAGCTGCAGCGGGAGCTCGTAATTCGGTGTACGTCATACGCGAGAGTGAGTCCATGATTCTTTATTGAGAGGGTTGGACGCACAAACAACCGACAGAAAACTAAAAACGGCGGTAGTCAAACTAGATATGAAGCTTCACCGCTCAAGACAGGTGATGCCGGGCGAGGATGCTCCAAAAATCCCGGCAATGCTCTGGCTATAGTCGCAGACGGGAAAAATTGACTCGACCTTCCCCTGGACCCCTCTAAAAGGAAGCAGGTGCCAGATAATCCTCAAGAGCATGCACACTGTGGCAGGTTTGTTGCATGTTTCGATCGGATGGCGTTCTGCTTCTCACAAGACAAGCCACTGCGCCCAGCTGCCGACCGGCCGGACAATGCGCCGGAGAGGGAGGCTCGACGCGGAAGTCCTGTCCTGTCCAAAGGGGCGCGGGGTCGCGCAGAGGGTTAGCAGCGGATCAATAAAGAATTGTTTCCACTCTTCCCCGCCGACTGACGATCTCTAGTTCATAGTCTGACATATCACAGGGGGTGCGGACACTCCACGGATCGTCATAGCGGAAGCGAAGCAGAATTTAAATGTCCCGTCCATGGCTGCTGCGCCACGACATGTCTTGAACAGCGTTGAAAAATCATGCTGACTTGTGAGGTTCCGTCGGTAAATGGGAACAACTCTTTCCCATCTCAAGACGAGCGGGCAAAGGCGAGCCTCATGTTGCCTTTACACGCAGAAAACGTCCCAGGAAAGCTTTTGATAATTCAGTTGTCTTCACAACGGCTCCTGCCGCAACTTCCCGGCGGCGCTACATAGATACGTGCGCGGTGTGCTCCTTTTGGCATAGTCGCTAACACAGGACGGCGTGAATCGAAGCACAACAACTCGAGGGGTCCAGGCGAGTCTGATACGGCTGTATGCCATTAAATAGCCAGGAATAGAGCGCTTCCCCTTCAGTCAACTTCAATTCGGCACTTGACCCGTCCGACGCGGGTCTACCGCAGCACTACAGTGCACGAAAATAGCAGCACTGTTCAAGAACGGTTAGGACCTAGGTGTGTTGCGGAGATTCATATTTACCTTCATGTGAACGGCGTTGGAAAATTACTATTTGGCGAGTGGTGGGAACGGGGAGTCGAGTGCCTGGGTAAGGGCGACTCTGGTGATCTGCTCTGCTTGGCAGGGGCCGGCATCACCTGCTTCAAGAAAAGGCGGAGGAATGCAGTACTATGCGCGTAAATCGGTTCCCTTTTTTGTGCTCGTTTTTACTTCATTGGACACGGCAGGCGAGTGCAAGCCTGATTCCATCCATCAGAGCCGCGCAGCTGCGGATGCCGCCAACAGGACCGTTCTTGGCTGGACCACATATTCATTGTTCAGTAACCACGAACTGTTTGACATATTCTTAAGCAGCCGCACACAGTCGGTCCATTCATGCCCGTGATCACCAATAGATTGTCTGGCTCTAACGCACTTGGCCCTTAGCAGTACTCCCCGAACCCTGGGTTTCCGGTCCCATTCTCTGTATGTGCTCTGGCAGTGCCTTTCTGTCGCTGTTTTTGGAACCGTAGGTGAGGGCTCTGCGTCTCAATGTGGATTGGCGATCCATGTTTCTGGGGTGCGAAAGCCTCAACGCAATGCCTCGTGAGGAGTCCTGTTTGTTCCAGCGACCGAGCTGACCTGAACAGGCAATAACGTGGCAGTGCGGCGTGTTGCAGTCTGTGGCGCGCAAGATTTCCTGCCCCCGGCGGGTGGTCTCGGAGCACCCATAGACAAGGATGCGTCGAGTAGCCTCATCACGAAAGAGGGCAGCGAATTTTTCGAGACTTGACTGGACGGGAGTCTTTGGCCTACATGCACAAATCTCTGAAATCAAGACATACGACTGCAGAAACCGAGAACGTGCACAGGGACTACTCGTAAAGCTCCGCGAGCCAGCAATGCACTCAAATGCCTTGCGTTGCGGCGGCCGCAATACCAGATCCCAAAAGCATCAGAGAGATACGAGAACTCACTGCAGACAGTGATGGAGAGGCGCCGGCCTCGATCGTCACATCAACAGCACACAGGGTTGGGCCTGATACGCCTTCCCCTGTCACCTTGCTCTCGGTCTGTTGTGTCTTCTGCTGGCAGCCGACCACAATCTTCGACTGCTCCTTCGGGAACTTATCAGCCGGAATCGAAAGCGTGTACGATTTGCCCTCATCCCGTTTCTCCCACCACTGCTCTTCGTAGCCAGGCAAAATAGACTTGTAGTTGCCGTCGCACGCCTCTTGATCGCCCTTCAGTTCCGCTGGGCAATAAGCCTGGTCGTACTTTTTCGGCAGCACCTCTCCCTTCTCGCCGCACACCAGGGTGAAGTTGTTCTTGGAGGGACTCAGCGTCACGGACTGACGCGACTGGTTGCTGTTGGCTCCGTAGGCACACCTGACGGTCTGGCCCTCTGTAACGGACGGTCTCGCCGTCACCGTCACAGCAACTTTACAAATCTTCTGGTTGCTGTTATTGCCGTCAGCACAGCCAACAGCAAAGCGTTCGTCGATGAATGGAAAGTTATCCTGAGGGACTGAGAGAGTCTTGCACGTCGATGCCGCTGGAATCTCTCTCTGCGCACAGTCTGTCCATGTTACGTTCTTCTGGTTGTCGGCGAGAAGCGTGTGAAGGGCGACGCTGCAGGCGCTTAAACTCTCGTCCTCCGCAGTACACACCGTTTGGCTAAGACCCTTCGGCGCGCATTCCAAACCTGACTTGCATTCTAACTTGATTCCATTGTTCGTCTGCGATAAAATGGCAGCCTGAGCCTTCCCCTCTGCGACGGTTTTTGTAACATCGCACGTGCAGGTGGTCACCTTGCCACTCAGGATACATTCGGGGACTAGCTTTGTTTCCGATGCCAGAGCCCGCACGTGAGAAAATGTTGTGTGAACAGACAGAGCGATCAAACCCATGGAAGAAAGCAACACCATCAGTCCGACCTGATAAGACGAACAGTATCTCAGTCGCGCACCTCGTGGAGAGCGGACGAAGGCGGGAGGTTTAGCGTACATCGTGGTCGCGAGCTGACCCGTGGCATGACAAGAGAGCACCTGGAAATATCAGGTCAAGTCAGGTCAACGATCTATACCGTAATCTACGAAGGAGCGAGATGATTAGTCTGAGAAACTGCTTAAATCCTCACTGCTGCAATGCGCACGTTGTTTATCATTACACCTTGCCACTGTTGCAGACCCCGAGTTGGCGCGAACTACGCGGCTTGAGCCGTAGGTTTCGGCTGGCGGGATGGAGGGCGTGAAACGCAGAAACAGTTTTGGGCCACGAGTATTCCAGCTCAAAGGATGAAAACCGCAGCATGATTCCTGTCTGCTGGAAAATTAAGAGGGCATGCACAGTAATGATGCCAGGGCAGACGGCGGCAACGGTTCGCGTTGGGGGGTGGGGGGGGGGGGGGGGGGGGGTTGCCGCCTCCTGCAAGACAGGCCGGTGATTGCGCGCGGGCGACGCGACCTCGATGCGGCGAGCGCAGTGTAGGATCCCAGAGGCGCGAGGACCGAATTATATCTGGCTACGACATCTACTTCCTCATCGCCTGTGAGCGCCAGAATGCACTCGTCGTGGAGGAGTTGAGGAACGGCTTCGGCGAAATGCTGGAGTCGCGCTGCTTCGCGCCCAGGTCAGGTGGACTTGTTTTTTCAAGGTTGCGCCACATTCGGTAGAGAAACACTTGCCTCTCTGTTTACATCATCAGTGAGTCATATTTATCACATGCTCTCGCACTGCGAGAGCCGAGGAACCAAGGTATCGGTACACGCAGCGGAATCGAACTGCTCGGGCACAAAGTTCACTCTCCTAAAATGGAACATCGCTGCCCGTTCGCCGTTGTTGTGGACTGCTGTAGCTCACGTGAGCAGTCACTACACGTATGTTTGATTTATATTTAGCCGCTAATATGCAATCATCCAGATATGTTTATCTATCTTGTGCTTTCCGTGGCCATCAGGTTAAGTGCATTAGCAGAGCAGATTTAAGAAGGCTATTGTGGATATAGAACCAATTGAACACCGTGTATCAACTGACAAAGACAATGAGGGTAATCTGGTATCCTTGTGGTACCGTGATATATAATATACTCACGGACCGCACAGCTGTGGGGTCGGTGTGCACTTTGCTTTCGCGTTCTGTGCTGCGTCGGTTCATGATCCCCTCTGCGGCAACCGGGTCCCAATCGCCACGCCGATACATCTCTACGGAATGCCCTTGCAGTGTACGAGAGCCGTCCCCCAAGTCGTGGCTACGCATTCTCTCTCGCCTCCACAGAGCTGACTCCAAGCGACGTCATGAACCCCCCCGAAACATTCCTCTATCTCTATCCCTTGTCCTTGGCCTGGAAGTTCGGGAGTGGTGTTGAAGGGCCTGTCATCTACTAAATAGCAATGTGAACGCAAATTGTCTCTCCACTAAATCGAATCGCCTAGGCAACAGCTACGTTATTTGGCGTTTGTGAGTGTCTCACTTTCCGAAACGAAACAACCATAAACTACGCTGTGCGCGAATCTGGTATTCTAGAGAAGGCAACTTCCCTGTTCCCTGCAGTTTGTAACAAACGTGGCTGTCTCTTGTTCGCCATCTCATGCATTGGCCATCGGTCGAAACGCCAGAGCTTTCTAAACCAGGTGCACGAGATACACTGGCGATAGTGGCACTCAGAGAGTCATATTTTCACGACTCAGATCAACGTTGCGTTTCTGTCGGGGAGTGGCGCGTAGTTGGATAAATCTGGTTGTTGGACGCCAGCGGCACGTTTACGTCGGGTCTCCAGTAATCGACCAGAAGGATTTAGTGTAGTAGGATTCGTGTCACTCTAGAATTCGTACACGGCCTGGAATACCCACCCAAAAACCACGCTCATTCATATTTACTTAAGCACCAGGTCAGGCACGTGCGTCCTTCTCGCTCGCAAGCTCTGGAGCCAGCGACACGTGTACCACGGCAACAAAAAGGTCCCTGTTCCTTCCAAGCGTTCCAAAACTGCAGGTAAACGATACGAAAGATGCCACACCTGCGCGACGACGAACGACCTTCTCGATATGTTTTCCGTGGTCTGCAGTGGTGCCTGTGTTGTCAGAGACAGCCCGCATTACCACAAGCAGGAAGACGGACCATCCGCACTCTGCGGGTAATTCGGTCGGCGGTAGCTCTGCTTACGAACGAATGAGACCGACGAGTGCAGCAGCCCCGGAAAGCACCGCGTCCGCCGACGCCGGCAGTGACGACGGGGATGCAGACGCGCCTGCCTCGATGGTCACATCTACGCTGCACACAGTAGGACCTTTACCACTTGGTGCTGTGTTCTTGACATTGGCTCTCTCGTCCTTCTGTTCGCATCCGACCACAATCCTCGCCTGCTCCTTCGGGAACTTGTCGACCGGAATGGAAAGAGTATACGATTCGGCACCCTCGCGCTTCTCCCACCACTTTCCTTCGTATCCCGGAAGAATAGTCTGGTAGTCACCTTCGCAAGACTTCTTTGCGTCCTCTGACCCTGGGGAACAAAATGACGTCTGGTAGTTGGTCGGCAACACCGTTCCCTTCTCTCCGCACACCAAAGTAAAGCTGTTCTTGGATGGACTCAAAGTCACAGCTTGGTGAGAGGGATTGCTGCTGGCGCCGTAGGCACACGTGACAGTCTGACCGTCTGTCAAACTAGCTCTGGCCTCCACCGTCACAGCGACTTTGCACTTGGGCGTTTCATTGCTCGCTGAGTCCAAGCAGCCGACCACAAAGTGCCCATCAATATAGGGAATGTTTTCCGGTGGGATTGTCAGGCTCTTGGGTTGCCCCGTTGCTTTCTTCTTAACTTCCGTCCACTGGACGTTGGTCGGGGATCCTGCGAGGAGGTCGTCAATGTCCATACATGGGGGGCCGTTATCTTCGCCACACTTGAGGGTAGAAGAGTTCGCATCGCACACCTTCTTGCGTGATAGTCCATCTGGAGCATAATGCAGTCCATCTCTGCACTCCAGGTTGAGCACATTCCTCTTGTCAGAGAGACTTGCGACCAGAGGAGTTGTCAGCTGGGTTTTATTGTCGCACGTGCATACGGTCTCGCTCTCGCTTGCCACGCAGCCGAGCGCTTCAGCTGCCTCCGGGACATGATTGGCGAAGCATGAAGTGCCGACCAACAGCAAAATGGAATTGGCAAATACCAAATAAAACACTGACCCCCACTGCCGTGCCAAACACGAATGCCCGTGTGGATATCTACATCGGAAGAAGGGCAAGGCTTTACAGCGTAGTTCGGCGGATTCGTGCTTCACCATTTTACAGAGAAGTGTTGCCAAGGGAATCCTATGAAAATATACAACAGTTACGTTGACAGAGAAGGGAACGCGTCGAGGACGTCCATGCAACCATGAGGTTGCATGTGAACACGCTCCTACGAAGACACTCCACGCCTGAGCAAGCGCGCCGCTGGAGCGCAGCAAAAATGTCGCAGTTTGCAGGGAAAACATTGAAGAAGGATTAGCTAGAACTCATCAGAGCCGATGCGCTTGCGCGCTTTTCATTTCGGGTCTTCTCAGGATGAGGGAGCACCGCGGGACGATCTACCCGACGCCCACCTGGTGGTAGAAAACCCCAGCGGGGAGGGGCGGGGGGCGCTACCCAGTTGTCTCTTGCGCAGTCGGAGTGATAAGTCCTGAGGCTTAATACGCCAGAAATCTGGTGTAACGAGTGTTCGGTGAACCCTGGTACTCGTTCCCTGCGCACTGGAAAGGCCGCGACCCCGGACTATGCCGGCTGGACTGCAGCACCTCTGTACGGCTCGGTGAAGTTGAGAACCACCTGACGGCAGAGGAGTTCTGCACGATCATGCGAGATGGACTGGACCGAGTCTGTGCTTTAACTGTGCCTTCTTCTTACGGTTGGCGCTGAATACATGAGGGGCTCGTAGCATTTGAGGAGGCACGGCAGCAACGGACATGAGTTGCCGTGGTCATCAAGGGCGGTATGCAATATTCGGGACAATGCTTCGCCTTCGATAGCGATTCGTAAACACCCGCGGCCATTCCCTCTACCACGTTTCTTTGGTCTCCTAGCAAGCCGAGACTCCGCATGCCGACTTCTAACTGAGCTCTATGCGGTGCCAGGGTGTGAGAAGTAGGGCTGTCCACCCACATGTAGTACCAACTGATTTGTTGGTGATTAATTGAACACGGTGGCGGTTGCTCAGAGTCGCAGGCACTATGCGCGCAACATTCGTCTGCTGTGCGAAATTCCGAGCAAATGAAGTATGGTGTGCTTCAAGCTTCCTGCCCAAAAACGTGCCCTAGTTTCGAAAGTACCGACGAACGTCTGTTACGTGTGCTGCTGTGTCTTTCGAGGAAGTTCACACTAGAGTACATCTGCTGCGGAGAGTCAACATGCCGCGATCCGCTCCAGGCGCCTGTATCCATCTTCACTGCTAATCGTAGACAGAGAACATTCTTCGTGCACTGACTGCACGTCTTGTGCTTGAACTTTCCTTAACGAACCAAACATCTCAAGCCTCACCATGACCTTCCAAAAAAGACGTTTCAGGCAGCCTCACGGAGTGCCTCCTCATTCCAAGAGCGGGATTCAGCTCACGCGGAGTGCGCCAAGGCCACGGCACCAGCTGCCCAAAGCCAACACGTCCAGCTTCTTTCGACCGGAGACACTGCAAAGGAACTCGCCTCAATGGTCACCACAACATTGCATACCGTGGGACTCGATGCGCCCTGTGCGCTCTTTTGCTCTGCGCTCAGCTGCTGCTTCTGGTGGCACCCGACCATAATCTTTGCTTCTTCGGTCGGAAATTTGTCCGCTGGAATCGAGAGAGTGAACGTATTGGCATTGCTGTCACTGTGCCACCAGTTCCCTTCGTATCCCGGGAGAATAGTCTGGTAGTCACCTTCGCAAGACTTCTTTGCGTCCTCTGACCCTGGGGAACAAAATGACGTCTGGTAGTTGGTCGGCAACACCGTTCCCTTCTCTCCACAGACCAGCGTGAAGCTGTTCTTGGATGGACTTAAAGTCACAGCTTGGTGAGAGGGATTGCTGCTGGCGCCGTAGGCACACGTGACGGTGTCTCCTTCTGTGACGGAAGGTCTTGCCGTCACCGAGACTGTCACTTTGCACTTGGTAATTTCACCCTGGGTACATCCGACTGTAAACTGCTCATCGGCGTACGGGAAATTTTCGCGTGGAATAGATAGGGTCTTACACTGGCCTTCCGCTATCTTGTCTTTCTTTGCGCATTCTGTCCATGTTACTTGCGCCGTGTTGTTGGCGAGAAGCTTGTTAAGATCGAGGTCGCAAGCTGTCCAGTTGCTAGCTTCCGCGGAGCACACAGTGCTCTTTTCCAACCCTTTCGGAGCACATATCAAGTCCCGTTGGCAGTCCACCTCCAGCGCGTTTGCCTCTCTCGAGAGGGCGGCGGAGAACAGCTTCTCACCTGTCCTGCCCTCCTGTACGTCGCAAGAGCACGTGGTCTCGTTGCCTACTTTCGGGCACGGGGTGGCTCTTGGGACCTCAGCCAGAGCTCCGACGATGGAAGAGTGCGTATAGACAAAAAGTCCCACTATACCTGCAAGCATCATGACAGCATGAAGCTTCACGCTAGAAATCAACCATCCTCTCCTCTGCAATTCTGCGTTCCGTGCCTCCGAGAAGACACCACAGATATAGTAAAATATCTCTGATTCGGGCTCCATGGTGCGTCATATGATGCTGTCGCAGTGCCTGGGAACTGCAATCAGCGAATTATCTGTTACGTGTGTAGGATTTGACGGAGAAAGAAATGGTTATGTGACTCCAGCGAGTTATCCGTGCGGAAGGCGCTGCTACCTTGGCAACAGTCGGCAGACTGGCACTCGCAACGCCGACCACGAGTCTCCTCTCGCACAGGGCGGCACAACTCCATGGACCGTTAGATTCTGAATGACCCAGTCTCGAAGGCGCAGAGCACTACAGAACCACATAGCCAACAACGGATACTGGAACACAGCGGAGATGCCCAGGCGCGTGCTGTGTCGTTTCGCAGAATCGCGCGCTCGCGACGGGTGGGTCGCCACCGACAAGACAGCCCACCTGGAGGCGGGTGTGGCAGACGGTGAATGCGACGTCCTGAACATTGGAGAAAGGGAGCATGTCTCAAAACGATGGGGTTCGACATGACCCACCTCGGCTGGAGATTTTAGCTCAAGTATAGATCAAGGATCCGCAGCTTCTCCGACCACGTGCGGATTTAGCCTGTAGGCTCAATCAGGGGTACATCGGAATTCTCCTGGAGACATTGCGCACACCCTGTCACGTCTTCATGGTATTGTTACACGCTACCACCGTAAAGTGCATCGACCTTTTCAGCTCGATTTGCATCTGTTTCTGTTTAAGCCTTTGCATGCTACAAACACAGAAAAGGGCGTACGATAAACGGCAACTCGAGGACGCGCAACGGGAGTGACAGCCAGATTGTCTTTGGGGCCCTGGATCCTCTTCTAAGGCGTGCGTGCGACTAGCCGTCCGCTTTCCCTTGAAAGCGCGAAACGCGTACAATGACTTTTCGGTGTTTGGCAGGCTGCAGAGTTCCTCTGTCGAGTCATGGGTGCCTTGCGAGAGGCGTACTTGCTCCTGTCAGACGAGCGCGCACGCCCCTTGGCGACGGAGCGGTGACGCCTTGGGGACTACGAATCCCCGTTCTTCCTCGTGGGTCCATCTCTCACGATCACATAACAGCATCCGTCAGCTTAAAATGGTAATATTTTTGCGCCTCACAATACCTTCGTCTCGCACGTGGGAAGACACCCCTCTTGTCGATGTTTTATTTCCCGAACGGCTACACTAGAGTTTGTCTCGCAGCAGCGCAGAATCATCTAATAGTTGAGTACTTCATACAGTGCGCCTCTGCTGTCTGCCCGCGGTGCCAATTCCCTACTGTCGATACGATACTCACACACCGCAGGTGCCTTTCGCCGGCAGCGGTGTCTCAGTACGTAGTAGGTGAGCGTAACTCAGGACGGTGCCTGCGAAGGCGCTCGGGCCTTGGCACACCTCATTGATACGGTCTCCCCTATGGAAAGGAGAGGCTTTGGTGTGTAACCAACTCAGGTCTTTGTTAGTGCAGAAAGCGCACCCGCCTCACGCGTGGAAACTGTGCTTGTTTTTGCATCCTCTGGGAAATCATGTTCACGCGAAGAGCTGCGGCATTGCAAACATACCAACGCACGCTAGAAAACGTGTCACACCGCCAGCCCTGGCAGACAACGGAGCAGCGGCGTCGACCGTCACCTCAACGTTACACACAGTTGGACCTGAGGCTTCATCCCTATCCCTCTGTTGCTCGCTGTGCGGCTCCTGCAGTCTCTGCTGGCATCCAACGATAATCTTCGTCGGCTCTCTCGGAAACTGATCCACCGGGATGGAAAAAGTAAACGACCTCGCTTTTTTATCTTCCTTCCACCAATCTTTCTCGTAGCCAGGAAGAACAGACTGGTAGTTGCCACTGCAGGCTTCCTCATTCCCCTTCGGCTCAGATGTACAAAAAGTCTCGTCGTACTTCTGCGGGAACACCTCTCCCTTCTCTCCGCACACCAGAGTGAAGCTGTTGTGTGTCGGGTTTAGCTTTACAGTTTGGTGCAACTGGTTGCTACCGGCTCCGTAGGCACAAGTGACTGTTTGCCCTTCGGTCAAGCTAGCCCTCGCCTTCATCGTCACTGCAACTCTGCACTTCTTCTGATTGTCGGCACTGACGCAACCAACAGCAAACTGTTGGTCAGTGAAAGGGAGCCTCTCCTGCGGGATGGAAAGAGCCTTGCATTTGCCTTCTTTTTTGGCCTTAGGTTCGCATTCTGTCCAGTTTACGTCGGTCGGGTTGCCGGAGAGGAGTGTGTGGAGGTCGAGTTTGCACCCAGGGAACTCCTCCTGTGGAGAGCAGACAATGTTGTCTGCCGCTTTGGGCGCAAACTCTAGCTTTCCCTGGCAGTCCAGTGTGAGCATATTCTGGCCTTTTGACAGGACAGCGGACATGCCTTTTCCATTTTCCTTGACGCTCTGTTCGGCGCATGTGCACATAGTCTTGTTGCCATCCTCAACACAACCTGTAGCCCCTGTTTCTGCGGTCACTGCTCGAGTCGTTGAAAACGATTGGCAACCGGGGTAAATCACCAAAGTGGCCGTGAGCACGAGCAAGGCGAATTTCGCTGGAGAAAACAAACAACTCCTCCTGACCTTTCCTTGAATTGAGCCAGAGGCAGCCTGAGATGCAGAGCTAAGGGTAGACGCCATGGTGCCGAGAGAGGACAAAGTGTATAGAGGGTGAGACAACAAGCGGAAAGCCTGCAACCAGCTTTTCGGTGATGGGGAAAATGCAACTTAAAGTTACCGAGCGCAAACAGGGACACCCTCTGATATTTATTCTGTGCCTTGAAAATGACGGAGTCGCAGCCGTGAAGAACGCGGCGTGCCCTTCAGCAGAAGCGTGCGACGGCACTGGCGAAGAGAAACAGCACGCGACAGACGGAAGTATAATAATCTCTCAAGACTCCAGGCTTTGTCGGAGAGCTGCAACATCCGGGGCGAGCGGAGGCCTTCAACTACCCGTAAGACAAGGCCTGCTGCATTGCTAGCGAGCGCCTTCAATGGCATGTCACCCGCCACAAGACAGGAATTCATACGGTGGGATGCTAGCGCTGGCGTTAAGTTTCAGAGAGGCGCACGCCTGCCTCCGTTGATTCACGAGAGTCCCTGAGCGGCGTGCGCAGCCCCATTACCGCGGAGCTTCTCTAATTGCAGGTGCTTTCAAAACTGCACCATGAGGGGGACTTTTTTTCCAGCAGTTCGCATGTTGGCGACGACCACGTGCGGGTGGCCTGAAAGGGTCCTAATCCTTGACCACCTCTACAGTCGGAGGGATTTGCAAGGCGGACGGAACCGAGGTTGTCATGGATCTTGATAGTCGTCGCGACTACTAGGGGAAACCGAAGAAGGAGGTCGAGGTTCGCGGAATTGTTAAGTCGGCGGCGAAGCGCTGTGTCACGTAATGTAGCATCCTAAGGCTTCGCCTCAGAAACGTGAATATTCCGGCCTTCGGCTGTCGAAAACGAGGGTACAAGAGGTGGAATCGGATGGAGGTCGAGCAGACGTAAGGTGTATGGCCTTAGCCCATTATGCGAGCAAGCACCTACATCTTACTGGAACAGCCGTGTCCAGTGAAAAGCTTGGAGAGGCCCGCGCTTGACAGCAACGGATCTCGCACCTCTGCACTTTCGCTGACACACAGATCGAGGCTCTGCAATCCGGGAGGCTCCTGACGTTCCTCGGAAATTTCACCGAGATGGCAGAGCCCTTCACGGTGAAGCCGCGTCCTCCAGCAACCACACAACGAGGCGGCTTGCAGTGTCTGTTCGCTCAAGGCACCGCGCAGGAGCTCTCTTTCCTAAAATGTGTTCGTCGCCTTCCATCGCAAATCATACGCAGTAGATGGCTGAATGTGGTCACGGACACGCAAGATCCACAGTTCCACACGCTCCTCAGAATATTTCCATGCATTAGTATTATCGGTCTGCTGCCTGTTCTCTCCCTGACTTCTACCACCCATCATCTTACATATGCGGCAGAGGAGGTCGCCGCAAGGTGCAGTTCATCGTAATGAGGCCGCAGGCCTCATTTTTTGAATGCGGAGTGTTGCTGCCGATAACCAGTCGGCAACTGCCGCGCTCGCACCGAAATGAATTGCCTCTCTTGTGGGCTGCCCCCGCTGCTGGATTTGAACAAAGTTCGATCCGAATTAAGCAGCGCCCTTGCAGTCAAATGCAATAGCTGCCGCTAAAGTAAGTAGCCGGTTGAGCACTAGCACAGAATTCTGTCGCTGTCGCCTATGCATGGGAAGTGGTGAACGCGACGACTGTGCCAACAGTTGCAAACACTGGGTACGCCCCTGATGACCCCACAGACAATGAAGAGGATGCATTAGCTTCGATAAACACATCAACACTACAAACGGTGGATCCTTCTGCTGGTGCATTTTTCTTGTCTTCACTGAGCGGATACTCCTGCCGGCATCCGACCAACAGTTTCGCCGCCTTTGATGGGAACTTGTCGGCCGGCACTGAAAGCGTGAAGGAGCGGGCCTTGTCGTCTGCGCTCCACCACTTGTCTTCATAGCCAGCAAGGATCGTTGTGTAGTCTCCGCTGCAAGTCTCGCTGGCATCCTTCGAGTCTGGAGAGCAATACGTCTGTGCGTATGCCTTGGGTAAGACCTCCCCCTTATCTCCACACACTAAAGTGAAGCTGTTTTGGGAAGGGCTCAGCGTGACAGCTTGGCGTGTTTGATTGCTGCGCGCCCCGTAGGCGCACACGACAGTTTGGTCGTTTTTCGCCGTTGCCCTCGCCTCAATCTTCACGTCAACCTTACAGCTCGTTGTAGAGCTGCTCGTAGACGAGATGCAGCCGACAACGAACTTTTCATCGACAAAAGGGATGGTCTCCGGCGGGACTGTGAGGGATCTGGATTGGTCTTTGGCTCTGCCCTGTGCTGTAGTGTCTTTCCACTGAATGCTGGAAGTGGTTCCAGTAAGAATATCCTTAACGTCTAAGCACGAGTCGTGTTTGGTACTGCTGGTGCTGCCTTTGCATTCTGTCAGGTCGTCCGTGCCCCCTACGCAAGCGATGGAGCCCGTCAACTCGGCGGGTGCGCACTTGAGACCTTCTTTGCAGACCATTTTCAACGTATTCTTCTCCTGGGAAATGGTCGCCGTCGAAGTCTTCTCAGATCGGGAAGGCTGTGCTGCGCATGTGCACGTGGTGACGTTGTCAACCTCCACACACATTGAGGTTTCCTCGGTCCCCAATGCGCTGATCAGGGAAAACGAATGAATAGCTACAATGACACAACACATCAGCGCCACCAGCTCTGCTCGACCTGAAAAATATGGTCCTCGTCGAGGCTTTCTCGCCCCGGCATTGAAAAAGTCCTGGAGCACGTGGTTAAGCTCGCAGGAGAGAACCTCCATCATGAGACACAGTTATTTGTGACTGACGAAACAAGCGTATTGTCGGCCGGAGGAGGTACGTCTGCCTCTAATGTGGGGTTCTATGTCGCAAGCAAAAGGAGTCGGACGCTCGTCAATGCAGAGGAGATCGCGTGCGCGAGAAAAAAAAAGAACTGCACGGGGGAAACGAAACCCTGCGGACACCGGAGGTTGCAGTGGTTGCGAAGATGCGAGCGAACTGGCGCATATAATATCAAACCCCTTATGAAACTGCTCTGCACTGAGTTTGGTCGCGGTGCGGAGACTTCGACGGGCGTGTCATCTGCATCTTCTCTCGGTCGAACCCTGCGCGTGCTGGGATGTTGTGTCCCGCAACTGGTGTCTTGTTACACCGCGCTGCCGAATTACAATCCGAACACCATCGCGGGCTGGGCGGACGGGCGCGCTTATCTCGCAGCCGACTCTGAAGGGACCTGAACCCTCCTCACCGCTCCTCTCCACACCCGCACGTGTCGCCGCAGCAAAGAACATAGAGTACCGCCCGTACTTGAGCTGGGATCGCTAGATGCCCACATCACCTTGACTTGCTTGGTACTATGGTTTCCGTGCATACCTTTCGGCAGCTGAGTTGCCATCAACTGCGGGGTGAAATGTTTTTGGCACTGCGGGTTTCAACCGACAGGGAACGCGCTTCAGCCTCAGAATGCCCGAGCCAGACTAATTCCTGACAAAACGGTGATCTGCAAGGAATCGCCTGCACTGTTCCCCCGTCACAGCATCTCCCCCCGTTCCAGCTCAGTTTCCCAGGTACCGCGAGTTAGAACTGGCAAGATGAGTGGTTAGTGCTACAGATTCAGCGACCATCGCATCAGTGGCAGAACAGCATGCAGAGCTGGAACTCTCGAGGCATGCTTGAGGCGCGCGGAGCAAGTTTCGCGGGCAGGCAGCTACGATGAGTTTATAGTATCCCACACAGTGCATGGCTCTGACGCAGAGTGCTTTTGCCGGGTGCTCGAGTGCGGGCCTCGCACACGTTTTCCGGCTTTCAAACTGGTTATAGCAGCTGCTTCGACATGAGTCACGAACCACGTAACGGAGTGGCAACTGACGGGTAAATTCAGCCGGCAGTCTAAGTGACAAGCGCCGTGCCTGCCAATGGAACCGGGCTCGTGTTTCTGCCTTAAGGTATCTCCAAGTGGAAACGTACACGCCACAACTACGTAAAGCCTTGGTACGATTTATCCGGAGCGCTTGGACCGTCTACAGCATCACCTGCCCCTCGGCAGCTGGCAATTATCGCCAGTTGCTCTTATATAAGGGGGCGGCGACACGTCTTGGGAGAAGAGCCTCTTTGAAGACAGAAGTCTTATGCTCCTGACGAAAGCTCTTGCCTTGTGGAATGAAACAATATCCACTGGTGGAAAAGAATATATTAGACCTCGTTGTACACGCACGCATCGCAGCTGACCGCACCACATCGCCCGGTAGCCGCTGCAGTATATAGTACTCAAACTAGACGAGGAAAAACAGCGATCACAAATCCCCCCATAAGCCCTGGCAACATACCCCACGCCACTGACGATGACGGGGGAGAGGAAGCGTTAATTGTCACGTCCACGCGGCAGACAGAACCGGATACAGCCGCCGTCTTCTTGTGGTCCTCCATAGGCTGCTTCTGCTGACATCCGACCATAACCTTCTTCTGCTCGGACGGAAACTTGTCCGTAGGAATTGAAAGTGTAAACGAATTGGTGCCTTCGGGATTCTTCCACCACTTGCTATCGTAATCAGCGAAAACTGACGTCCACTTCTCATCGCAGGTCTCTGCCGCGTCAGTCGACCCTGAGACGCAGTAAGTTGTTTCGTAAGTCGCTGGCAACACGTCTCCTTTCTCTCCGCACACCAGAGTGAAGCTGTTGTTCGATGGACTCAGCGTCACAGCTTGGTGAGAAGTATTGCTGCTGGCACCGTACGCGCACGTGACAGTCTGTCCGTCTGTCACCGTCGGCCTGGCCTCCACAGTGACGACAACTTTGCACTTCTTGTTCTCTCCTGTGCAACCCACAGCAAATCGTTGATCGGAGTAAGGAAAATTCTGGGTCGGAATAGTTAGGCTCTTTGTCTCGCCGTTCTCCTTCGCCTTCACTTTCTCGGCCTCCCACGCTACGCTTGTCGCGTCTTCGGCAAGGAGGTCGCTCAGTTTGAGCTGGCAGCCGGTCAGTTCGGTTTGTTCCGCTTGGCAGACAGTGTCCTGCATCTCCTCTGGAGCGCATGCCATCTTGGGTTTGCAGACCATCTTGAGGACGTTTTTTTCCTGCGACAGAGTTGCTGAGAGCGGTTCTTCACCAGCGGCGGGATCGCACGTACATACTGTGTCCTTGTCACCCGGCACGCACTCGTTTTTTGGCGATTCGGCCGGCACTCCTATGGTTTTAAGTGATGCGCAGTTAGTCAGTGCAACCAAACACGCGAGAAAAAACGCCAGAGTGCGTGCACTCTGCATCATCGAGAACAGAGCCATGTTGCTGGTGAACCGTGCGTGACCAGGACAACAAGGACTACGGCTACCGGAGGCCTACACAGCAGATGTGAACTCAACCGCAGGACACTGCTTTATAACATAAGCATACAACCAAAGTATCACACGTGTCTGTTAGGTTGAACAGCGGTGACGCTGCAGCAGGACAAAGCGACTGCCTCCTGTGGCGGGCAATGGCGCGCTGGCGATGACCCAGTCTGCAAGACAACGCGCCGGTCCAGCGCGTGCAGACCGGTTCGGCATGCTGCAAGGATTTGTTTCCTTTGCAAGGGGGGGAAGCGGGACGGGAAGAAGTGGAATGACACACCGCTGTGCTGAGAGCTTCACCAGCGGGCGAGAGTCTCTAAGATGTTAACTCGATCCGGGCAGTATTCTAGAAAGGCCGTTTTCCCAACTGTCACACGGACACCAGTTGTTGTCCTAGGTTGACTACGGGCAAGCATTTCCACGGGTGAGCCCCGGGGGGGAGAACTCATTATTTCCTCGCGGCGACAGGCTAGTTTCTTCTTCCTGGCAAGCAAGGTCGTACATCCACTGCCACAGACTAGCAGTTCGAGAGGCCTCTAGTCCACTCTCCTTCTCCCATTTCCATCTTCCGCGCCCGAGAATTACATATTGCCACACTGAAAGACCCATACATTTTCTCACTGACCGTACGGTCCGTCAAAATGCACTGCGGCACGAAAGGTCGCAGAAGTAATGCTGCGTGATTATTTCTACTGATGCTCTTAGTGGCTAATCTGTGAACCAACTGTGGGCAGAGTAGCAGGTGGTCTTCGAAAGCTCCTTGAAAGAGACTACGCAGATGGGTCACGCATCCTTTAGTGAGAGAGAAGATGCATATATGACACCTTAAAACCCGAATCATGGTGTACCATAGCAATGCCAGTAACGTGTGCGTCCATTTTAACTCTGTGTATGGCTCTGCAAAACAGTGACAATCTGAGGATGGAAAGCAGTGCAGTTTCCGCTGAACTCGGTTTGCTTGTAGAACCTCAGGAAATGGTGCGGCATATGGCTGGGGCGAGAAGAAATCTGTAGCATCCTATCGTGAATGGCGCCAAACGCCTCCGATAGAGAATTGCCATGGCTTGGCACAAAAGACCTCAGACAGTCACACTCACACGCTTCCCTCGCCCCCCCCCCCCCCCCCAAATACGACGGCGTCCATCTCAATAGGTACACGTAAAGAAGGCAACAGCACTAACCCCCCAAAGCAGAGAGAGTTCACCGATAATCGCCGCAGACAGCGCTGAGGCCCTCGACTCTATAGTTACATCAACGCTACACGCTGTCGGCGCAGGTACCTCCTCGTCGCTCTCCTGGTCTGTGCTTGACTTCTCGCTGTGCTGGCATCCAACGATAATCTTCGTCGGCTCTCTCGGAAACTGATCCACCGGGATAGAAAAAGTAAACGACCTCGCTTTTTTATCCTCCTTCCACCAATCTTTCTCGTAGCCAGGAAGAACAGACTGGTAGTTGCCACTGCAGGCTTCCTCATTCCCCTTCGGCTCAGATGTACAAAAAGTCTCGTCGTACTTCTGCGGGAACACCTCTCCCTTCTCTCCGCACACCAGAGTGAAGCTGTTGTGTGTCGGGTTTAGCTTTACAGTTTGGTGCAACTGGTTGCTACCGGCTCCGTAGGCACAAGTGACTGTTTGCCCTTCGGTCAAGCTAGCCCTCGCCTTCATCGTCACTGCAACTCTGCACTTCTTCTGATTGTCGGCACTGACGCAACCAACAGCAAACTGTTGGTCAGTGAAAGGGAGCCTCTCTTGCGGGATAGAGAGACTCTTGCACTCGCCTTTTGTTTTGCCGTTGGTTTCGCACTCTGTCCAATTTACGTCAGGCGAGTTTCCGGCGAGAAGCTTGTGAAGACTGAGCGTGCAGGCAGGTAAGTCCTCCTGCGCAGAGCAGACACGGTTGTCTGCCGCAACTTTCGGTGCAAACTTCAGAGCCCCTTTACAGTCCACCGTCAGCACACTCCTGTCTTTCGACAGGATAGCGGAGAGCTGTTTTCCACTTTCCTTGACGCCTTGTTCCTCGCACGAGCACGTAGTCTTGTTGTCTTCCGGAACGCAATCGGTGGTCACTGTCTGTGCGGTCACTGCTCGAACGGTTGAAAACGACTGGAAACCGAAGCAAATAACCAAAGATGCCAATATGGACAACGGGACTAGTTTCGCTAGAGGAAACGAAGAATCTTTCCATTGTTTTTTTCCCTTGGTTGTGCCGGAGGCAGCCAGAGATGCAGAGCAACCACCAGACGCCATGGTGCCGACAAACGACGAATCGGATAGGGGAGGCGAGAAAGCGAGCAGAACGCCGGAAAACGAATACCCTGGGAGGGAGAAGCTAGCAAGATGATGAATGCAAGCAGAGATACGTCAAATGATACTTAGTCGATGCCATGAAAAGAACGGTGCGCCAGCCGCGAAGAACACGGCAAGCCTTCGACAGATGCTGTGAGACGCCACTAGCGAAGTAAAGGGGCATGCGAAAAGAAGTCCTAAATAAACACTCGAACACCAGCCTTTCTTGAGGGCTGAATCAGTCGGGACAAGATGAGGCCTTACAGAGACCCCAAAGGCAAGTCTTGCTGCATCTCACGAGGTCGGGCTCCCTTAAATGGGCATGTCACCCGCCACAAGACACGAACCCGTAAAACGGGGGGGGGCGGAGGATCTCGGCGCAGAGTCATGGTGCCGAGAAACTCACGCATGCTTTCGATGCCTCATGGAGGGCCCTGTGTGGCAAGCGGATCCCCTAGCCGAGGGGCAATGCTACTTCAGGATATGTTTGCCCTGCACCATAACGGTGACAATACCTCGTCAACACTGAAATTCCAACGTCGGCGAAGCTGTCCGGTGACGTGAGAGAGTCCTAGCCTGTGACTACCACTCGAGTCTGCGCGACTTGCAAGGAGGAAGCCATCAGGGCTGCCAAAGATCTTCTTGCTTGCTATAAGAGGGGGTGGTGAAGGGGGTCGCTGCACGGATTCGCCAAGTCAACGACGAAGCTCCGTGCCACGAACTGTAGCATTTCCGCTGCGCCTCAGGCCTATGGAGCTTCCAGTCTCAAGCTCACGAGAGCGGTGTACAACTGGACTGGAGCGACTGCATGTCGCGCGGGCCTAAGTTGTGTAGTCCACTATGCACGCGAGCACCTCCTGCTTACTGGAATTGCCATATCTAGTGAATACCCTGGACAGGCATGCAGTCGACCGCAGCTGACCTTGCAGCTCTGTACCCTCGATGGCACACAGAGTATGGCGTCTTCTTCACAGAAGATTCCTGATAGTTGTTCGGTTGTTTAGCCAAAACTGCCGCGCCCCTGAGGCTAACGAGGCATACTACAGCCACACGGGAAGACGTCTTGGAGTGTCTGCCTCGTAAAGGCTCCACGCAACAGCTCTATTTCCTAAAATGCGTTCGTCGCCTTCCATCACAAATAATACGCTCCTGGAAGGCTAAACGTGGCTCACGGACTGACGAAGGTCATCTGGGCTCGCAGGCACTCCTGTGGTCCGACAGAGTGCGCATCAGGCTGTGGCACTGAAAGGTTTTAAGATGCGCGGCTCCACATGCTTCCTGGAATGTTCCTATGAAATATTCACAGCACCGGCGCGCTACGTGTTCGCTTCTGGAGTTCTGCCTTCTATCGCCTTCGACACGCGGCAAAGGAGGGCGAGCAAAGGCGCGGTTCATCGTGGTGATGCAGTCCTCGTCATTTGCTTGCAAGCCAAAGTTGCTGAAGTTCGTACTCCGACCGGCTGACGCCTTCGCACGGAACAAATCGCCGCCGATGTGGCTTGCCGCAGCCGCTGCCTTTTTGGGCCTATGCATGAGAAGTGGTGAACGCGACGACTGTGCCAACAGTTGCAAACACTGGGTACGCCCCTGCTGACCCCACAGACAATGAAGAGGATGCATTAGCTTCGATAAACACATCAACACTACAAACGGTGGATCCTTCTGCTGGTGCATTTTCATGTCTTCACTGAGCGGATACTCCTGCCGGCATCCGACCAACAGTTTCGCCTCCTTTGATGGGAACTTGTCGGCCGGCACTGAAAGCGTGAAGGAGCGGGCCTTGTCGTCTGCGCTCCACCACTTGTCTTCATAGCCAGCAAGGATCGTTGTGTAGTCTCCGCTGCAAGTCTCGCTGGCATCCTTCGAGTCTGGAGAGCAATACGTCTGTGCGTATGCCTTGGGTAAGACCTCCCCCTTATCTCCACACACTAAAGTGAAGCTGTTTTGGGAAGGGCTCAGCGTGACAGCTTGGCGTGTTTGATTGCTGCGCGCCCCGTAGGCGCACACGACAGTTTGGTCGTTTTTCGCCGTTGCCCTCGCCTCAATCTTCACGTCAACCTTACAGCTCGTTGTAGAGCTGCTCGTAGACGAGATGCAGCCGACAACGAACTTTTCATCGACAAAAGGGATGGTCTCCGGCGGGACTGTGAGGGATCTGGATTGGTCTTTGGCTCTGCCCTGTGCTGTAGTGTCTTTCCACTGAATGCTGGAAGTGGTTCCAGTAAGAATATCCTTAACGTCTAAGCACGAGTCGTGTTTGGTACCGCTGGTGCTGCCTTTGCATTCTGTCAGGTCGTCCGTGCCCCCTACGCAAGCGATGGAGCCCGTCAACTCGGCGGGTGCGCACTTGAGACCTTCTTTGCAGACCATTTTCAACGTATTCTTCTCCTGGGAAATGGTCGCCGTCGAAGTCTTCTCAGATCGGGAAGGCTGTGCTGCGCACGTGCACGTGGTTCCTTTTTCAGCCTCCACGCAGATACGGGTTTCTTCTGTGTCCGGCTCTCCAGTGACGGAAAAGGACCGACTAGCCACAACGGCACAACAAAGCAGCACCAGCAGCTCTGGGCGGCCGAAAAAGCAGAGCTGCCGGCGGAGCCTTCTCTGGCGGGCAGTGAACAAGGCCGGGTACACGTGGTTGAGCCCGCATGAGAGAACCTCCATCGTGTAGCACAAATGTACGTGTCCGAGAAAAGAAGGATACTGTCGGCAGGAGGCAGTGAACATCGGACCCTGCTGTGAGGCTCCTTCGTGACAAGCGTGGCGAATCGGATTTCCGTGGCCTTCGTGTAAGTCGCTCCGCTCCTTCAAACCTCCTCTGTGCTCGTCTTGTCGCAAACCCCTGTGGGTTCGAGGGACTCGTGCGCGTGTCGAGCAGAGGAGGTTTCGGTAACACACACACCACCCTCGCGGCTCTGTTCGGCACTATCAGATATCCCGAATTAAAAAGTTCAGGTTGGAAAATTTCCGCGGCCTCACAATGAATATTATATATATAGCAATGTTACTGTCACTGTCGCAAGAGTGGAGACGACATATGTGCAATCAAAACCACATGGGAAAGTGTGGACTCCGATGCCCTCACCAAACGTGGAATTCGCTCCACCCTCAAAATGCCAGCCAGCGCAACGCATGGCAACCACGGTGGGACTGCAAGGCCATAGGAACACCTTGTTTTCACCTTTATCCCCGTCTCAACATCTTCTTCCCCTCTGGAAGTATTCTGGAACCTAAGGTTACACCAGCTGGCAAGGCGGGTGTGCCTGAGCTACGAGGTCACGTTCATCGATCACTGCATCGATGAGAGAGTATTACTGTGCAGTCGTGCTCATGGAGCACGTTGGACTGGTTTTTCCCAATGCCAACGGTAGAGCCCCGGAGTGGATACCCAGGAACTGCGGCCGAAAAAAACCAGAGTGCAGGTCAACCAGCAGCACCCCAGTTGCCACTGCACGCAACCAAGCCATGTCCGTTCCTACGCAGAGGATACTGTCTTGCGCGATGTAGTGACGACTGTTAGTCCTGCACACTCTTCCTGGCTGGCTGGCTAGTATATAGGAGAAATGGCTTTAGCCGCTGCTTCCCCGTGAGCCAGGCCAGATCGACTGATACAAGGCTGGCCGCGGTAGTCCGAAAAACAAACACCGCCTATTGCGATGCGGTGTGGAGTCCTCTACCCTTTTGTCAAAGAGTCCTCAAATAGGAAGCATGAGTCGCTCAAATTTCAAGGGAGCCATGGCGCCCATGTACAACAGTACACGAAACGGCGGGGGCCCCTGTACAATCACTGCGATCGTGATGAACGTGCACGCAAAAAGGCACCGCTCCTCTCAGCTTGCTCACATCAGGAACACGCAGCAAGCAGGCAACCCCAGCTAGTGCGTGAAACTGCTCGGCAGTTCTTTGAAGAAGCCCACTCAACGGCCTCAGCGAAAGTCGCCTCTCCAGTGAGATGAACTAATCCTGCTCGAAGTATCGACGCGAACGATAAAACGCTTCACCCTGCTAGAAAGCGCCATGATCAACAGTCTCTGAAACCTTGGTAAATTCACGCGGGATGACCGAGCGCAGAGATCAAACCGCCAATCACCGCCAAGAACGAGACAACACCTGTCGCTGCGGTGAAAGAAGCAGAGGAAGTAGCCTCGATTGTCACATCCACGCTGCAGACAGTGGGACCTGCTGGCGCCCCTGCCTTCCTTTGCTCATCATTTGTCTCTTTCTTCTGCTGGCACCCGACCATAACCTTCTTCTGCTCGGACGGAAACTTGTCCGTAGGAATTGAAAGTGTAAACGAATTGGTGCCTTCGGGATTCTTCCACCACTTGCTATCGTAATCAGCGAAAACTGACGTCCACTTCTCATCGCAGGTCTCTGCCGCGTCAGTCGACCCTGAGACGCAGTAAGTTGTTTCGTAAGTCGCTGGCAACACGTCTCCTTTCTCTCCGCACACCAGAGTGAAGCTGTTGTTCGATGGACTCAGCGTCACAGCTTGGTGAGAAGTATTGCTGCTGGCACCGTACGCGCACGTGACAGTCTGTCCGTCTGTCACCGTCGGCCTGGCCTCCACAGTGACGACAACTTTGCACTTCTTGTTCTCTCCTGTGCAACCCACAGCAAATCGTTGATCGGAGTAAGGAAAATTCTGGGTCGGAATAGTTAGGCTCTTTGTCTCGCCGTTCTCCTTCGCCTTCACTTTCTCGGCCTCCCACGCTACGCTTGTCGCGTCTTCGGCAAGGAGGTCGCTCAGTTTGAGCTGGCATCCCTTCAGTTCGACCTGCTCTGCCGGGCAAACCTTGTCAAGCAGATCCTCTGGAGCGCACGTCATCTGAGGTTCGCAGACGATCTTCATAACATTTTTCTCTTGGGACAGCGTAGCTGAGAGCCGTTCTTCGCCAGTGGCAGTGCTATCGCACGTACACGTGGTGTCCTTCTCGCCGGGCACACAATCAGTTTTCGTGGATGCTGCAAGCACCCCTATTTTGGAAGGGACTGCACAGTATGCCAGTGCAATCAAGGAGGCGAGAAAAAGTGCCTGAGGGCGTGCACTCTGCATCCTCGATACCAGAGCCATGCTGCCGCCGAAACCGTGTGGAAACGTGGAGACGAGGACTGCCCGGGTGCCTAGGCAGCAGACGCGATTTCATATATCAGGAAACGGCTTGAAAATACAGAATGTTACACCACATCCAACTCGGCGTGTCGATGGAGGAGATGTCTGTCTACGGCTCATGAAGTTCTGCAAGACAAGTCTACCGCCTCAGCTGGGTTGACCTCTGAACAGACAAGATGTGGAGCCGGCGTATGCTTGGTGAACTGTAGACGTGGCAGATTGTTTTGCAGAAGTTGGTCATTCAGTGGTGGATGAGGAATCCTGTCTATGAAGAAAAGGCAGGCGATGACAGCATTTCCCTTGCTCCGGCGAAATCGCGGATGGAGCTGGCGCGGCGGCAAGAAAGCCCGCCAGTCCAGCGCGTGCGGACTGCGCGGTCGGCATGCTGCCAGGATCTTTTGCATTGCAGGAGGGGAGGCGGGAAAGGAGGAGCGGGGTGATCACCGCTCGTGCTGATAGATCCACCAGCAGGCGAGGGACTCCTAGATGTAACTCGATCCCGGCAGTGTACTCCAAATGTCGTTGCAAGACGTCACACAGACGCGAGTTGTCGAGTGGCGGGTCGACTCAGGAGACGCAGCTCCAAGCGTAGGACCCGCGCTAGTTGTGTCATTGTTCCTCACAAGCACAAACTGGTCCCTACTCTTTCTTTCAGAAAAGAATGACGATTTACTCGCTGCCCTCTAGCCTTTTCAGCAGACCTCCAAATCCATTCTCCTTCACCCGTTTACATCTTGCCGTTCCAAGTGACCATCCATGCTAGACCAGAAGTCCCCGCCCCTTGTCTGACTGACCATACGCTGCATCAGGGAACAAGGCGGAGCGAAAGCCCGCGGCAAATGACCATCGCTACTGAAGTTGTCGATTGCTACTCTGTGAACTAGCCTTTCGCAGCGTTGTTGATCTTCGTGTAGTACTCAGGGGAGTCAGGCACCATTTCTACTGTGGCACCGCGATCAGTGCGAGGAGACGAATGACTTATACGACAGCATGTACCATAGCATTACAAGAACCATGCAGTGTTTGGCTGAAAATCTAGGGAAGTTGGCTTGGGAATCTGAAACACTCTGAGGCAGAGTTCTAGCGGGGCTTCCGTCGAACTCGATTGCCGGTTGAGCCTCAGCAATGGTGCGGCGCATGAGGGACACGAAAAGTATTGTGACAAGCCTGCCGAATCACATGGGGCTCCAGTTTTGTTCAAGCAGTCTCTGGAGTGAAGGCGAAATCCCAGGCGTGGCCTATTGATGGAAGAGCGGCTTGCCAAGGAAATTCGGCTGAGAGGCGGGGTGTCAGGAAACCGCCACATTCTATCGTTAACCTAAATAACACGATAGACTTTCGTCAGTCCAGCAGAAAAACGATTGATGCGATACACGAAGACAGTTGACAGTGAAGAGGCGACGAGAAAAAAAATGGTGGAGTGAACTCTGCCCGCTTCCCTCGCAAACAAGTGCCAAGGACCAATTCTATATGCTGACAATGCAGCCATAGTCACTACTACCACCTTAGAAGAAAATTATTCTTGGATCGGCTCGACTCCCCCTTAACGCGGCCAAACGCCTCAGGCGGAGCGTTGTTGCGGCTTTACACAGAACGCCTCCACCAACAAGACAGAGTACTCCCTCACTGCAACAACGGCGTTGGAGCTCAAGAGGAGTGCGCCAACAATGCCCCGAAACCCGTGGCACAGGCGCAACGGTTCACCGGTCTCCACCGCAGGCAACGCAAAGGAGTTGGCTTCAATCATTTCAGTGCCGCAGTAAGTCAGATCCGAGCAGCCCTTCGCAGTGATCCGTTCATTAGACTCTCTCTGCTCGCGCCTGACCATGACCATCACTTCTCTTGCGGGAATCTGTCGGTCTTCATCGTGAGTGTAAACGAATTGGCACGACGTGGTTTTCCCCCCGTTTCACATTGCAACCGGAACGAACCGTCGCAGGCCTCGTACCCACCCTCCTTCGACGATGAAGGACAGCAGCCAGAACGAAGGTGCTTCGGTACGGCTTCTCGTCTCTCCGTTAGCTCGACGGCCTTCGCTGCATTCAGACGGCTACGGCGCGCACCAAGAACAAGATACCAGCTTCCCACAGGAATGGCCTTCGGATCATCACTGCAGACGACGCGGAGGCGCTCGCCTCAATAGTTACGTCAACGCTGCATACAGTCGGGCTTGGTGCGTCTTCCGCCTTCTTCGGCTGCTCGCTCGTCTTCTGCTGGCATCCGACCACAATCTTCGCCTGTTCCTTCGGGAACTTGTCAGTGGGAATCGAAAGAGTGAACGACTTCGCTTTCTTGTCGTCCTTCCACCATGTGCTCTCGTAACCGGGCAGAATGGTCTTGTATTCGCCGTCGCATGTCTCCGCCGCAGCGTTCGAATCGGGAGGACAGTAAGTCTCGTCGTACTTCTTCGGCAGCACTTCCCCCTTCTCTCCGCACACGAGAGTGAAGCTGTTTTCTGTCGGACTCAGCTTGATGGTTTGATGCGAGTCGTTGCTGCTGGCTCCGTAGGCGCATGTGACACTCCGCCCGGCAGTGACACTGTCTCGCGCCTTCACCGTCACAGTAACTCTACAATTCTTCTTGTTTGCCTGCTGGCATCCCACGGCAAACTGCTCATCGGAGTAGGGGATATTATCCGGCAAGATACTGATAGTCCTGCAAGATTCACCTGTTTTCTCCTTTCCTGCGCACTCTCCCCATTTTACATTGGCGGTGTCTCCGGTGAGAAGCCCGCGAATGTCGAGGCTGCAAGACTCCAAAGTGGTGTTCTCTACGGGACAGGCAATGGCGTCATGCATTGGCTTAGGCAGGCAATGATTTCCAGTTGAGCAAGACAAGGTCAGTACATGTGTTTCCTTCGAGAGAACCGCGGAGAGCAGTTGTTCGTCTTCTTCGACAGCCCTGGAAGCTGGCTGATCACACGCGCACGTGGTCACGTTGCCCTCCGTGAGGCACTCGGCAGTCGCCGATGTGGCTGCCCACGCTCCTAGAGTGGAGGGCGACGAGTAGCCAGAAAGAAAGGCTAAAAGCATGACGACAGGAATACTCGCTCTGGAAACCATCCTATATGTCCGTTGGAGCTCTCGCTCTGGCGCCCCGGAGCAGGCATGGCTGTCAGAGTGGAGCATATTTGAATCGATCTCCATAGTGCGGCAGGTGTACGGTCACGCTACGAAAGATGCAGGCAGTGGGCAGACCGTGACGTATATCGTAGTAGGGAGCGCTGGAGAGGCTTGATGTTCACAGTGAGGTCTCCGGACAGTGCAAATGCCACTGCTCCTTGATATGCGAAGGAACCGCAGTAACCTCGCGCGACACACGGGGTTCCTTCCAGGCTGTGCATACGGGGAGGCGGTTCGGACGGCACGCGAGGTGCTGAATATACCAAGCCGTCAAAACGCGAGCACCGCTAAATAACGTGAAAGCAATGTGAAACAAGGCCTTGGTGGATATCCAGCGGAAGTGCTGTTTCGCTCCGCCCATGATTTCGCGCTCCCTTTAGCAACCGTTTCACCACGCGCAAGACACCCACACGCCCCCCCCACCGTGGCGCCCCCCCCCTCCCCCTATCCAACCCGGTGGCGCGGAGGTCGACGTGAGAATGCGACGGTGAGGAGGTTGAGGGAGCCTGGGAGCAGGCCTCACGCAGGGCTGCTTCAAGGTGGGTTGTTGCTCCTGGGCGGAGGCATCGCAAGGATATGGTCGAGACCCACATTGCTGTGTTGCGAAGCACGTATTTTAGGGGCTGTATCGAGACCAACCGCGTTGTTTTAGCCAGAAGGCCACACTCGCTTCTAACGCACTGTGGGGTTCTCCATGAGACGCCCCTGCGTGGCTCCGAAGGAGTTTGACGCTTGAATCAGCGGGTCTTTGCTTGTGTGCACATTCGACTTCCCCGGTTCTTCCCCGGTTCTTCTCTGCTTTGAATCCTGGTGGGCACCCAAGGCCGCCGGGGACGCCTGCCGCACCGCCCAACGGGAGGTGGCTGTCTTGCTGCGGGTTGTTCCCGCAATGGAGAGCGCACACAGGCATGCGAAAGACAACACCATCTCGCTCGAATCCCTCCCCGCGAGCTCGCCGATCGCACTTGGGTTCACTTTTCAAAAATGGTTTGCCGGCCTAACATACGACTTGTCTGAAGCGGGGCATCCCTAACTGGGACATTCGCCCAAAACGAAGGCCCGTTCGGTGTTTCGTGCTGAACGAACCCATGCCGCAGTCTCTGTTTTCCAGTAGGGCAATACACATATTCTGCGTGTTTAGGTCTGGACAGGGCCCCGTACATAACTTCGCGCTTGTGCTGGTACAACTAAGTCAATTTCGGCGGCGAAGTGTCTCCTTTTTTGCCACTGCATGACGTGGCTCCGCGATGATGGCAGTTTCCCTGGCACTTTCGTTAGACGGTCGCGCCGTCCCTGGGACTGTAAAGAGACCAGCAAAACGGTTGGGTCGTGCAACATGTCGAAGTAGACTCCCGCGTGCAGCGGTTCTTGTCGTTGTGGCAAGTTTTTCCCTTGGTCTCACGTCGTCTCTCGCGGCAGCAGCAGCGGCAGAGTCCACGTCCAGCACTTGCGAGACGCGTGGCAAGCAGATCTGGTGCAACTGCGGTCAGTCCGCAGGCGACAACTCGTTGTCCGCCGTTCTGTCAAGAGAGAACAATGTGCTCAGTGTGACCTGCCCAGAGGGTCAAAAGTGTGCGCCTAGTGAGCTGAAGGACAAGCTCGTCTGTCAACTTGGCGCGGACGCGTTCACGTCGTGCGCCCTCGACCTCCACACACTTCTTGCCGGCCGACCGTCGAACGCGGTGTGGAAAGATTGCTCAGAGGCGCAGAAAGCTGCAGAGGCTCCGTGCAAGACTCTCACGCTACCTCAAGAAAACTTCCCATTCATCGACGCAGGGTTTTTCGTGGGATGTGAGCAGGGTGGCGAGACGAAATGTACAGTAGCTGTGACGCTGGAGGCCAGGCCTAGCACGACAGAGGGACAGATCGTGACGTGCGCCTACGGCACTACCAGCAATCCTTCGCACCAAGCGGTGACGCTGAATCCCTCCCAGAACAGCCTAACGCTAGTGTGTGGAGACAAGGGAGAAGTGCTGCCGCAGCGGTACGACGAGGCTTACTGTTCTTCAGAGCTGAAGGGAGACGAGGATTCTTGCGAAGGGAACTACTCGTGGATTCTCCCCGGGTACGATCTGAAGTGGTGGACTAGGCACGCTGACTCGAACTCGTTCACTCTATCGATCCCGCCGGAAAGGTTTCCGGCCGAGGAAGCGAAGATTATTGTGGGATGTCGGCATACCAAGGCAGCAGCCTACAGTCAGAGAGATCAAGAGCTTGCGTCGAGCTCGACTGTCTGCAACGTTGACGTGACCATCGAGGCCAGCCTGGCGGTCGCTGTGTCGCCAACTGCTGCAGCGGTCTTTGGTGTATTCGCGGGTGCGGCCGTGATGACGGTACTATCTCAAGACGCGTGACAGTTGTTTTAGTCATAGCAAGCGCCGCCGTGTCGCGGTAACAATGTGGCATGACTTCTCGACTGAAAGATTATGGCTTGCTCTGTCGAAGTCCGCCATTTGAACCGAGGAATCGGCTTGGCAAAGGTGACCGGAGTCCCGTGGGATTCTGAAACGTCTCCGGTTCCCCACTCTCGCAGCGACTTTACTCGCTCGTCTCCTACGTGCGCGTCGCTGCGTGGAGAGGGGACGCGTTTCGTACGCGGAGGCTCGTGTGTGTCGTTCATTTCAGAGAACTGCCTGTGCCTGCGGCAACGGGACGGAGGGAACAGATCTAGCGATCTCGTTGTCAGCGCGGACATTCAGACGACCTACGGGAGATAGCTCCACATCGCCGCTTTGTGTCTTAAGGGTTTTTCAGTGATTTTCGTTCGCTGTTTGCGCAGCCGGCTTCCGCCACATGACCTGAAGTGTGTAGCTACCCGGCCCTTGTCACCATATTGTTTTTTCGTGATGCCACTTTTACAGTGTCATGGTATTCGACCGTTTGTGCACAAATGTTTGTCCTCCCTTGTTTTTCTCTGACCCGCTGGAACAGCTCAACAGGCTTTTTTAGCGGGCTGCAAGGTACTCCCTCGTTCGTCGATGCGATAGCAGGTGGACAGTCCAACCGCCCGGCATCCTCGCAGGAGTTTTCCGCCTCAGATCCGCCCCACGATGGCAGGCCACAAAATGCAGGCATCTCCATGTGGCTCGCTTTTTTTCGAGGAGCTGAGATCATTCGGTTCAGTGGTTGCTCCCGATCCGCGAGTTGGTGCGTAGGCGAGCGGCCTTCCTCACGTTTTCTGTGCGCGTGGAAAGCACAAGTTGTTGCAGTGGCAATAGGGAGCTCTGAACAAGAGCTGCGAACGTGACGCTGGTGTCCGACCGTCTGCGATCTAAGCATGCGATCGCCAGTTATGCGTTGTGTTGAATTTGATGTGCAATTTTCGCGGCGGCGACGCGCCTTCGAATGGAAGCACACGCGTGATGTGGATTCGTATTAGACGAGAACGGCTGTGCGAGACGTCTTCTCTAGCGCTTGGTAGGATTTCACGTCACAGCAAAAGTGGCGACGCATCCATTTTCCAATTGAGATTAGCCTGTTTTGTTAACATCGGTTCTCAGCGCTGGTACTGGGCATGGCATTTGCCTTGGCAGCAGACAGGATGCCCTTTGCGATCCGACAAGGCACAAGGGAGGCCTGGTGCGCGCTATGTCTGTCCGCGGTTCCACGCCCTCTCTGTGGATGTGACAGCCCGCAGGCCAGATGAAAATGCTGCTCCCAACAAATCTAGGGGCATGTAGATGCAGCAGGGATGGATGTAGGGATTTGAAGGAAATTCAAAATGGAGCGGGCGTCGGTGCTGGCGTCGTCCCGCTCCGTGGAGAGAGTGCATTAGAGCACCGCCAAGTTTTTTTGTGGTAGTCATGTGTAAGAGAGTGCACAGCGCACAGAAAAATCGTGCGTCACCGTACGGCGACACTGAAAACCACGTTCATGCCAGCCGTGTGAGTGCAGCGATGACGCCAGTCCCTCCAAGGAGCTCTGACACAGCCTCAAGCCGCGGAAACAAAGACTCAGACGAACTGGCCTCGATCGTCACGTCCGCGTTGCACACACTCCAGCTGGGAGTACTCTCTGCAGTTCCTTTGCTAACGAGTTTTTTGTTCTTCTGGCAACCGACCACAATTTTCTCTTCCTCCACGGGGGACTTGTCCACTTGAACACACAGGGTGAATGAATTGTTAGTATCGTGCTTCCTCCTCCAATGCGCTTCAACGCCGGGAATATTCGACGTGTAGCTCCCGTCACAGCTTTCCACATTCCCCTTCAACTCTGAAGAACAGAATCTCTCCTCGTACTTCGTCGGCAGCACCATGCGGTGTTACTTGGTAGGCGGCTGGCCTTTTCAGAGCGCATGCATGGATAAGATACTGTTAGCGCGGGAACAGTTTTACTGTAGAACTCACCCTCACGACTGGACTCCCCGTTTGACTCGAACACTGCGGCTGTCTTGTAGACTTGGGAAATGTATGCAGTTGTGATTTTGTCTGACACCCGCCACAAGACATGCCCGCAGAGCGCGTCCGTGGCTGCAGTTCGACGGCCCCATCGTCTCTTGCTCCCTTTGAGACTAAAGAAACCTTATCTTTCCAGTTAACAATGCTGTATACAAGTATTATCGCCTGCACTATGGTATGGAAGCAGTGCGGATTCAAAGGGAACTTCAAAGTATGCAGCTACAGCAGCTGAGCAGTGTACCTGACTGCCCAGCCCTCGCAGGCGCGCTAGCGTTTATCCCTGCCGGACCATGGCCGCAATTCAAGTGGAAGCAAGTGCCAAAATGGGGGGTTGGAAGATGGGCGAAGAAGGAAAATGGAGGTCGTGGATATTCTCGTTTCCTGCAATGGCGGAAAAATCATCTTGGTGGCTGCCGGTCTGCCCCGGGGAGGAAACCAGTACCGCGCACGGTGCTTGCTCCGCATCAGTTCTTCCCCCCCTTGGTCTCAAGCCCACGGTCGAGGCTGTTCTCGAGTTACATTCTTTGATAAGTCTCCCAACGCGTAACCCGATACTCTGAGCTAACCACGCAACCAGAGGAGGCCAGACAAGCAGCAGGGAATGGCTCGCGATCGAGCACCATGCTCGCAATCCCCTCAGATCTAATCTGATGCCTACCCAAGGGACCAAGAGTCACAAGCGGATTGCACTTCCCACACACTGCACTGCGTGAGGGCAATACTGCCGAAGGAAATTACGAGGTGTACATACGGTGCAGTCCTTTCATAGACAGTGGCGGCATCCTACTGACGACGGCCAGCGTTCGCCGACTGCGTTCGCGTCGACGCCAAATTCACCTCCAGCACATCGCATACGGCGCCCGGGCGCTGAACTGCCACATCAGCTACCTATCTGTAATACAACCTTGCAAACGGAAGCTGCTGTCTAACCTTCTGCGCCTGACCAGGGCATCGCATCTCCTGCATAACCGCGTCAGCCTCTGCCTAGGACGCGTTCGCTCCACAGCAGAAGAGGACGCTCGTGCAGCTAGTACCACGCAGGCAACTGCGCCGCCTGAATGCTTACTGTTGGTTCGTGAAAAACGCGGGTTCACAAGCCGCCTCCTTAGTGAAATTCGACGGACATTGACAGGGTCAAACAATACGTCAGTCCTGTTCTTAATGACGCACAAAGCCGACTGCGTCATATCTTCTGACAGCTGCCACTAATAGAATCATTTCACGCATGCTGAGCAAAAATCGTCATCACTGCAGCACCCGCGAGCAAACCAAACACATCTGCACGCCTCGAAGACAAAGACGCAAACGAACTGGCTTCAATCGTCACATCGACGATACACACAGTCGGAGTCAAAGTATGCAAAGGACTTTCCTTGCCGACGGGTGATGGCTGCTGCTCCTTCTGTCGGCATCCGACAACAATCTTCGCTTCCTCCGCCGGAAACTGGTCCGTAGGAATCGACAGGGTGACTGAATGCTTAGTATCATCCTTATTCCACCAGTTCGCTTCATAGCCAGGTAGAATAGACGTGTAACTTCCCTTGCAGGTTTCCTCATTCCCCGTCAATCCTGAAGAGCAGAATGCCTCGTTGTAGTTCTTCGGCAGCACTTCTCCCTTGTCTCCACACACCAGAGTGAAGCTGTTCTGCGTCGGGCTCAGCTTGACGGCTTGACGCAAGTCGTTACTACCGGCGCCGTACGCACAGGTCACGGTCTGTCCCTGTGTCACGCTCGGTCTGGCCTCCACGGTCACAGTGACTTTGCATTTCTTCGTAGTATTCTCTGTGCAACCGACAGCGAATTGTTCATCTACGAGTGGGAAGTTCTCTGGAGGGATAGTCAGTCTCTTCGATACCGGTTGGGACCTGCTTTGTTCTGAAACTTCTGCCCAGCTTACGTCTGGGTTGCCGACCAGGAGCGAGCTCAGTTTCACGTCACAATCTTTTTTCAAATCGTCGCTGCCTGCAGAGCACACCTTATCCTTGAGTGGTTCTGGCGCAATCTGGAGGTTGGGCTTGCATTCCAGTTTGAGGGCATTCTGCGCTTGCGAGAGGGTGGCGGAGTTCGACGCTGCGGCTTCACGACCAGACTTATTTTCCTCGCACGTGCACGTGGTCTCTACACCTGGAACGCAGTTCGGAGATATCTCGGTGGCGGGTTTCGCAGCCGAAAGGTATTCGCAGCATGTCATCGCAAGCAGGAGACATGCCGACAACACTACTGGAGCGCGTAACGAATAACACAGTTGCTGTCGCACCTGTCGCTGCAGGGCGCGCGAGGTCGCCTGGGAACCTAGGCACAGCATCTTGAAGACAGAGGCCAAGCGGTGTTACGTGGTAGGGCGAGAGTCTGCGTTTGCCCACAAGTGTGCAAAATCGCTCTTTCGGGAATTTTGGCCGGCTGGCCTTCTCAGAGAGCGTGCCTTAAACAAAATACTGTGGGCCCAGAAAAAGTTTCAGTGCAGAAATTGCACGCGGTTAAATGGATTATTTCCCGTCAACTCGAACACTACAGGAGCGGTATTGCCGTGTAGATTTGGGAAATGCATGCAGGTGTGATTTGCGCCAGCTTTTCTGACCCCCGCCACAAGACATACCGGCAGCGCAGTTCCACGGTTACCATTTAAACAACCCCAGAGTCTATAGCTCCTGTCGACACTGAAGGAACATTACCCTCCAGTTACCGATACCACAACGAAATAAGAACACCTGCGATATGATAAGGGTATTTGTAAGGATTCAAGAGAATTTCGAAAGTACGACGCGATAGCAGTCGTTGAGTGTACCTGACTTTGTATCCCCCGCTGGCATGCTGGCATCCACCCGGGCCCATCCATCTCTCCAATTGCGGTGGCAGAAAATGCGGAAATGCAAGGTGAGGAGAGGGGCAAGGAAGTAAAGAGGAGGTCGTGGGCATGATCATTTCTCGGGAGACTGAGACAATGCCCTTGGTGGCTACCGACCTGCTCCAAGAAGGACACCAGGTTTTATCGTGATTGCCGGGCTTATTCAGCATTTGTCCACTCCAGTCAGCGAGGATCTACACACACCAACAAACAGCAGCGCCGCCGGGGGCACAGTCGTCGTGATAAGCACAGAACAGCGAACAGAGCAATGCTGACGCCGTCCACAGGTGTGCACAGCTATATCCCCTTGACGTGCTCAGGAGCTCTTGTAGATCATGGCTCTCGCTACAATATGAGGCCTCAGAAAAGCTACCGACCTCCGAGGCTCTCGCGTCTCTAATGTCTTGCTCGGCTGCCACAATCTCGTTTTTCCAACGTCCGTGATACTGCCGTTATCCTTGCTGGTGTCCCACTAGAGGACCCTCCACGTTCGCAGCACACGTCGATCTTCCAAAACATCTTTTGCGAAAGAAACCCCAGGGAGGCGTGAGCACTGAAGATCATGGTCGAGTCTGCTCTCGCGCTGCATCCTTGTATGAGTCGTCAACGCGTGTTCTGAACTCCGTGAGCTAACCAGGCAAGCATTGGAGGCCAGTCAAGCAGCAGATTGCCACCCACGGGAATTCCCCGGCTCAATCATGTTTCCCGTTATTCGGCAATGAGCCAAACACGCGGGTCATCTGTCACATACAAGCCCGTCCAACAGGCTCTCTCCAAACGCATTCAATAAAACGCCAGACCGAATGAAGTCTTTCCTAGGCTATTTGCTCGGAGGTAAACTGAGAATAGGGTGTTGTGCCACTTTGGAACCTCCCTGTTGTGAAGCATCCTCATCTGCTGCTTTGCTCAGACACCCTGCAGCAGAGACAATACTACCTGCCTCTGTGTCTCTGCGGCGGCAAGCGGATCCACATCACCTTACGCCGCCAGCGTCTCCACTTCTCTTCAGCTCGTGAGAGATTTGTTCATGATGCACAGCGGGCGAAATCTCTAAAGCATTCGCTCATACGCAATTTCTGCGTATGGGCGAATGCTTTAGAGATTTCGCGCGCCCGAGCTTCTGCGAAACGATACCCTTTCTTCCTCGCCTCCATGGCGAAGTCAAATCGACGTCTTTATCCACGATAAGCAACACGCCCTGTAGTTTATGTGGGGAATCCGCTGCGGGATGCCCCGCGCCGCGCTCCACAACCGTTGTGTTATCGCATCAAGGACTACAGGCACTCGTCGGTAGCGTTCCCGCAGCACCCCAACTCACTACTGGCTTTTCGCGGAAGGCGCAGAGACGCTGGATTGCCACATCGGTATCCTAACTCGAATCTCATCTCGGTTTCTGAAGCTTCTGCTTACCGTCTGTGTCCGTCCAGCGCGCTGCATATTCTGCGCAAGTGCATGTAGACGCCAGCTTCTGACTAAGACGCGTTCCCGTCACCACAGGGGGCTGCTCACCTGGTTCCTACGGAAAAGGCAACTCTGTTTTTGTGAGCTGGGGGGACTCGGATACGCTGTCTGCCAGAGAACTAGCATCCACATTGACACATAGAGGGCAAAAGGGTCACCCATGTGGAAGTCAGTCATGCGTGGTAGTGAACCACAGTCCTACCGGCGTCGCGTCGTGCGCCTGCTGCCACTAACAAAGCCACTTCACACACGCTGAGAAAAAGCTGTCACCATAGTCGCGCCCGCAACTAAACTGGGTACAGATGTAAGCATTGACGACAAGGCGGCCGGCGAGCTGGCCTCAATCGTCACGTCCACGTTGCACACAGTCGGTCTCAAGACAGCAACTGGAGTTCGCTTGCTGCTCGATGCCGTCTTCTGGCAGCCGACCACAATCTTCGCTTCCTCCGCCGGAAACTGGTCCGTAGGAATCGACAGGGTGACTGAATGCTTAGTATCATCCTTATTCCACCAGTTCGCTTCATAGCCAGGGAGAATCGACGTGTAACTTCCCTTGCAGGTTTCCTCATTCCCCGTCAATCCTGAAGAGCAGAATGCCTCGTTGTAGTTCTTCGGCAGCACTTCTCCCTTGTCTCCACACACCAGAGTGAAGCTGTTCTGCGTCGGGCTCAGCTTGACGGCTTGACGCAAGTCGTTACTACCGGCGCCGTACGCACAGGTCACGGTCTGTCCCTGTGTCACGCTCGGTCTGGCCTCCACGGTCACAGTGACTTTGCATTTTTTTGTACTCTCATCCATGCAACCCACAGCAAATCGTTCATCTACGAATGGGAAGTTCTCTGGAGGGACCGTCAAGATCTTAGACTCGCCCTGAAGTCCGTTCCTTTTCTTAGGCTTCGTCCAGCTTATTTCACTCGACTTGCCAGCGAAAAGCGTGCTGAGTTCCACACTGCACTCCGTCAGTGCCTCGTCGTTTGCTTCACAGACCTTGCCACTGAGTTCTTTCGGTGCACATTGCAGGTCTTTCGCGCAGACCATCTCAAGTTCATTTTGATTTTGGGAGAGAATGACGGACGCTGAGTCTGTGACAGCACGACCAGAGGTGCCCTCGCACGTACATGTAGTCTGAGGTTCACCGGGCACACATTGCGCGGACACTGTTGGTGCAGCCGCCATTGCTCCCATGGAAAGAGATGAGTAGAAAAGGAGCATGCACAGACTCACGCTCGACAGCATAGTTGTCGATCGCCTTCGAGATGAATATTGAACTTCCCGTCTCATCTGGCGCTCCACGGTCACCAAGGTGACGTGGGGAAACGGGCCCGTCATCGTCGATACAGCAGCCATAGTGTCACCGGAATATGATTGACCAAGGCTCGGGGTTGAAACAAGAGACCAAGAGACCAAAAAATTGAGCTTGTTGGGGAATTATACTCCGTGGAATTCACACAGAACCTGGTTTCGCAGCTACAGGGTCGCACCCACGGTGCGGACTGGTAGCATACCCTGGTAGTCCAACAGCGCCTGCATTCGACTGTCCGACTCGGCGGGTGCGTCAGTGAATCGGGATTCACAGGAGACGGTTGGCTAGAAAGTCCATTTGTTATCGACTTCGAAGCTGCGGATGTCGTTTCCGTAGGTAGGGAGCAATGTCTTGTAAAGCTGGGCCAGGCATGCGTTTTTGCCTTTGCGCTAGAAAGGTTGCCGACCCCCAGCCCACCACCCCGGCTCGAGGGGCGGGCGGGTTCCAGAGTCCCGGCGCGAGAACCCTTGATTCCTTGGAGTAACACAGACTGAAGAAACCTTGCTTTCTTCTGAGAGTCCCGCATGCCACTGCAGCAGCAGGCGAATGCGTTTGACATCTCAAGTCACGCTGGAAATGATCCGGCTGGTCTTGGGGACATCACGAGGGATAGACGGCTGTGGTAGGGTGGGGTGAGTGCGCCGACTGCAGTAAGATACAAACTAGTGCTTTGAAAGCTTGCCTGCAAAACCTGATGCGCGGATGAACTGGTGCTTGACGACGTCTACCAGGCGAAACGGTGGTAGCTTCCGGTAGGCCTTGACGGCACCCCGGTGGAACACATCCTGTGGCGTCAATGCTTCCCCAGTGTGTCCTGTAGTGGCCGTAAATCAGACATCAGTGAAGAAGCACTTGCAGCACCATTTTCTTGCTATACCGCAACGAGCCTCGCATTCATGTCATTGGCAAACCATTCGCCTGAACCGCTCCTTAGCAACTACATGCATGCGTATGTCCGTTGAAAATCGTGCTCCCGATAGTAACAGACTGAATTCCGCGTGTCATCATCAACAGAGCTGTCGTGACCGGATAAACAACGAGCAGAGTCGCCTAATATGGCGATGCCTGTTCCAGCATCAGGAAGTCTTCCGAATACGACGCCCGGATTCTGAACTACCATGTGTGCAAACTGCATGAATCCACCGGAGAAAGCAACCTGGTTTTGCGCATCCGTCGCCTGTTCCGCACGCCTCAATGTATCGGAGGCGTAGGCTCTCCACCGCAGCACCTCCAAAAATGCCAGACAAGCGACGCCACTACGTGAGTGCCGGGAACTGGAGGCAGTCCAAAATGAGGAGGAACTCCCGGATCTGTGACCCAGCTGGTTTCCCGGTTCAGACAGCTCCTTTCCACAGCATCCTAGAATCGCCAAATTCAAATCCAGTCGTGCGGACGCGCGCGCACCACTTAGGTATCTCGGCGCCACGCTTCGGCGGCCAGTCCAACTAATATGATTTCAGGCATGCCGAGCAAAAACCGTCATCACTGCAGCACCCGCGAGTAAACCAAACACATCTTCACGCCTCGAAGACAAAGACGCAGACGAACTGGCCTCGATCGTCACGTCCACGTTACACACAGTCGAACTCACAGCAGCCGCTGTAGCCCCCTTAGCGGGGTCGGATGATGGCTTCTGTCGGCATCCGACAATGAGCTTCGCCTCCTCCGCCGGAAACTTGTCATTTGGAATCGACAACGTGTATGAATTGTCAGCATCATGCTTACTCCACCATTTCGCTTCATAGCCCGGGAGAACCGACGTGTAGCTCCCCTCACAAGACTCCTCATCTCCCTTCAATCCTGAAGAACAGAATCCCTCCTCGTACCTCGTCGGCAGCACCTCCCCCTTCTCTCCACAAACCAAGGTGAAACTGTTTTGTGTCGGATTCAGCTTTATTTTTTGGTGGGACTGGTTGCTGCTGGCTCCGTAGGCACATGTGACAGTCTGGCCGTCTGTTGCTGTAGGGCGGGCTGCCAGCGTCACAGTAAATGTGCACTTTTTCTCGTTGTCGCTGGCCTTGCAGCCCACAGCAAATTGTTCATCGACGAACGGGAAGTTCTGTGGTGGGACAGTCAGGCTCTTCGATTCGCCCTGGAGCTGGATCTTTTCCTTAACCTCTTCCCAGCTCACGTCACGCTGGCTGCCAGCCAAAAGTCTGCTGAGTTCCTCGTCGCATGTGCCTTGGTCCAAGGTGCTGTCTGTTGCTTTGCAGACCTTCTTACTAAGCCCCTCCGGAGCGCACGCCATATCAGGCTTACAGACCAGTTTCATGACATTTTGTTTCTGTGACAGGGTGGCGGACATTGTTTCCTCGACTTGCTGGTCGGACGCCTCACTGCAAGTGCACGTGATCTCATTCGCACCTGGCTTGCACTCAGCGAAGACCTTTTGCGCGGCCTCCGCAGTGAAGAGAGGTGCGTGGCAGAGAAGAGCAACGAAAACCACATAAGACAGCACGGCTGCCATTCGCATCCGAGACGAAGAACAAAATTGCTGTCGCAGCTGTCGCTCCCGGGCGGGGAAGGCCGCGTGGGATCCTTGTCGCAGCATCTTCAAGACACGGGTCATGGCGTTTCCTTCCTAGCGCGAGCGAAAGCCTGCGCACCAGTCCACACACTCGAACTGACTAGAAAACTAGAATTGCTTTTCCTTAGATAACGTGGTTTGGGCAATGCACCGCCACTCCACACAGCGAAGCGGCATATGACACACTGCAAGCCCAGTACGCCCGGGTATTCGTTCAGGCCACGACGGAGCGAGTCGATTGACACGTTCGTGGATGAAGTGAATCTCGGTAAAGGGTGCTACTTGCCCTAAACTCTTGCTGGTGCCGTATTCTAACACACGACTGTTTCTCCTGCGGATCAACAACGGCACAGGAGCAGCAATGTCTTGCAAAAATGGGTCAGGCATGCAACTGTGATTTTGCGGTAGAAGGGCTGACCGGCGGCGCAAGACACCCGGGGGGCAGCGGGTTACGTGTCGGCAATTCGTGAAACCCAGAGTCCTAGGGACAAGCAGAAGAATTGTTCTCTTTTTGCAAGCTGCACGTCACTGCACAGAGGAACGTTGCACTAGGCCCTTGGTTCGCACGAGCATGCTGACATCCACCTTCGTGCTTGTTGGCGTCCGCAGTCGAAGCTGCACATAATTACGGAGCGAAAGATGAGATAGCGAGGACTACTTCCGACTGCCGTCATCGATACGCTCCCTGCACCGAAAAGACAGACACGCTTCTTGAACGCTACCGCGTTACCCCATACAGCAAACCCGTATCTCACTTGTGAGGTACTTTGCATCCACCCTGCTTCTCCCGTGGTGGTGGCAGTTGGCCAGAGTCTATGCAGACAAGTAGAAAGTGCGCCGCAAATGCAACACACGGACGGAAACGTGCAGTCGCACGCAGGGCAAAACATGAGACGCTGCATAGGCTAGCACAGCTCTCTTCAATCGGCGTCTCATAGCGATTCTCAGTGTCTCTCTCGCTACTGTAAGATTCCTGGAGAAACGAAAGCGAGTTGGCGCTCACGTCTCCAGCCTCTTGTTCGGCTGCCGCATTCACCACCGTTTTTGCAACGACCACGAAGCTACCGCCACCCTCGCTGGTGTCCCACCAGAGGACCCTTCACGTTCGCAGCGCACGTCGATACTGTGAACCGTAATTTGCGGGAGGACCCCGGGGGAGGCGTGACCATTGAAGACCATGGTCGCGTCTGCTCTCACGCTGTATCCTTGGATAAGTCCTGAACGCGTGTGCTGATCCTGTGAGCTAACCAGGCATGCAATGGAGGCAAGTCAAGCAGCAGGCTGCCAGCCACGCAGATTCCCCCGTTGTGTTCTATTTCCAGCTCCTTGGCAGTGAGCCACACACGCGGACTAACAGTCACGCGCATGGGCCCCTGCTTGCGCGCAGGCCCGAAGCAGGGTCAGAACGCGTGAATTCATACAACATGGCCACGTTGATCCGTTGATCCAGTCAACTGTCTAAATTGTCATTCAATCGAACGCCGCATTGAATGAACTCATTGCAAGGCTAGTCGCCCGTGGGTGGATTGAGAAAACCGTTTTGTGCCATCGAAGACCCTTCCTGTTGCGAAGCATCCTTTTCTACTGTTAGGCTCAGACACCCTGCAGCAGAGACAGTACTACCTGCCTGTGTGTCTCTGCGGCGGCAAGCGGATCCGCATCGCAGTACGCCGCCAGCGTCTCCGCGTTTCTGCATTCTCCTGGAGCAACAGCTGATGGCACACAGCGACCGACATCTCTACGGCCGTTGCTCTTACGCGACACTTGTTCCAACCGCACTTTTCTGGCAGACGATACCCTTTCTTGCTTGCCTCCACGGTGGCATCCGTCCACGTCTATATCCGAGAGGCAACGTGGCATCTAGTATCCTACGGTGGAATCCTCTGTGCCACGCTCCACAACCGTATGCATCACCACACCACGCACCAGCCGCGCTCGCCGGGAGCACCCACACTGGTGGTGTCTAATGAACTACCACCTCTTCGCGCGGGACGTGGGAGGTGTCACATCGGTAGCCTGTGGAATGTTCTCTCAGGTACTGACGCTCCTAGCTCACCTTCTGTGCCCGTCCGCGGCACCGCACATTCCGCAGGAATGCACGTACACCCCAGCCTCTGCCCATTTGGCGTTCCCTTCGCTAGAGAGGGCGTCGCTCACGTAATTCCCAAGGAGCAGGCAACTCGGCCCCGTGAATGCGTACTGTTGGAGCTTGAAAATAACGGGATCTCAATAACTATCGGATACACCAGTGAACTCGCATTCAAATGGCACCGATACGTCAATGGACCACGCGAATTGAGGCCAGTCATGTGTCGTAATGCACCACCGGCCTACCCGCGTCACGTCTTATGACAGCTGGCAATAACAAAACCATATCACACACGGTGAGCAAAAACCGTCATCACTGCAGCACCCGCGAGTAAACCAAACACATCTTCACGCCTCGAAGACAAAGACGCAGACGAACTGGCCTCGATCGTCACGTCCACGTTACACACAGTCGAACTCACAGCAGCCGCTGTAGCCCCCTTAGCGGGATCGGATGATGGCTTCTGTCGGCATCCGACAACGAGCTTCGCTTCCTCCGCCGGAAACTTGTCATTTGGAATCGACAACGTGTATGAATTGTCAGCATCATGCTTACTCCACCATTTCGCTTCATAGCCCGGGAGAACCGACGTGTAGCTCCCCTCACAAGACTCCTCATCTCCCTTCAATCCTGAAGAACAGAATCCCTCCTCGTACCTCGTCGGCAGCACCTTCCCCTTCTCTCCACAAACCAGGGTGAAACTGTTTTGCGTCGGATTCAGCTTTATTTTTTGGTGGGACTGGTTGCTGCTGGCTCCGTAGGCACATGTGACAGTCTGGCCGTCTCTTGCTGTAGGGCGGGCTGCCAGCGTCACAGTAAATGTGCACTTTTTCCCGTTGTCGCTGGCCTTGCAGCCCACAGCAAATTGTTCATCGACGAACGGGAAGTTCTGTGGTGGGACAGTCAGGCTCTTTGATTCGCCTTGATTATTCCTCTTTTCCGGGACAGGTGTCCAGCTCACAGGCGGTTTGCCTGCCAAGAGGTTGCAGAGTTCCACATTACAGTTGGTGAATTCCTCGGCTTTTGCTTCGCAGACCTTGTTCCCAAGGTTCTCCGGAGCACACTTCAGACTAGCCTGACAATCGAGTTTGAGTACATTTTGCTTTTGTGATAGAGTGGTGACGTCTGCGGCATCACCATTTGCCCCCTCAGAGCACGTACACGTGGTCTCAGACTCGCCCGACTCACATTTGGCTGATACCGTCTCTACGGCCGCCACCGCGGAAAAAGGTGTGTAGTAAATGAATGTAAACAACACCGCGCACGACAGCGCCGCCCCCATTCTCCGAGACGAGTGGCGAAACTGCTGTTGGATCTGCCGCCCCAGGGCCCCGTGGGCAGGCCGGGATCCTGGGCACAACATCCCTAAGGTAGACGCCATGCTGTGGTCGTTCACTGTTACACCAGGGGTGGGTGTTCCCAGCGACACAAGCAGCCTAGTCGGTTGCAAAAGTCGTGGCTGAGCGAGCTTTTTCAACCAAGCGAGTATGTCTACCACACTGTCTCGCCTCCGACGCGGAAGGCCAACAAAAATAGCGTTCGCTCGAGGTCCACTCGGCTGACTCAGCAGGCACGCTGAAGTAGAGTTCCCAGAAGAATGGTGAAAAACGGCGGTTGCGGCCCTCGGATGCGGACCGTGACAGCAGTTTCAGCGGATATGGCGGGCAAAAATCAACCGCAGTCTTTTCGAGCTGCTCAGGCATGCGCGTGATTTTGCGCTGGAGCGCCGACCCGCGGAGCACGAGACCGGGGGACCAGGGTCGCTGGGGGTCGCGGGCTCCCTGGTTACGTTTCACGAGCATCAGAGCCCTACGCTCAAGGTGAAGAAGCCTGCTCTCCTGGGCAGTCCCGCATGCCGCTGCAGCGGAAGAAGGGTTCCCTGATTTCTTGGATCGCGTGGCGCCGGCGTCCGCTGTCGAAGCCGGAGAACGTTACGGAGCGGGTGCTGAGAGAGCGGCACCACCCCCGCGACTGAAGTCATCGAGATCTACCTTATGCCGTAAAACAGACCCTCTTCTCGAATTCTGCAGGGGAAGACCGTATCTGTCTTGCAAGGCTCTCTGCAACCGCCCTCCTCCTCCTGTGACGCTGGCTGGCTGGAGAGTGTGTGCACTCGGTAATAGGCGTGCCACAACTGCCACACACTTCAGGCAACGCAGTGGCGGTCTCCGTTCTTCGCAACGGCGTACGGCCTTCGTCGCCTGTGAGCCGGCGTTTGATCGACGAAGTCTTCCGCACCAGGCGCGACCAAGACCATGGGTCTCACAAGACTGGATCAGGCTATTGTGGTGACCAGGGTACACGCCCCGTTGACTGGACTTCAAGAGACAAGTTCTTCTGCCAACAAGGGGAGACGGCCTCGATACGGATGTCCGTTTTCGGCCCCACGATCGTGCGCGGCCTCGTTCTTTGTCCTTTTCTCCATGGAGATTGCTTCGCACATCGCACTGCTAGCGGCAAAAGTAATCACTAGGCATTGCGTAGGCGAGGCGGAGCCAGTCGACTATGGACAGCACCTCCGACTGCACTTGAAGACGCTTTGGTGACACATCTCAAAATGCAGCCTCGGCTGACCTCGCTGCTTGCCGGATATATTGTGTACTAACGAACCGACACTGCTGGGCAAGAGACGCAGCCCTATTTGGTGTTTCGTTCCAACGGTGAAGCAGTGTTAGCAGCCGCAATATCGACAAGCCATGAAAGACTCCTGCGGTGTATTACGGCATCGCTCCCCCGCCCGCGTGATACCTATGCGTGGCTGTCGGGTCTACAAGAAAACTGCGCAGGCAAAGCGGCGTTACACTGGCATGAGTCGGAGGGCGGTGTGGGTGCCTGTTATTACGGAAAAAAAAAAAAGCACCATCCTCCGCTGACATTCAGTCATTGATTGTTGACTCAACTCGGCTTCCATGACCTTCTTTAAAGCAAAGACAAGCTTGAGTCCTCAACTACCTTGGGGTCAGGCCGTCTGAGTTTCTACTGAAGACTAAGCGACCCTTTTACCGCCTCCTGTCCCTCCACCGGGCGCTCCGAACGACCTGAAGTAGACAACGCAACAACGCTCCAGCTTCTGGGAATCGTTCTGTTTTTGCAGCAGCTTTTTGCAAGCAGCGCACATGGGTCATTGCTGTTTGCAAACTCCAGTGGCAAGTATAGAGTGCGTTTCCACTTTGTCACGGCTGAGTGTCGTTCATGGGAGGGTCAAGGCCCGCAACGGTTTGCTCGCTGAGGTCATTTGAAAAGACCTCCTCAGGTCAGGAGGCAGGCTCTCTACAGCATCGGCTCGCACCGCGCGTGTTGTCTCCTCGTGGGGATTTCGATTGTCGCGCGCGCCGAATCATCGCGCCTCCGCTGTTCCCGTTTGACCTGTTTTTCCGCCAGAGTGGCTCCTCTGTGCGGCTCCAAGCCACACTGTCCTTCTTCTACAACCCTCAGATTTCTTTTGCGTGGTTTTCCTTCTTTTGGCAAGCCCCCTCCTGCTCCGGGCTAGTTCGGGAGCCAGCCGCCTGCTCCACACCATCCGGTGGGCGGTGTCTCCCTCGGCTTCAGAATCGAAAATCGAAAACCGCCTGATGCTTCCGATGATTCATTCAAGGCTTACTTCAATAAAAATGCATAGGCAAGCACGGGATCAATGTAGTTTTGCTGAAGATGTCCCGGTACGGGGTGTTGCGTCCTCCTGCTCCGTGGCTCTCCGTCTGTGTCGTCTTGCGTCTTCTCCTCCTCCTCCCTAGTCCGGTGACCTTCCTCGTTTCGTCCCCCCTTATCTCACCTGTTTCATCTTCTTTTCATTCCTGGCCTTCTCCGTTTCCTTCCGCCTCTATTTATTCCCAGCTGCCGTCGTTGTTTGCTCATGCCTCCCGCAGAGCTCTTGTCCCCAGGGGCTCCGCCCTTCGTGATCGTGTAGCTTGCACCCTTCCAACGCGAGTCCCGCTGCGCAGCCAACGCAGGGCTGTGTCGCCCCGTTCTTCCGACGCCTCCTCTGAATCCGCAGCGCCCTGTTCGTCTTCTTTCCGCCGCTGCGCTCTCGTGTCTTCTGCCTCCTCGCGTACCGCGCGCCCTGCCGATTCAGCGGGTTTCTCCTCCTCTGCGGACTCTGCGCCGGCTTCTGCTGCTCCTTGTGCCTCGGCTTCCTCTGGGGCTTCGTCTCGAGGGCGCCCGCCTTCCTCTTCTTTTCCGTTCGCTGGAAGCAAAGCGTCGCTCCACCCCCCGCGGTGCCTGCCTCTCTCCTGGGCTTCGTTGCTCCGCCTGCATGCCCTTACGACGATTTCGTCTTTCGCGGCTTTGGGCCTGAACGCTTTCTTGTCTTCACGAAACCTGCTTATGCTGCCCTCGCTGCCCCAGGTCTGTCTCAGTCTCATAGAGAAAAACAACCAGTTGCACGCTGCACTCCGCAGCCTGCTGACTCCCCGTCTGCCGGCGGCCCTCGAGACCGCGCTCAGCGGCCCTGTCCTCGAGGAGTTGCAGTTTCGCCTTCTCCTCCAGAAGGCGCTTCTCGCCCCGCTGCTCTCCGCGCTCCTTCACTTTGCTCCACAACCAGAGGAGGCAGGCAGGGCAGCTGAAAGACGAGAGGGATGGCCTCCGTCTTCTCTGTCTCAGCGTCCGTCGCCACTTCCCTCCTCGCAACGAGAAGGAAACAGAGACAAAGAAAAGCGCGAACGCCTCGCGGCTTCCGCGTGCGCCGGCGGGCAAGCCAAGCAAGGCGGGAGCGCCAGCGCTACTTCACGCAGGAGGCTCACCGCCGAGGAGGAGAAGAGTTCTCTTTTCTCCTCCTCGGCGCGCGCCTTGCTGGAAAAAGGAGGCCGCTTCCTGCTAGGCAAAGGTTTTCGCCCCCGGGTTAACACGGCGGGGTCTCTGGGCGCATTTGACCCGCCGAAGGAGGGAAGGGGGAGGCAGAAGGTGTGCGACCGTAGAGCAGAAGATGAAGTCGAAAAAGAGGAAAACGAGACGGCGAGCCAGTCGTGCGACGGAGCGCTCGGTCTCTCTGGTTCGCGCTTTGAAGAGAATCTCAGGATCGGAATCAGTGCTCTCATTTTCGCTCTGGCGCACTACACGCCGCCAGCGCCGCTTGAGGCTTCCCTGGAGAAAACAGAGCGTTGTGGAGTGAGGAGACCGCCGGAGGAGCCTTTAGCATCCGCGGAGTCTTGCCGGCATTCGCCTCTGCTCTGTTCGTCTTCGGAGACGCCGGTTTCTTCGTCTTCCTCTTTGCCGCTGCGCCCACGTTATCCTTCTTCCTCGCCTTCTTCGCCACCCTCGTTTTCTGCATCTCCCCCTCTGTTCTGTGACTCCTGGTCGTGTTCATCCGCTGCGTCTCTCTCTGCATCTCTCTCTTCTCCGCGTCCTTCAGTCTCTTTGCTACCGCGTCTGGCGTCGTTGTCGCCTTCTCCTCGTTGCTCTGTGCTCCTCCCCCTTCGCTCCTCGTGGCTCTCTGGCGGCGCCTTGGCTTCTCTTCCCTGCTCGTCTCGCGCGAGTTCTTGGCTCCGCGCGTTTTCTGCTTTGCAACGTCTTTTCTACCGTCCGCCGTCGGTGTCTGCGTCGCGGATCGCGGCCTGCATAGGCGCCAATCGCATTCTGACCGCTGCGGTTCAAGGCTGCCTCTGGGGCTTTGCGATGGAGCGCGGCGGACTCTCTGCGGCGGTGCTTCTCCACGTGCTTCACAACTGCCAGCAAGTGGCTCTTCTTGCGCTCTTCAGGTGGAATATCTCTCGGAGAAAAGCAGGCGAATCCGCTAAATAAGTCGCCATTGCATCCGTAGATCATCATCACCACATACAGGGTAAACTTGAGCAGATAATCCGGATCTGCGTATGCATACACGTGTACGGGTGGGGCTGGAACTAGGTGATTGTGCGCATATTTTGCGCTGTGTCTCCAAATTCGTCCTCCTGTCCAACACATCGTTTTTGTTTTGAGGCCCGGCCTTCGATGCCAAAAGAGGATCTCGGGATGAATGTGCGGCATGCGCCTAGGCCGACTCACTCACGTGAATACTGGTAAGGTCGCATCGGTGACTGCGGCCTGCGCCGGAGCTCCGAAGAGGGCGTACATGTAACTTAGGAGGAACTGAAAGGTTGAGAACATGTCGAAATGCGTTTTTTTTTTCATTTACACATGTCTTTGTTTGAGTTTGGTCGCGGCCTCCTCTGTCTCGAGCGGACAGCTCTGCTTTCCGTGCTGTTGGAGTTCATGTGTCCCACCTGCGGCGGAGAAAAAGAAGAGAATGGCTCTCAGCGTGTATACGTGCATGCGTAGATTCATATATGTGCCTGCATATCGGACGTATGCTGAAGTTTGCGCACATTCGCCGTCTTCTCATTCGAAGGAGGTGCAGAATGTCCAGTTTGCCCCGAACGAGTCTTCCGTTGCTTCATCAACTCGACAAACATGTCGCATTTCTGATGCGAGGTCACTTGGCACACGCGCGGACCCCTGCTGCGGTGTTTCTTGTAGGAGACGCCGACTCTGATTTCGAAAAGTAGATTCAGACTCGGTATCCACTTGACACCGCGTAAGCAGTGCAGCATCTGCTTCACCTAGACGCGGAGAAAATGTCGATGACGAACTGACTCTCGCAATGAATCTAAACATTGGCCGCTGTGGCGGTAGTGAGCCTCACTGGGATCTGCGCACTCAGCTAGGTACTGAGAGATATCGACGGATTCGCAACTCTGACTGCGAAGTCGAAAGGGATCGCGGGAACTAAAAAAATGGTGCTCTCCTCACATTTCAACGCTGTATGAAGAGTCATAGTGATACAGAGACTGCACTATGCGCACACGAGAAGTGAGGAAACCACGGCGGGTCAACAAGGCGCAACAGGTACTTGTTTGGTCCAGGCAGGCTTTCAGAAGGGGTGTGCGAGTCGACTGAACTCCGTTCTCAGCTCTCAAGCCTCTGATTATGGACGCAGAGAGCGTCTCCAATATTGCAGCGAGTAGAAGACCGGTGGAGAATGTCCCCTGCCCCCCCGCTCCACGCACGAGCCACTGATGAATTTTGGCGCACATGTGGACGGCCGGCTTCTGTGTAGGCGCTGTACGAATGTGAAGACGTTCACTGTGGAAAACGCGTCTGGATGCTCCTCTATAACGAATCCGAAAGCAAGGACTGTTTCGTGCTATGCGTGTCAAGGTTATCCCACTGAAACAGCTGATGCTTTTCGAGGGGTGCATCGCGGCATCAACGCTGCAGAGAGACAGACTGCGTTTCTCCACACGACTAGCACAGAGTGGAAGCTGCGTGACTGGCGTGCTCGTGTTGATTTTAGAAGCGCCCTGCATGCGTTCCCGCGGCGTGGTGAAATCGAGTCGTTCAACAGAGCACACCCGTCACGGTTTGCCTCAGAGAAGGCGCTTCACAAGCATGCAGAATCGCCGCGTAGAACAAATGGAATTCCTTCACACCCCGCGATAAAACGAAGACGAGCATGCGCAGCCGCGGCTAGAGACAGACTGCTGACCCTTTCCACACCAGCACTTTTGCTTTGGTGACTCGAACGAAGTCAAGCCGAGGCCCTACGACAAAGGCGTTGCCTGCCATGAAAACGGTGAATCGAAAAGGAAGCCGCTTCTCATAGGTCTACGGGCGAACTTTACTGCGGCGTGGCTGACTGAGTCTTGCGAACTCGAGCTGTCAAAAAGGAGTTTCTATTAGAGGTGTGGACTACAGTCGTCTGCGAGAAATGCATTTATTCCGTTCTAAATCGAAAACAAAGAGGAAAGACAGAGACTGAGTTTTGCACACACAAAGACATAGCAGGAGACACAGAGAGGCCGCAAATGCAAGTCGAAATAAACTTCTCGACCTGTCTTTGGAGACCAACGATGAGCATACGTCCAGGGAAGCCCGTCGCGCTTCGAAAAAAAACGACGGAGGGTTGGTGGAAATCGTTCCTTGCGGCAAGGTGCTTTCGCAACTCGCATTAGGGACTTGTTTTTGCGAGAACACACAAGCAAATGGATGGAGACTGCGGGTCTTTCCTGGAGTAGTTTTCTCACTTAGTCTTTCTATCGTGTTCACGTGGGCTACACACTCTTGCACGCCCCGCCAGCAGTGACATCGAGAAGACTGAAGTGACAAAAGCCCGAAGGAGGCGCCTTGCGCCGCAGAAAGAAGACCAACGCGAAAACCAACGAGACTCTCCCGTTCCTCCTGCGCGCCCATCTCTTTCCCCAGCGCCCGCCAGGAGACAGGCGTGTGGAGGGGAGGGCTAGAGATCGCGCGAGGCGACGCTGAAGGATATCTTCGCTGTGCCGTGCTTTCCACGAAAAACCAAAAAAGATCAACCCTCTGGTTCCCTCTCTCCAGCCCTGCGGTTTTTTCGCGTCACACATCTCACAGGGCTCGCTGGCGGCAGAGAGAAAAGACACATTTCCGCCCTCAAGCCCCGTGATGGGCGCGTGGTGGCTCGCAGCCTCCTTCCCAGCGCGCCAGAATTCGCATGCATCACCACGCGCATCCAGCAAGATCCATGTCCATCGTCTTCTTCACGTACCCCTCGTAGTCCCTGCGAGAGACAGACACATCGAAGAAAAAACCGATTTTTTCGCCTCGATGCATGCACACTCCATGTGCATGCATATATATATATATATATATATACACCGAAACTCCACGCATATGTAGCGGAATGCATGGCGTGGAACAGTGAACTACGCAGGTCCAATGCGCGTATCTATATCTATATATAGATATATATATAGAGAGAGGTATATATACAGCCCTTTTCACACAAAGCAGCTAGCCCTTCGAACGGTCAGAATGAGATCCTTGGGGAAGGAGAAAAGCAGAAAACGAAATATCGACTTCGACAACGCACAGAGCAAATGCTTCCACGAGACTAAAAGCCGCCCGCTATCCCAGAGGGGCGGCTTCGGTTTTAAATTCGACACATAGCGGAAGAGACGCACCATTTGCTGTCAATGACATAAGGCTCCTCGACCTGGACGCCCGCAGACGTGATCTTCGTGAATTGAATCTGCAGTGAGAAAACAGCGGAAAGAAAAAAAATTCAGGTCGAAGATTCGTTTTCCTGGCAACGCCGCAGTAGTGGACGAAAGATGGCAGAAACAAATGCTGACAGACCTGTGCCAGCTGCCAGCGCGCGGTGGTCACGCACAAGAAAGGCGAAAGCAGACGAGGGTCATCGTCTTCTGACGATGCCCCCCAGTCCGAGGTCGAGATCGGCTACCACTGTGTCTTCCAAAATCGCCTGAAAGCGCACACTGAAACTCTAACCAACGCACGCCGCAGAACCGCAGAGGGACTCGCAAGCCTATCCCGCTGCGCCTCTCCCTCGTACAGCACGGCTGTGACTGCGTCGCCGCTTCGCAGATCTAGGCTTTCTTGCCTCTTTTTCCCCATCCTCTCTCTCCCCCCCTCCCCCCCCCCGCCCCCTCTTACTCGGTTGGATGCGCCACAGTCGCGGTAGAAGAGCAGCCGCATGCACTCCTCAAGCAGCTTCCGCGCTTCTCTGAAGAAAACCCGCAGAAGACCCCAGCGGAAAGTGAGCGACAATCAGCGACGCGCCCACACACGCGCGAGAGACGCCAGTCACGCCTCTCCACGACGCCTCGACGCTTCGTCGCGCAAATACATACGCCGAACCGCACACGCCTACGAGCGAAAACGCAACAAGCGAGGAAAACGCGAGCATGAAGCAACTCCAGAGCCTTACTCCTCCGACATGTCGGGGCGGTGCTGGTTTCTCATCAGTGTGATGGCGAAGTAGCGGCCGAGACCTGAGCGCAAGCAGAGCCACAGGAGCGGATGCCACAGAAAAATTTAGAAAATAGGAAAAAAACCATGAAAAATCCCATTCCATAGCCCAACCTAGGCCAGAGAGACCAGCACTCCAAGCCCTAACGCGCACGCAGAAACAGATGCAGAGTCCTCGCCCTCGCCACCTCCTCCACTCCACTCACCAGCCCGATCGAGCTTTCGCTCAAGCTGTCCCGCCTGCACCGCCCCTGCCCCCCCTTTCCCCCCTCCCCCCCCGCAGTGCGCCGCGTGCCTTTTCTTTTTTCTTTCTCCTCACCGGTGGCGATGATGTCTTCCTCGTAGAACGTGCCATACATGTCCACGTATCCGAGAACGAAGGGCTTCTTCTTGCGCGGCGGCTCGACGCTCGCGGAGGCCTCGGGCACCACGTCGGGCTTCTCGCCCTGGTAGCCCCCCACGATGACGCTCAGCCACCACGGGTTCATGCGGCTGCGTTTCTGATAGAGCAGCCGCGACAGCAAGGCGCCGTATTGGTGCGCACTCTGAAAAAACAGAAAAACCACGCACAGAGAGGTGAGAGACAGAGCCTCCTGTCCCAACGAGCGCGCCACGCCTTGCCGCGCAGAACTGCGCAGAGCAGTTGCGAAGAGAGAAGGGGTGTGACAAAAAATCGATGAAGCTAAGATGCAAAGACGGAAGTCTTAGGACATGCAAAGTTCACTAGAACACGGTGTTCGTGTTCTCCGCCAACCGACGCGGGGTCCTTGGAACCGAAGAGGTGGATCGCGCGCACGCGGACAAGAGAGGCAGCCTGAGCGCGGGGAAGCACGAAGAAAGAATGAGAAAACAGGACGAAAAGAAAGGCCTTGCCTCGCCCTTTGCCTCAATCGCAGCCGACAAGCTCCGAAGGAGATCCTCACAACTTAAGATTTCGGTGGCGCGGCCGCCAGAGCCCGGCGAGAAGGTTTGGTTGCCTGCCAGAACGCCGAAGCGGTGCGTCTTCCCTCACTCTCTTCTTCTCACCTTGGCGCAGTTGTCGTCGTGGAGGAAGTCCTTGAGGGCGTACAGCGAGAGCGTGCGCTCAAGCATCTGGTGATCGGAGTAGTCTCCCGTCGTCGCCAGCGCCGTGTGCGAGCCCAGCGTGAAGAACCGCGAGGTGTCTTTGAAGCGCGACATACGGCCGTAGGAAGCTGCAGAAAAAACGCGAAAAAAGCGTAGACGGAGTGACTGAGCGACGCTGCGCAGTCGGCAGCGGACCGAGCCACAACAGCGAGAAAAAACCCTTTGAAAGGTTAGAAAACAAGGAAAAAAAGCCATACAGCCAGAGATTTGAGGCAAGCCGAACGGAGCAGAGCGAAACCAGATACAGGAGACGAGAAAGGAAATAGACAAGGCAAGAGAGGAAAGCGAGACCGCTGCAAAAAAGGGGAGAGACGAGCGGCAGAGAGAGGCTTTCCTCTTAGCCCGTAGTCGTCCGCTGCGAACAAGCTCGATTCATCATAGAAAGAAGACCGAGAAAGTAGAAGAAGAAAGACGAGCCCTACAACTCGCGCCCCTTGAAGAGAACAAAAAAAGGTTCTATTATCGGAGGAGAACGGGTTCGCCATCTCGCCCGCTCCAGCCAGGCCTCAATTCGAGAACTGCACGCATAGGCTCCAGCGCTTTGTGTGACGAGGCAGCTGTCCTCTCTCCAACACGAGGCAGACTGGCGGTTCCGTGCCCTCGTGTGCTCCTCTTCAAAACCAACGTTAGCACAGAGCTGCGCGAGGAACAATGAAATCGCTTCTCTAGGGTCTATCGCCCTGAGTGCCTCTCTACCTGCGCTACAGCTCAGATAGCGAGTTCGCTCTGCCTGTCGCTTCCTCCTTCAGGGCCCCCAAAACTGAGGCGTCCGCTTCAGAGGAGGCTGCGCGCGTCTCTCCACAAAACTCGACAGCAGTGGAAAAAAGAGATGAACTGTGGCTATTGTTAGCACCTCTGTCACGCAGGTGCGTGCTGTCACCCGCCGGCGAGTCTCGAGTGAACTGCTCCCTTCCCTGTGCGTCACCCTCCCTACCCTCGGGCGCCAAACGAAGGTCTCCGAGCCCGGCCTGAACCCACGAGTACTGGAACCTTTTTCTTCTTTCTCCCTTGCTGCTCACCCAAGGTATCCGCAACCATGAGGATTCCATCTTTGTACGCAATGCCGAGGACGGAGGAGGTTGTAACGATAGGCACCGTCGTGTCTCGGGGTGCGAGGCCCGTCAGCGTGTTCGCCTTCGTCGCCTCCATCGCCTGGGCGTCCAGGGGGGACAGTCCGAAGGAGGCCATCGTGAGAAAAGGGAAAAAAGGAAAAAACACAGGAAAAAACCGGAGGAGACTCGCAGGCCGGACTCTGCGCTGTGCCGAGAGAGAATCGACTCCAGGAGGCGAAGCTGGGTCGTTAGCTCAGGGGAAGGTCGAAAGCCAACCGGAGAGGAGAAAGAGGGGCAAGCGAAAAGAGAAGGAAACGACTCTAAAGAAAGAAATACACTCAAACAGAGATTTCAGACCGACACACCTCGCACGGGAGAAGACGAAGCAAGCGCGCTGACTGGAGACAGGGGGAGAGCGAACTGAAGGACTTGCGAGAGAAGAGCCAAGAAGAAGAAAACGGTAAGAAGATAAGAGACAGAAACAGAAAAACTTCTTCCCTTCGGTGTACCAGCCGAGGTGGAGTAGAGCGCCGTGTGTGTTAGCGCCGGACGCGAAAGACGTGAAGTCGGCACATGGACGGAAAACGGAAGTGAATCCCTCTCTGAGAGAAAAAGAAAACGAAAGACCCTTTTTCAATAATTCCACCACAAAGAAGACACAGCCTCGATTGCGACTTGCCAGCTTCGTTTTTGAAAGTCGATAAAAAGACGATTTCCTTATATTCGGGGGGCCTCTGAGACACGCGTCCTCAGCCGCGAACCGCACAACTCCGACCCGCCTTTCGCTTCTTTTCGAGCACGCATGTGCGCCTTCTATTCTTTTCTCTCTCTCAGGTGTGCTTTTGGGGACAAAATCGACCTCGCCCTGCTGGCTTTGTTGCCTTTTTTCCTTTCTCCCGATATGCATTTTCGCTTGTAAAAGAGAACGCAGGAAACAGAGTAAGGGTAACTGTAGCGCATGTCGCTTTCAGAGGCGAGACTGGAGCCTCTGCGCGCGTAGTTAGTGCCATGAGGAAAGTACGATGAACGACCAGAAAGTAGAAATATGAGGCTCCCAAGAGTAGAATGCATTTAAAGAGAAGGAGAAGTGACCGGCATCGAGAGGTTGATGCAGTCTTCACTGCCCGTCGTCCCGGTCCGTTCTCCAGTGACAAATTTCGAGCTAACCTCGTGTTCGGTGCGAGAAAAAAAGGAGTTATTAAGCCGTTTTCAGACTTACCTGTTACAAAATCCAGACCTTGAGTGCATTACAGAAACGCACAGACGCCTGGGGCATGGTCGCACTTGGCCTTAATCACACTGCGAGCCACATTAGTGTGCCCGCGACGGGTATCTATCAATAGGAATTTATGTGAAACTTTTCTACTTTTTCTCCAAAATCCTCAGGAAAGTACGTCGAGAGCAAGTACTCGACAGCTATGCCCCCTGTGCCGTTCACAGGGACGCCCAGAGTCGCGCAACCTCCACAAGATATATTCGTTGAGCGCGCACGATCGAATGAAGAAAAATTATGCTCCACCACAAGTGCAAGTCTCTCACATTCCTTCTGAAGACACCTGTACGGAGCCTATCAAACCTCCATGCAAATTCCTCGGTAGTATGTCTCAACTCCTCTTCTTAAACGCAGTCAGCGAATGGAGGGAGGTACATTCATACGGTAAGCAGAGCCTTACGAGAGAGTCTGTAAATTTTGCAATCATCTACAGCTACAGTAACTGTACTGTTGCGTGTAAGTAGCGGCACCGATACGTAGACTCGCCTCTGTTCGTATGCAGTGCGGTCAGCAGCGAAAAAATGGACTTTACATTCTTGAACACGAGATGCAGACTCGGGCGAACTCTCTTATGCTGAGTGCCTGTTTCTCTCCCCGAATCTGACGCTCTGCTAGCTGCGTAGAAGAGAAAACGACGTCTGCAAAACACTGAGACTCTGCGCCCAGCCGCCTCGAGATCTGTTGGGAAATCAGCCTGCTGCAGAAGGAGCAGGGAGGCTCCAGCCGACCTTGAGACTAGACCTGACGACAAAGTCTACCTGTGTGCACACGAATGCACGTATATATATATTTATATATTCATATACATATGTATGTATATGTAGCAGTAGCAAGCGGGAGACTCGTATGCAGGGTGCCTTAACGCGCCGCGCCTCAGGATCCTGGTTACACTTTGAAGACTCGAGAACGTATTACGCACGACTGTTCCTAACACGCGAACGCAGTCTGTGCCCGCCTTTCACCGCTTTGACGCTACGTATCGCATTCCATATTTACGCGTCCCACCTGCCTACCTATCGACCTACCGGCCTATTTGCACATATGTTTCTCTCCGTACCTGCCTTTCATCTACCTCTGTCACTATCCCTCTATCTGCCTCTGTCTAGGTGCCTCTAAATCTGTCGGTACGGGACCATATGCAGTCTTTTGACGAAGTGAAGCTTCAGTGCCCAAACATGGAGTTGCCGTTCGTGGTCCCGCGTATCTAGTCATAGCGCCGAGCTAGAAAGCCTCTTCTCGCACGCCTCGCGCAGCGACGCCGCAGACCTGCGCGCATTCCTCAAAGCGACTTCGAAATAGACGCACCGCACGAGAGAACGAGGCAGAAGTTGCGCGAGCGAGAAAAGCGTGCGCTAGACAGTTGCCGGTAAGGCAGAACTCGCCGCGGTGCGCTAGCGCGGGGTCACAAGGCCCTGGAGCCTCACTTTTTTCGAAGTGAAAAGGAGTCTAGTTCCCTTCGTCTGCCCTCCGCGGTGACACAGTTCTGCGGGCGGCGTCCTTTGCCGAGAAAACAAAAGTTAAACTACGAAAGTTTTCCACACGCGTGCGCCCGCGAAGACAAGAGACGCCGCGGCGCCCGCGGAGAAAGTGAGTCGCACACATGCAGATGCAAACATAGTCGCTCGTGCGTTGCCTCCGGCTGAGGAAGGAAAGCGTCAAAATTCCCCCAAAAATCCAGAGAAAATATGTGGGCGTCCTCCGACTGGAGCCGCCACCGCCCGCCAGAGACGACAGCAAAAGATAACTAAGTCCCGAAAAACGCGCGAAAGACACGAGAACTACGGCGCCAATCGCGCGCGCTCCCGAACTCTCCTGAAGAGAGAACGAGAGGAAGATTCCACGCGACGGCGTCCGGCGCACGACCCTCGTGCACAAAACACACACAGGGGCATCCGCACCGTGGTAAATCAATCACTAGGCGTTTTCAACAACTTTACCGATGATGCATCACGAAGTTCTTCCCAGACCGCGGAGCGCACCGCTCCGCGAGGAGCCCCCCGGGTACAGACACAGCCACAAGTTTTCTAGTTTTTTACGCATGATTCTCTGTATTTGAAGCCCACAGGCGCCCAGCGCCTTCGCGGTCGCGCGCGCGGCTCTTCCAAGGCATTTCAGCTGCCCGTTCGTTCCTTTCGCAGGCGTTTTCTCCGCCTGTCGAGGCTGCATTTGTCTCTCTACCTCTATATTCGGTGTCAGGCGCGGATTTACTCCTTGGCGCCGTCCATTCTCGGGGCTGACGTGCGGTCGGTCGAGTGCCCTGCGTTGCTGGAGCCGTTCGCGGTCGTGGCGTCGGTGGGGAGGCTCGCGCTGGGCGGCGGAGACTCGGCTTCCGCGTCCTTCTCGCGCGGCGATTCCCCCCCAGGCACCTCGGCGCCTGGCGGGCTGACGGTGAGATTCAGACTGTGCTTCTTCACAAAAAGCGCCACGTCCTTCTGGCGCGGCTTCTCGCCCTTGCTCCGCAGCCGCATCTGCCGATCCAGAATCTCCTTGGAGAAGACGCGGAAGCCGAGCTTGTTGTCGTAACCGTGAATCTCCTTCACGTCGAGCTTGAGCAGGAAATCGATCAACGCGACCGTCAACACCTGACAAAAAGGTCAGCACGCACACACACCAGCGCCAACTGAAGTGCACATGCTCCCGGGTGCTCCTGCGGAGTCACACGATCTGCACATCCAGATAGGGATCTACATTCACGTTTAAACGCGAAAATATTTGAAGAGACGAGAGCAGAGAGGAGAACAAGGCAGCGAGAGACGCACACGCATGCCTTGACGCACTGACGGTGTCGTGTGCATCTACGCAAACGAAGACGACGGACCAGCCCAGCAGCGGGCACGCACGTTCACGTTTCTCCGCCTCTGCCCACTCGTCTGAGTCTTCAGAGGCGGACGCAGGAAACGATAAAGGACTCGGGGAAGTGCTCAACAGACCAGCACGTCTACGAGCGTAATCACGGAGGGGGGTCCCTCGATCCAGCTGCGAGGGACGAACGGCGCGGCTCGCACCTCACTCGCGCGCGCAGTCTTCAGTGTAACTGACTACCTATGCGCAAGAGCTTGCCCACCCTTCTCGTTTCCCTCCGGTTCGTCCGCTTCGCTGAGGGTTTTTAATTTTCCCCAATTTTCCCGCATTTTTTCATTTTCTGTTTCCTCACTTGGCCGGGGACCGCGACGGGGAACCCGGGCGGGTAGGGGATGACGAAGGTCGTGGCGACGAGCTGCTCGCCGCGGAGAATCGCCTCTTTCGCTTCTGTGAGCGAGAGGTAGCGCACCACGTCTTCGTCGTAGGCGAGGTAGAAGGCAGAGCGCAGATCGCCGTCCTTCACAAACGCGGAGAGCTTCTGTCGCTGCGCGCCGACCGCCGTCCCCTGACCGTCGTCTGCCTGTTCCTCATCGTCGTTGTCGCTCTCGCGCGACCCTCTGCTCGGCGTCACCTCGTCGCCGTCCGCGCCTGCGTCCTCGCCCGATTCGCGCGAGTCGTCGCGCGCGTCGAACTCGAAGACGGTCTTCTTGAATGCGGGGTGGAAGGCGGAGAAGTTTGGCAGGTCGGGACAATCCTCAACGAGCGCATGAATGGCGTCGTTCACTTCTTCGAGTTCGCGCGCGGAGCTCATCAGCCTGCGCATCTCGAGCTCCTGCGCGCAGCTGCGGATGCAGGCTTTGAGGAAAATGCAGGACGAGCGCGTCGTGCCAATATTCGTCATGAACAGCACCGAGTTCCGCGACGTCTTGTTGATCTGAATGCCATACTTATCCATCAGCCACTTCACCTTGAACGTGTCGCCATCCAAACCCGACAAGCTGGTACGCCAAGCGACACAGAGGGCAGGAGAAACAAAGAGATAAAGCGCGAAGGGCGATGTGCGCGCGCGGAGGCGACCCCACGAGAGAAATAATGCATGAGAAGGGGAGAGAGAGCTTCGCGACAGACGCCGCGTCCATATCGGACGCATTTAATGCAGAGACGACGCAGCAGTCTTTTGTAAGGGGCGCAAGATTGATGCATGCGCTCGCAACCGCTGCGCTGCCGCGAGACGACAGGATGCGAGAGGCGACAGCGACACACACACGGCGGCACGCAATGCTGGCGCGAGACACTTGTCGGAGAGTCGCTCAGGCGGATACAGCGAAGAAGGCCGCGATTCAGCAAACGAAAAAAAGGGGGAGGGAGGCATTCACCCTAGAGAGACTAGAGAGCGTTTAACGCAAGAGGCGGCTCTTCTGCATGCAGCCTACGCGACGGCAGCGTGAGAAAAAATCACGCCCAAAAACGGCCACAACAAGCGAACAAAGCGAGGCTCAGAAAGAGAAAGAGAGAGAGTCTCACCCCGTGAAGAGCGTAATCCGCGTGGGGTCGAGGACGAACTCGTCATCCGACAGCCAGACTTGCTCCAGCGTCTGCACATTCATCTCGCACTGCAGCGCCTCTTCGCACAGCAGCTCGCGGCTGTGTTGGCGCATCGCCGACGGAATCATGTCGCGCGGCGACAAGACCTGAAAGGAAAAACGCATCCGCGCCTTTGTCGAGTGTCTCTCTAGGGAGGAACGAGCAGAGAAAACGCCACATCCCCTGATACAGAAGTCTATGCATAAGCATGCCGCCACTCCTCCATTGACGCTCGCAAATGCAAGAGGAAAACGCACACGATTGATATAAACGGACCACGAGTCCACAGGAACTCCGAATGCGGCACGCGTCAACTACAAGTCGCGAGTGCAGGTAAATCCTTATTCGTGCTTGCATGCGAAACGACAGATAGGGGCCTCACCAGCACATAAACATATATATATATCGGCACACAATACATACACATGTGTATTAATATATATATGTATATCTTATTGGAAATAAATTGATGCATATATATATATATATATATACACATCTTTAAGTATACAAATGTGTGCGTGCATGTCTGTTGCTTGTGCAGGCGAGCCCGTCTCACCGTGAAGTATTTCCGAACGAGCAAGTCTCTGGTGAGCAGGCGGCGGATGAAGAAGGCAGCTTCGATTTGGCGCTCAACGAGGCCGTATCCCTCGAGCTCCATCTGAGACCGACCGACGTCGATGGTGGCGAGAATTTGGTAGTTGGGCGAAGTCGACATGTGCGTGTAATACGCCTCCTTGAAGGGCGTGTGAACATGCGACTCGAACAAGTCGTCATTCACCAGAATCATGCTGCCCTGGCGCAGCGCTGTGAGCGACTTGTGAATCGAGTGCGTCGCGTAGACCCGCACGCGCATGCGCCGCGGGTCGGGATACAGCCGCGTCGTCGCGAGCGTCGCCGAAGAGAGCGAAGAGAGATCGTCCGCGCCCAGGCCGTCCAGCAGCTCGCGATGCAGGCGATGATACTTGCCCTCCATCAACTGAAGGGCAAGAAGAGAGAGAGAGAGAAACAAACAAACAACAGAATGCATACAAGGTGGAACAGGCCGGCAACGTGGGGGGGGGGGAGGGCCAAGAGGGGAGGGAGCCGGCGCCCTACGACCCTGGCGCCGGTGCCGGTGCGCCGTTTTCCCCCTTGCCCCCCCCCCCCCCCCCCCCCCCCCCCCAGTTTCTGCTTAGAACGCCACAAGAGGCCCTTCGCTGCAGCGTCAAGACCGGCGGGCGCGCAGCAGGCCGGTCTCAGGGCCAGCGCACCTGAATTTATTTATTTCTTCAGTCTCTACAAGGAACTGAGAAAAGACAGAAGGCTACTTTATTGGCGAGAGCTTACCCAGCGGCGGATTTCGTTGGCGGCGTGCATGGCCGTTCGGGTTTTCAGGATGGGGTGGAAGGTCGCGTAGGAGAACCAAGCTTCATCGAAGAGGAAGGCGAGGTCGGGCTTGAGCGCCAGACACTCCTCAATCACGCGCTTGACGTTGTAGACGATGCCGTCGAACGTGCAGTTTGTTAGCACCAGCAGCTTGACTTCTTCGAGGCGTCCCGCCACGCGGTAAGCCAGCAGCGCCTTCTTGATCTCCTCCAGCGGCACGCCGCCGTACATCGAAAAACGGTGCAGCGGATACGCGTCGAGGTAGCAGGGCGAGCTCCCCGCCAACACAAAGCCGTAGTGGTGCGACTTGTGGCAGTCCCGGTCGACAAGCACCACGTCGCTCGGCCGGAGCAGCGCCTGCGCCAGATGCACAGACCGACACGCGCGGGAGCGCAGAACGGCACAGAAAGTGACGCAGACGAGTGCCCACCGCGACGCACGCAAACGTACAGAAGTAGACTCCAAGTGCGTGTACATACCCACACGCACGCATACAATATGTATCATATATTATATAGCTTTTTGTGTCTGTATGATTGCATGCGTGCTTAGATTGCTGTAGCATGCATGGGTGGCTGTGTATGTGTGCGTGTTTCGGCGCGCAGGAAGAGGCTTGTGCCTGGCTTGGAGACCTCTCGGGGCGGCAGCGGGCGTCGGGTTTGAGCCGGGTGTACCTGGAGGACGATTTTGTTGGAGGTCGAGGTGCCGTTTGTGACGAAGAACGCGTAGTTTGCGTCGTAGGCGCGGGCGGCGAGGTTTTGGGCGTCGAGGAGAGAGCCGTGGGGGTCGAGGAGGGAGTCGAGGCCGCCGCAAGTGGCGCTGCTTTCGGCTTTGAAGATGTTGACGCCGTAGAAGTCGATCAAGCCCTGAATCCACTTGCTGCGGCGGACGGAGTTTCCGCGGGAGATGGCGAGTGCGTGGAAGACGCCGATGGGCCGCTCGGCGTAGCGGCGCAGGGCCTCGAAGAAGGGACAGCGCATCTTGCTGCGGACGCCGGCAAGAATCGCCTCATGCAGGTCAGAGTGGTCGTCGTTGGGGAAGAAGGCGCGCTTCACCAGGTGGTTAACGGGCTCGAGAGTGCCCAGCCCCATGGCGGTGCACACGCAGAAGATGTCGATGTTGCTGCGGCACTGCGCGATGCTGCGAATCAGCGCCGGCAGCACCGGCGCGCCGGCCTTCATCTTTGCCACGGGGCTGTCCACGAACATGTCAATCCCGCGAACAAAACCTTCGAAGCCGACCAGCGCGTGCGACGAGGCGTGCCAGTGTTCGATCGGCACGTTGTCTTGAATCACGACCGCCAGAATGTCTGGATTCACAATCGTCGCCAGCAGCGCCCGGCGCACACTGTCTACCTCCACGATGCGATACACCAGCGACGAATCCTGCGACTGCTCCTTCGACGCAATTCGCCGCAGCTCCGCCGCCAGATTCACGCGATGGTCACTGTTGCGAAACGTGTACGGAGGCACCACCACCAACACGTAGAAGCAGTGGTGCCGGCCCTGCATGCTCCCTGAAAAAACACACGAAAACAAACTCGACGCTCACACACGCAGACCCCCCGGCCGCGAAGCGTCACAAAAATACGCGGTGCAACAGAGACATGCCTAAATACACAAATATATATATATGTCGATGTAGAGGCATGGGAGGTAGCTGGCAACGGCCGACTGTCTTGTATACGTGAGCCGTATCGCGCTCAACCTCAAGGCGGACTCGCGGATCGAAGCAGGCAGCCCTCGCCACGATCAGCAACCTCGGCGCCGTATACATATGCGGGTACTCTCTCTCTACATACTGTTTACATGCGCATGCACGGGCGTATACACGGCGAGTGTGGGCGGCGCACGTATTTGAATGCACGGGATACACACGAGGTAGGGGGCTGCTCACCGGTGACCGAAGACATGGAGGCTGTGACCGTGGAGATGACGGCGCCGGCGCTGTCCATTTTGTTGTCTTTCACCAGGGCGCGAACTTCCTGCACCTTCTGCATGCCTTCGACGCCCCAGAACCACTCAATCTGATCCAAAAACAGACACAGCAACTGAAGTGCCAAGCCCAGCCAGAGACGCAGTGCTCGCGAGCCTCCGCAGCGGGTCCCGGCAGCTCGCTCAGTCCAGACAAGAACGGAAGGCCCGACGACGCAGAGGCTTCAACACTGGAACGCTTGCATGCCGTCTCCGAAATGTCCTCATCTCCTCTTGTTTGGCTGCCGCTCGTCTAATGCAGTTCTGCGTTGGCGCCCTCTCTCTTTCTCCTCTGATCCTCTCCCGCGCGCCACCCGTGTCCGCTTCTTCGCTGTCCCCCCCGCCCCCCCTCCGCCGTCTCTCCTGACCTGTTCGAGGCAGTTGAGGCCGGCGTCGATTTTCTCCTTTCGACCCATGGCGACGTGCGCCGAGAGCGCCTGCCAGAGTTCCTCCCTGAGCATCGCGACGTAGGTCGTCTCCGAGCTGATGAGGTCTTCGTCCGCCTGCGTGAAGGTGTCGGCCTTCCGCAGCCACTGGTGCTCGTCGTCGCCAGTTCCCCCGAAGCCGAAGTCGTCCTCAGTCGTCACGGAGAGCGCAGAGGTGATGTCTGCGCCGCGCGCACCCCCGCCCTCGGCGCCGCGCTCCGCGCCGAGACCGCGCCGACTCCCCGCACCGCCTTCGTCCCGGTCGCCGTAGGGCGAGAGCGTCCGCGTGGCTGCGGCGCGGCCGGAAGCGCCAGCGTGGGGTCCGTAGCACCGGCGCGAGGCGGCCGCGCCGCCGCGGTCGCTCTTCTCGCCGTCGCCTCTCCTGCCGGCGCCGGAGCGGTGGTGGAGCCCTCCACGCGCCGGCTGCGGATGCGCGCGCATCACGCTGTCGACGTCAAAGTCCTGCGGCGACTCCGAACCCCGAGAGAGCGAGAGCGGCTCCCCGCCCGCCCCAAAAGGAAGAAACACGCCCGACGTCGACTGCATCGAGAAGGGCGTTCCCGGGACCAACAAGACGCTGTCGCGCGAACCGAACTGACGCAGGCGACGCTCCGCCCCGTAACGCAGCGTCCCTCTGCGCTCCAACATGCTGCAGGGGACAGGCGCCACACACGCAAAAAAATAAGAAAAACACACAAAAATGAGCCAGAAAGAAACAGGTTCACGAGCATATGCATACTCACACACACATGAGGCAACACACACATATACACATATACATACAAATGTATATACCGATGTCTATAATAGATATCTGCGAATACCTGAACATATTTACAGATGAAGAGTGCAAGGTGACAGGCCCTGTGGACGAGCAGTTGTTGGGGCGGCGCACAGCGACTCGCTGAGCTGCACGGAAAGCCACGCAGCGGCAGCGCGCGTGAAGCGACCAACGCGCGACAGCCGGGACTCGCTCGAGAGCAAGCTGCGTCGCGTGTCAGATCAGACGCTTGGAGGCAGAAGGGAGGCGAGCATACATGCGACGCCAGCCGCGGCATACAACTCGCAGGCGCTGAGGAAAACAGCTGAAACACGAGCACAAGAGAACGGGAAGGAGACGCGGCAGGCGGGGGATGCGAACAGAGGGGCTGAGTCGCGGAAGTGAGACAACGAAGGCGAGTGAGCGAAGGGCCGAAGCAGAGGCTGCCCACACAGAGGCGCCGCTTTTCTCTTCACGAGCCACCAGACAAAAAACCGGCAAGAAGTGACGATGGAGAGTGAGCAAGAAGCTCTGCTCACCATCACGCGCACACGCTGGACAGACGACAAGACCTCGGGGGCCGTTCCCCTTTCTGAAGCGGCCTGTTGAACCCCTCCCCCACTTTACGCGTTTTGGATCTCTTTTTCCGCTTCACAAGAACGCCCCTCCCCCTTCACACAGATGCACAACGCGTGTTCGCCTTCAAAAAACGTGACCAAATGACGGCGACAAGAGGATGCCACGAGAAGGAAGGGCACTCGACAAGAAAGCGCAGACAGCCGGAAGACTGAACCGAGGCGAACTCCGCGTCTCTCTGCACACCTTTTGGGAATCGCACAGCAGAATTCGCGAGGCCGACACGAAAGAAACGAAATCCAAGTGCCAAGCGCAGGTCAGAGACGAGAGAAAGAGAGACGCGGGAAGAGACAGTTGGAGGCGCCGCCCAGCCGGGCACGAATGAACCTCCCAGCGAGTCGAGAGAGGCAGAGACGCCTCACGAGACAGGAGGGACAGGAGACGGATGACGACCGGCGGAAGAGCGACGAGAAACGTCCTCGGCGGCTGGGAGTGGAGGCCTCGCAGGAGATGGAATGCAGTTCCTCTTCCCCTGCAACGCGGGCTGACAAGCTGAGTCGCCAACGAGGTCTTCTTAACAGGTAACCTCACACGAGGTCAGGTACGAGGGACGATGCACACAGAGGGCGAGAAGACGCTCAAAGCACAAACATGTCCGTCTAGAGCGATTCAAATCCCCGAATTGATCGCAGAATTAGATCTGATACGCAAGGGCACCAGTCGGGTGGAATGAAGCGGCAGACACAGCGAGCCACCCGCGAGCCTGAAGTTCCGCGCTGGCCTGCGTGCTGCGCCAGACGGCATGGAGGAACGCCTGCGGGGGGGAAGATATGAACGATGGGGCGAAAAACTTCCGCGGAGGAGATGTTTAAATTCTTGACGAGAAGACGCAAAAGCGCGTCGGCACTCTCTCGACGCGCACCGAGCGGCCGGTGGACCGCCGAAGGTCCGGCAGAACAAAGCGGTTAGAGGACATTGAGGCGCTGACTCGTGATCCAGAAAGTGTGTCTCACGCGTTAGAAATGGACACTGACATGCTCACTCACACAGAGCGCCAGAAAAGAGGAAGGAAAACGTGTGTGCGAGGCCAGATCTCCCTCGCGGCACCGCAGCGACCGTTTGCGCTTGCGTGTCCGCCGCGCGATTTCCGGAACGCGTTCCGGAAATCGCGCGGTTAACAAGGAAAGATGCCCTCAGCAGTCTTACCCAGAGAAGAGGAGCGACCGAACGCGGAAAGAGAAATTCGAGCCTCTTCAAGGTACACTTCTCCCAACAGAACGCGCACAAATCAGGTGCGCCCGCCAGCCCAGCTCTGGAGGGGAGAGCGCGCGCAAGTAGTCGTACGTCGGCTAGCACGGATAGAAGGAGAGACATCGAGGGAATTATCCCGCGAAAAACACTTCACAGGCGAGACAGCGAACGCTTCCGCTTCTAACAGTAGACGAACGCCTGCGCAAAAGGCCCTGAAGCTCAAGCGTCAGCGTAAAAGCGGCGGCAGATTAACTCACCTGCTGTAGTTGTAGTAGGAAAGGCGCAGCGATCGCGGCTGCCTGTGCCGCGCAGGAAAACACCGAAGGAAGTTCCAAGCGGAAAAAAGCCTTTCCAGAGACCACCTCTACGTTCTTGAAGTCTCCTCGTTGAAGATTTCAATCCCTCTTGAAAGAAACGCGAAAGAACGACCCTGATTGCGGACGCACTCGCCCGCGCTGTCGCACATGTGTGCTAACCAGCGTTTGCAAACCTGAGGGACTGCGAAACGACGCACGAGCTTGACTTCTGACTATCCTCGACAGGAGCGCAGCAGCGAAGAAAAAACGCGTAGTGTCGCTGTCTTTAAATGCGGAAAACTCGCATGCACCTGCCGTTCCACGCCTCCCGGGTGTTTGCGCGACTATATAGATGCCCAAAACCGCCAAAAACGCGCCGTCGAGCGCCAGCCATTCGCGATGCGGGGACGGCACTAGAACGCGCGCATGCTTCCGCTGCCACAGCGGCAGAGGGGGCACCGCTTCAAGATTCCATCAGACGCTTGGCTTTGCCTCACAGATGCTTCTCGAGACACAAAGCGACACGCTCGCCCCGTGTGTCATGCGCGCGCGCCTGTGCCTATTATTCACTTGCGGCGCTGCATCGTCCGCCCCCGGTGCTGGGGGTCTCGAGCGCGTCGATTAGGTCTGCGAAAGCGGTTCAGATTCCGATCTAACATGCCTCAGCACAGGCACACCCGGTCTCCCCAAAAGCTCACGTGAGTTCTAGAGAGCCACCAATAACCGAAAGAGAGCGGGAGTCGTCGAAAAGCAGTGTGTATGTGGATGCTCAACCGTGACTCCATATACCGACACAGTGACAGAACAACGCGCTACCCCCATAATGCAGGCAAATCTTCTGGGGCGAGCGCTGCGGAGGCTGGCGCCCGAGGCACTGCAAGGGCAGCTCATGGTGTGTGGTGGTTTCCCCTCTAAACGAGCTTCCAGAAGAGAAGTTTGCTAAGCGAGCCTGAGTTTTGCTCCGCTTCAAAACAGAAGCGCCTGGGTCCGCTGAGTCAGCGAGCTGGCGGTAATACGAGCGCGCGGAGGCAACTGGAGACCAGCAGCCTCCACTATGAGCGGATGGTCCGATGAGGAAACCGCACTATGCCGGGGAGCCGCGTTACCGAGGCTGCCTCGAAAGCCGTGACTAGCACCTTATCTGCCCGTATGAGGCGCGCCTCTCGTCTTGGACGCTGCCGCCTTCAGCATGGCCTCTCGCAGGCCCCTGGTGCGTGCTTGGATTTCGAAGGTGTTTCGAGCGGACGAAAAGAGTAGAGACCTCGCTCTCCATGGTGCTTCTTCTGAAAGCAGAAATCGCTACAGAGGGAGCGCCTTCTCTGTAGTTGAGCACGCCGAGGAATCCACAGCTCTCCGCTACGCCGTGGTTCGAGGCGGGACGACCGCGAGGCCCTGTGTCTCCAATTCCGGCAGCCTAGGCCCCTCGAAAAAAAAAGCCCCTTGCAGACAGAAACTCCCACAAGCGGATTAACAGGCCTTCTGTATGATTTCAGTTTTCGTCTGCTGTTCCAGGCGTAGCTCGATCTTTTTTGTCAGTTACGCGCCGCTCGCCGGAGCTCCGGCGTGCGGCAGCTGGCGAACCGGCGTGGCGGAGGCGCGAGAGGAGCGAGAGAGACCGGGAGGGGGTTGGCAGCAGAAGACATCGTGTGTGCGTGGCGGCAGGCGCCCGACAGAAACTGAGAGAGCTACAAACTAGGAATTTGGCACATTTTCCCTCATTACTTTTTCCAATTTTTTCGAAAAGATTCGCCGGCCTCGTGCCCCTGTTTCTTCGCAGCCGTCCTCTCGCCGCTCTGCTCGTTTCTGGCGTGTCTCCTGCGGAGAAAAGAAGGCCGAAGCGCGTCACGCAGCGTTCCTCTGTCTTCTCCAGACCCTTCGTTTTTCTGTTTTCCCTTAATTGTGTGTGAGAGAGGGGAACACAGATGCGAGACTGCTTTCCTTTTCTTCCTCCGCACGTGTCTGTCTCTCCTGCCTCGCCTCGCATTCGCCCCCTGTCTCCGACGAAGAAAAATCCAATCCGTTTTTTCTCGTCCCGCGTGCTTCTCTATTCGGGTTGAAGCCACGATAGTGTCTCCGCAAATGTGTTTTTTCTTGTCGCCGTATAGCATTCTCGAACAACCCCATGCGTCGTGAGCTGCCTCCATAACGGAGGTGTTTTTCAGTTTCCTTCATCAGCGCTAGGCATCTTTGTGTATGACGGGGCCTGGGAGGCGAGAGCCGAGCGGGGGCCTTCGCTCCTTTCCTTTCGAATATTTGTCTGGCAGAATCTAGCTTTCTTCTGTCAGGCTCCGTCCCGATTTTCTCTTTTTCTTGTCCTTCCTCGGTTTCCTGAGCCTCTCGCGACCGCGCGGTCGTGTTGTCTCCGCGCGCTGATTCCTAGCGATGGCCTAGCGTAACCCTCTTTCTTCTCGCTTTCTCTTCTCTTCCGCTTCTCGACGATGGAATCTCCGCCGGACGGCCGTGTCTCCGCCTCGTTCGATGACGAGGGCCTCGAGTGGGAAGCCGAGGAAGGCGCGTCGGGTTCGTTCTCTTCTTCTGCCTCGGCGCCGGCCTCCGCCGCTGCGTCGGAATTTCTCTCGTCTTCTCTCGCCTCCTCCTCTGCGCCCTATTCGTCTCTGCCTGACTCTGCTTCTTCCTCCTCTTTCGCGGCGTCTTTCTCCGCGTCTTTTTCGGCCGAGCCTGAGCTGTTCCCCTGGGGGGAGCTCGCGCAGGCCTGCGCAGGCTGCGAGGCGCACCTGGCGGTGCTCGAGGCGCTGCGGCGGCGCTTCCCCGCCGCAGTTTGCGTCTCCACAGCTCTCTCCGCGTCCGTCGAGGGGGCGTCGGCCTTCCTGCTGAACTTTGCGGCGCTGCACTCGCTCACACTCTTCGCAGTCGGCGCCCACCCCAAGCAGGGCGGTCGCGAGGCACGCCGGAGGAACTGGCGAGACGAGCTGGAGCCGCTGCGCGAGGCGGGGGGAGGCGGCAAGTTTGGCATCGAGGGCCTCCTCACCGACCGCGACGGGCGCACGCGCGCGCACGGCAGCAGAGACCGCCCCGCCGAGGTTCTCTACTCCTGGACGGCGCCCGAGGAGGCCGCGGAGTCGCTGGGCGGCGAGGAACCCGGCGAGCGGAGACAGGGCAGGCGCGTGAGGCTCCAGTGGAGTGTCGTCGATTTTGTCTGCGAGGTGGTCACAAAGGCAAGTCTCTCTTTACCTGCGCATGCGCGTCTTGACTGAGGTTGGCCTGCCGGAGCGGCTCTTATCTGGGGGCCTTGGGTCGTTGCCAGGGTGGACTCTTCTCTCTCGTGTCGTCCCTTCTTTAGACCATGTGCCTGCTTCCTGTCCCTCCTGTTTTCCGCGTCCGCCCTCATCTTCTCCTCTTCGTCGCGTTGCTTCTGAGGCGCTGGCGGATGCCGCTGTATGTGCCTCGTTCTCTCTAGAGACACTCCGCGCGGGCGTCTTTCTGGCGGAGCGGAGGGCGACATCAAGGGCTGTCCCCTGCCGGGTGTGTCGCCCATATCTGTCGACTCCTCTCGGGGCTTCTTTCGCGGCTCGTCTTTCCTCTCATGTCCTGCCTGTCCTCCCGTGAGCGGCGCCTCGCGGCAAGAGTTTTTTCGTTTCTGTTGCGCCCTCGCAGAGTCGCCGTCTGCATCGTCGTGCGGGCGCTGTGTTCATTTCGCCGCTTGACTGTTCGCCCGGTCAGACTGATGCAGCGTAAATTTGAAAACCACTTGTGTACAAGTTCTGCGAAGATCGTGAGATTTACTTTGGTGGTGCCGGCTGTGCTGTCTCCGTCTCTGTCTCTTCAGAGTCTGCCGCGTTTCTTCGCGCTGTCGGTCCCGCTGCCTCCAGCGGAGATTCTGATGGAAGCTGCGCTGCTGGCGCGGCGCCGCGAAGAGCGAAAAAACCGCGAAGAAGCCGCCAAGAAGCAGCTGCTGCAGTGGCGGGAGAAGAAGATCTTCGTGCACAGCGCCATGACCGACGTGCACGACTTTAGCTACGACACGACCAAACAGGTGAGGCGCCGCGAGTCTCCTACGCGGCGTCGTACACGCATCTCACCCCCGTCCTTTTCCAAAGAACTTTCGCGATCTTCCACTCCCTAGCTCCACTCGTGAACTCTGGTAATTTGATCCTCAACACGTTTCAACGAGATACCTGGATCCAACTAACACACAGTGTGGCGAGGCCTCTGCGAGAGACGCTCAAGACGTCTGTCTCAGCGAGACCTGCGCGTGTGTCGACTCTTCTTGGTGTGTTTCCAGCGGTTCCAGACCACGCCGCTGAAGCCCCTCACGCTGGCGTCGCTGGCGCGGCTCTTCTGCGACAGCTCAGTCTTCGCCTCGATGTACAACCGCCGCTACTACGTGCTGCAGCAGCGTTGTCTGCTGCACCCGCTGCTCACGCTTCACGGCCGCGAAGGCCCCAGGAGCGGCCGCAGCCTCCCCGCCTTCGCTCTCGGAGGCGATGAGAAGCGGCAGGAAGACGAGAGCCTCAAGCGCGTGGTAAGGCAGCAGCGCGAACAGACGAAGGAGACACGCAGGGGAGGCGCGGCGCGGCGCGCTCTAGACCCGAAACCCTAAACGGAGAAGAATCAAGAGGACGACGCGAAGGCGGCGTGCCCAGGGAGGAGAGAGCCAACTGCGGATGAGAATGAGGCGGACGCATGGCATTCGGAACGAGGGGAGAGGGGCGACGCGAGGAGAAAGAAAGGCAGAGGCGAAGAGAGAGTTGGAGGGCTTAGAAGACAGAATCCCGAAGAAGAGATTCGGGCCGAGCGGAGACAGGCGGGAGGGAAAGGAATTGCTGTTTTGTTTGAGGCGACGAGACACTCTTCAGGCGGCAAAATGAGCAACATGAAACAGACTCCACGCGCCTGCCTCTCTTCGGTCACTTCGAGAGGCATAATTCGCTTCTTCGATCTTCTTTGTGGGGGCTCTTCTTCCGCGGAGATCTTCGCGTCTGTGAGCGGCCGCCTTCGCCTCTTGTCTCGCGTCGCCGCCTTGCGTCGAACTCCACAGCCAAGAGACGCGCCCGTCGTGTTGTTCGTCTCGATTATCCGCTTCTTTCCTCACGTGCTGGCTCGTCTTGCTGTCCACTCTTCGAAGACTTTTTTCGAAGGAGGCATTCCGCGCAGTTGAACTTTTTTCGTTTTGCAGATTTCGGAAGTCGACGGAGCCACGCGCCGCTCGGGTCAGCGGCAGCTGCTCATCGGCGTCCTCGGCCGAGACGCGAACAAGGAGCTCGCGCTTCAGGGTCTCTTCAGCGACATTCGAATCAAATTCGAGAAGGGGGTGAGGAGATTCTCCGCGCAGCCTTTTGTCGATGCCGACTCCTCGTCCGCGAGGGAGCCTCGCGTCGAGCCGCCAGCGAGAGACTTCCACTGGATGCTAGCGCACAGCGAGTACAGTTTGCCTGTGAGGGTCTACATACACGTGCGTTCTTCCTGCCGATTCACGGAGTATGTAGATCTCTGCTTTCCATTGCCAGTCTCCTCAACTCTATCTCTGCACACATGTGTATACATGTGTGTATATATACATATATTCGTATATATGTCTTCCCGTCCCCCATCGCGAGACAGCGTGTTTCTCTTCCTCCGTGCCTATGCAAGATATATGCATTATGTATATATACGCTATATATATATATACATACGCCTGCTTTCGTTGGCTGGTTATCGTGCGCTCTGTACCGTGTGTCTGTGTCTTCAGTTCGTTCCGCGTCCGGGTTTCTTTTTGGAGGGTCACGTGGTTTTGGCTGACGGCTGCTTCAGGAAGGACGACGATTTTTTCCACATTCTCGACTTGTCGCATCCGCCGCGCTGCCCGGCCTCGGATCGACTGGTGTTGGGGCGCCGCGCAGCTGCAGCTGCAGCTGCGCGCGCGGGCGCGAAGAGGCGGCGGTGGAACGGGTCGGGATTGTCACTTGGAGAATCGTGGGAGGGCGTGCCGTTCTTCGAGGACGCGGAGGACGAAGACGACGGCCTCATTGCGCGGCAGCAGGCGAGCTCGATGTTCGGGGGTCTCCTGGGTCTGAACGAGCTCGAGGCGCTGGAGGCCTGGCGATGCGTCGAAGAGGAGCGCGAGGACGACCGCGAAGATGGCGAAGATCTGCGCGAGTTCCTCCCGCTGTTGGTTCCCGCCCTGCAGGCGAACGCCAGCGGAGAGAAGCAGCCGAGCGCGGAGAAGAAGCGCAGTTCGAAAAACGAGAGGAAGGAATTCGTGCTGGACGTCGACCCCGATGCCCCTGACCCCATGGCCTGGGTCATCATTAGTGAATGCCACTTCAACGACCCCCGAGACCTGCAGCTCCTCGACGCGATGCTCTCCAGTAAGAAGAGACAACCGCCCAGACACAGACAACGCGTAGTTGGATGGCGTTGAACAGCGCATCGACTGCCGAAACAGACAGAACACATCAGGACCGCTGCTTTTCCCGACTTCCAAATGCCCAGGACGGGAATGTGCTTTGAGGATGCCTCGCCCCTCTCTGTGGGGTGTCTCCCCCTCTGGCTTGCTGGTCCCGCTTCGTGTTTCCGCTCCGCTGTGCGTCACCGCTCAAAACCTGTCTTTCCACTTGCATCGATTCCTTTTACGCGAATCTCCGTGCAACTCTTCTCGGCGTCTCGCCTTTGCGTTTGCGCGCGTCTGCTATCTTCAGCTTTCGAGAGCGAAGGCGAGTATCCGTCTGGCTTTGTCTTCTTGGGGAACTTCTCGGCCTCGTTCTCTGGAGGAGAGGACGCCTACAGCGCGGGCTTCAACGCGCTCTTCGAACTGCTCACCTCGCGATACCCGTCTTTCGTTGCCAGTGAGTGATGTCTCCATTTTTTTCGTCGCGTGGCGCCCGCCGCGCCTGCGAGCACCTTGCGAAGACGCCGCTTGACTGCGACTTTCGAGTGCAGCTGGGGCTCTCAAGAGGCCTGAAGCCTGGAAAGGCGAGAAGTGTCTTCAGGCGCGACCCATGTTGCTGGAATGCAGCGCTCGAAATCACACTGACAGAACGTCCGTTGGTCCCCGCCCTTCCTGCGAAAGGTCTACGGTTTAGGGTTTAGTGTAGGAGCACTGTAAACACGCGGCTGGGATGTGCTCACATGCATCTGGGATGGAGATCTAGAAGGTGAGAGAGGAGAGTGTATATGATCCTTCTGCCTGTTTCCCTGATACTTTGCAGGGTGTCACTTCGTCTTCGTGCCGGGACCCGACGACCCTTCGTTCGCGCGCGGTAAGTCTGGATGCGTTGAGACTACCGGTGTGGTTTTCTTCGTAGCGTTGTGTACGTGGGGACGGATTGCATGCAGAAGGTACAGATTCTGCAGCGTTACAGTAGCGTACGGTCCTTTTCTAGAGGAAGTAGGACGAAGGGAGGCTTCGGGCTGATAGCGGAGCTACGCACGTGCATGTGCGTATACATTTCTGGCGATCTCTTCCAGGGGAGTGGGAACACCAGCAATGCGTATTTTTCACACCATAGTTTTCTCTTTGAGTAGCACCAGTGTTCGTGCCCTCTGTTCGAAAAAGATATACTTGAAACGTCTTGCGGAGAATACCGTCCATGGTATGTGTGCGGAATGCGTCTCCTCAGAGAGCTTGCCGCGTCTACCTCTCACGCCCCCTTTCACAGCCGACTTCCAGCAGCGCCTTGAGCGCGTCGTGCCGGCATGCAAGGGGAAGATTTTTTTCACGACAAGCCCTTGCCGGTAAAGTCTGCACATCGCGCGAGGCTATTGCTGCTGTGTTCCCATACGCCAAATAAGCAAGATGCTGACCGGTGTTTCTGCCTTCTTTCCGGAAGGCTGAAAGCAGCTGTAGCCAAAATGGGACTCTAATCCTGCAGTCCACTGGAGACAAGTCTACACGTGTAGAGGTGAACACGAAAGTAGAGTCAACTTGATGCTAGGGAACTATATATATACACTGAGTGCGCGTGAATGACTTTGCATGCGCGCTCGCATATTTCTTACGCATACCTGGAAAGTTACCGAGTTTTGAAAGGCACAGGTGGCTTTGGCGTATCCAAGCACGAAGCGTTCTTGCAGCACGCATGCGTCTCTGTTGATGTGACGAGGCGGAAACATTCAGGCGTCTGTGTATATAGATGTACGTAGGATTGGATAGAAAGCCTGTTCGATGGAGCTGAAGCTGGCATGACAGGCATGTGCTTCACCTCGTCCTTGTTCCCTCGGGAGTAACGGCCTGCGGAAATCGTGTGAACACGAGCCGAGCATCTGCTGTTTCCCGTTGCTTCAGAATTCGTCACTTCACTTCGTCCATGGTTTTCTTCCGGCACGACGTCTTCAAGGCGCTCTCGCGAGATGCTTTGTTCTCGGGCGGACGCAAAAAGGACACAGAGGAGCCGACGTCAGTTGACACGGACATCGTTGACATTGTAAGCCTTTCGCTTTCGTCGGCTTCGCTCTCTCTGTTCCCATTCGCAGGTTCTTTAGCCTCCGGAAGGGGAGCTCCGAGCACGCACGTCGAGGCAACCGCGCACGCCCTTCCTCCAGTGTTACCCCCGGCGAACTTTCGAGGCAACGAGAATGCATGCTGCGTTGAAAGACATTGCACGTGCTGCGACTGGTATATCTTCAGCGCATCTGGCCTGCTGATAACCGTCGTTTGGAGTGCGCGAGCTTTTGCCTGGGTGCGTGTGTGCCCCGCAGCTATATAACACCATAGTTGGTCAGGCGCATCTCTGCCCGATGACTGCCGACCACCGACTCACGAAGCACAGAGACCAGAGTCTAGGCCTCTTCCCCATGCCTGACCTTGTAAGCGAGAAACAATCGTAGACAGAAGCGCAGAAACCCAACGAGAGGATCCGGCATTTCCGCTGCGGCAAGCGGTGCCAACATCGCTCGTTTCTCAACACAAGAAAAGAGAGAAGCGCAACGATGCGAACCGCCTGGGCAAACTGCGTTCTAGGGGCTTGTTGGGGAGAGGCTTGACGCATTGAGGGGCACGATGCGTCACAGGAAGGCCTGCGTGTGTAGAGAAGAACCGGCAAGCTTTCTGTGATAAACTGGCAGTGCTGCTATGAAAATGTAAAGTTGACACCAATTTTCAGTTTCCATCGGTGGGCACGTGTCTTCAGGTTTTTCTCTGCGACAAATCCGCACCCCCGGTGAACAAGAAAGACCCGAAATTCCCTGATGAATTTATTTTCGCCAACGCAGGTAGGTCCAATGAGGTGGACATCAAAGAATGCATCAGTCCCCCTCCTACCCTAGCTAACTTTGATTTGCCGCCTGTAAAGGACCTCCCCGCCAGCACCAGTTTTCGCCATATTCCGGCATATTGACACAGGATTTGCTGGCGATCGTGGCTATGCAGCACTACCTGTGACCAAAACACGGCCCCATTTCGAGAGGTGTTCCGTTTTCAAGGGATTGCATCTGCCGGATGTTGTTTACGTTGTATTCAGGTGCATCGTTCAGAGAAACAAAGGCCTTTTTTATTTATGAAATGGTGACGCACCAACTGACGAAGTACCTCGTACCTTCGAAATGAGGGCCAAGGATGCCCCGCTGGGAGTGCAAGACTAAAAGCACATGTTTTCAACTCCCAATGCAGCCCTGAAGTCTGAGTCTGCCCTCTGATACTAGGGAATCGGACCGAACACATCTTGATAACGCTTATTCCGCGCTTACCTCGTCTGTTTTGTGTGTCCGCTCTCATGCTCAATCCCACCGTTAACATACTGAATTCTTTGTTTTAAGGTGCCCTGTCGATATGTGCTGCCTACTGCGGTCAGCTGGTGCAAGAGCCCCGGCAAACACGTGCATAGAACTACTCCTATTGTCAAAAGGGCGTCACCAGGTTTCAATCAATGATTTTAAACCGGGTGTATTACATGGCGGCGGAGCCGCTTGTTCGGCGTCTACGGTGACCCGGTGTCGGAAAAGGGGTCTGCGCGGTGACTTTTCTCACTTGGTTGTGCCACGACCCGTAGTGCCGCGAGGGGACAAGGAGACAAGCAGCTATCACTGCCTAAGAGCCACACGGAAATACCGTCTTTCTGCACGGTCGTAGTACTACCATTGATGCGAGGAGCCCACTTCCTGCCGCCACACACGTTCGAGTTGCTGCACACCAGACACGCAGAAATGTTGAATCGAAGCACTGTCAGACACACACCATCGATGGTTAGCAGACCCACAGTGAAAATAAGGTGAAGTGGGAGAAGATTGGGGTAGTGTCGTCTAGACAACAGCCTTATTTCCGTGTCGACTTAGGGAGATTCATCCTCCGGACACGCGTGTGACCAGCGGTCGTACTTACCGGTCGCACACAAGCCGCTGGCGAATCAATGACGGCACGATCGGTCGCACGTATTTTGTTCGACGTGTAGGCGGATAAACAGCAGTCAGGGACGTGCGGTCTCTGCAACAACAGGCCCGTACCGGTTTTGGCGGCCCCATTTCCGAGTTTCAGTGCCATTGTGGTCCCCCTTGGTCGAGCTCTTCGCTTACCGGGGTGAGCGCATCCTCCGCACGCCCTCAATCGAAACGGGCTGTATGAGCGGAGTGTTCGCGTGCTACCTACCAGGCTCCCTAGTGGCCTGACCCTATGTCTGTTCAGCCCATATTGATGTTTTCGTCCCGGAAGTGCGGCTCAGGGGTGACGGCTTTGTTCCAGCTGTTGCCCCGGTGTCAGTACACCTTAGGTGTGTTCACACCTAGAAAAAGAAATACGTACCGCAACCGCCTCAGGCGTGCGAAGGGCTCTGATAGCAAATTCATGAAGCAAAGCTCAACGTGTTCTGCAAGACAGTCGCGCGCATGTTTGTAACGAAGATGAGGAGGACTAAGAAGCTGAGACAGAGAACCGGATCAGCAAGCGACCCTGACAGCTCTGACAGTTCTGCACCCGCGGCCCGGGTTATCGATAGGGCAAAACGCAAAAGGGAGGAATCTCTTGAAGCACCAGTCACCGCGGTGGAGGAGATATTGCTCCCAAAACTCTCTCGCGAATCGCTGTTGACGTAAGCCTGATCCATCACGGTTCGCTCGCATACAGGCGGTACCGCCTTATCAGATTGAATCCGTTCACTGAAATTGAAACAATCTACCGACGGATGGAGAAAAACCTAGTGAAGGTCGGGTGGCTTCCATGTGTCCGGCTGATAGCTGCGATCAGTCTTGAAACGATAGGCGATCGAGCGAGCGCACAAGTCCGTCGCACCGAGCAAACCCACAGTGAATTTTTCGGAGGCTGAGGCAGCAGCGACGGTGAGAAGCCACGAATGACAGGCTATGACGCTTGGAATATTCCTTACAGGCAGCGAGGGATCGGCTAAAAGCAAAACGTGACGATGTTGCGGCGCAGTTCACCCAGGCTGGTACGGAATACGAAACCTTGCTACTGAGGGCGGGACATTGGCAAGTTACGCCACAGGTCATCAAATGCGGGCTCTAAAGACGAGGCTTAATAGCTTAGACGAACAAATATCCAAAAACGTGGGTGGTAGATGAGCATGTCCTCCGCGCCACCTGATCACTCTTTGTGCATCAGGAGGAATGCTACCCTAGAGTTATTGCCAAGACCTCGGCTCAGATCGAGATGGAAATTGAATCTACGTTCGACAGACTGAGGCATACCGTAACGCGTACGGATCCTGTCAAAGTAGTCAAAAAAGGACACATCGAGAAACTCCCATGTGAAAAGGAAAAAGGCAAACGCCACCGTTCTGTGCTCGCTGACAAACGTGCTAGACTTCGGGGTCCTGTCGTCTCTAACTAATATTTAAAGAGAAGTCGATGCACCAATGCTACCATCCTCATAAGCATCGAGCATTGCCGAACACGGACGTATTCAGATATTGCGAACTAGACATGCGGACAAACGGTAGAATGACCAGGAGTTCATCCTTGTTTGTTTGACCACTCCGGGCAGTCGCTTAGTAAATGATCCGATCTCCGAGCAAGTGTTTATGGTGAGAAACACCAAAACCATACATGAAGCCACGATGCATCACAGCATTGTTATTCCCTGTCGCGCTGGAGCTACTTGCTACGTACATAGATACCCTCGAGAGAGCACACTGGTGAACAGGAGACAGTGTGATGAAGGGACTGTGAATCATAGCCATGTACAACATTTAAGGAATGCATAGACAGGAGCTTCATTCATTATGTATCACTACGCGAACTTTTTCCCGTGTATGACATTTGCGCTCAGCTCATCAACCGAGGTGGATATTTCTTCCTCATGCACATCGTGTTTTCGTTCCAGATGGCCTCTTCGCCAGAGGGACAAGAACATCGCAGGGCGGGGGTGGGAACTCGAAGGGGGAACCACCGAGAGACCTCTCATTTCAAGTCCGAGTTCATTACTTGCTACGCAGAGGCATTGTTCGGCTAACTGACCCTGCAGGAACTGATGCCAGATTTCCGCTTGTAAACAGTGGTGCCGGTATGCATCAAGCAGGGCATTTCCTGTGCAAAGCACTCTAGCATGCACGTGCTTCAGTGCGCGCGCACATGGCAACAAATCTGAACGATATGTTAACTTCTAACGAACAACCGCCTGTTCGGGACTCGAATTTGCTTACCAATTACTACCAGCCCCTTTCCATTGAACCAGACTGTTTCTGTAGCTCTCCGAGCAGCTGTTTTTGACAAAAGCACCCACCCTCGGGGGCGTCGCACGTACCCTCGGCAAAACAGGATGCCACAGTAATACACCTGCTGCTAACTGCGAGCCCAGCTTCGCTTGGTCTCCCATCTTCACCAAGAAGAGACCCTATACACAACCTATGTCCAGCTAAGTGGCGTTGGAGTCGTGAGCGGCAGTTGGCATGTGTCAGCAATTCACCACAGAAGCCGCCTGAATGCCTTCTTGACTAAGTAAGACCATTGCAGCCGCAGAAGGATGCCAGCTGCCCATCACAATCTTGTGTTTTTCGAAGAGGGTAGACATGCCACCGATACAAAGAATGTGTGACACCTCACCGCTTATAGGGAAGTATGTTCTGCGACACTGTAAACACCCGCTGCGGACAAGGCGCGGACGACAGGCGCGCCGGAACTTTGTGCTGGCACCTGACCTTTAGCTCCCTCCAGCTAAAACACAGACATGAAGATGCAAAAACAAAACTGTGCACAACACTTGGACACTGCACATAAAGCTGGTAGAAGGGGAATTTCCACTCTTTTGAAAATGTGGCAAGGTTGGCGCTTTCTGTGACTCAACACATGGCCTGAGAATGCCGTGGTGGACAAATGGCGGGCGTCGCGCGTCCATCGGCTACCGATGTTCTGCAGTCTCGGCTGATCTCCATACGAGAAAATCTTCAGTGAGTTCCCACGGTCTTTTTTATGGAATGATAAGCAGAGCGAAGCGACCGCCGATCTGTGTCATTACCCGGTTCAGGCAACAGCGATGGCCACTGCTGGCAACAGCTATTCCTCTGTTCCTTGAAGGCATGCGTTTCAGACCCGCAGCTACCTGATGGCACAGCGACTCTCCAGTCGTTTCCCGGCCCCGTCACATTGAAACACCGGATCTGCCCTTCTCTACTTTGTTGCAGCAACTCTCTGTCAACGTGTGAGGTCTTGAACATATCCGGTTTTCCGGGGGTTACCTCTTTCGAGAGCCTAACACCACGGGACGGGTGCCCGTGTCTTGCTGCGAGGGACGCTGCGGAGGAGGAAGTCGTTGTCCTCTAAAAAACTGCAGCGAACTCGAGTCTTTTCCTGGACAGCCCACTTGTTTTTACTCGATCATTTAATCAGTTAGTGAAATAAGGCCTCATTGGTTCCGGTGTTCGGTCCGCCAGCGTGTGTAAAATTGAGTGGCGCCTTTGTGCGATGCAGCAGATGATGCTCGACTTGCACAAGCAGGACGGAACACTCCTGCTGTCTTCTGTGTACCTTCCTCGATCCAAAAAAAAACTCCGACAAGATGGTTAACGAGCGTCACCTCATTGGCGGCCTCGCCATCCTTGTGGCAGCGTTAGCCACTGGTGAGTCGATACTTGCTTGCAAGCTTTACATGCCTACGGCTCCATCGCGTGGCGATGGCAAAAACTGTGAGCTCGCTCCGTTCCAAACTTTAGTGTCATGTCTCTGTTTCTGTGTTTTCAGGTTCTCTTGCAGCGCCGCGAAAAATTGAGAGAATTCGCAAGCTGAATCCCCCTTTGGAGGACCCAATATATGTCTTCTACTTGTGCTGTGGATACGCGGCGTTCGCTTTCCTAGCTTGTGGACTGCTGCCCTTCAACCAGGAGATCATGGACAACTATACCATGCGGACGACTTTTGTATTTACATGGTGGGGAGCTCTCTCAGGTAGGCCACTTTGCACGGTCGAAGAGTTCCGTCAGCGAGTTAGCGCCGCATGCCGATTCACTGTTCTGGACCGTCTCCCGCGTGTACCCATTTCACCGGTTGGCACTGAGCTATCCGTCCACCACTCTCAAAAACATAGAATTTCCTCTCTTGCGCTCTGTGTTGCGGTCTGCTCCAGGTGCTATGATTGTAGCGGCGGTCAACGCGGGTTTCGTGGCGATTTCCCGCGTCGGGCTGGCCGTGCACGCCGCCATTTCCATGGGCGTGGCAGTCGTCACTTCCTTCATGTGGGGGGTTCTCGTGAACAACGACCGCCTCGCGCTTCTCTGGGTGGATATTCTGGCAGTTGTATTCCTCAGCTTGGGAAGCGCCATTTCTGCTTTCCCTGAGGAGATCGCCCGCGCGATCGCCGCGTGCTTCCGCAAAGGTGCGTCGTACCACTGTCCACGAGCAGCCCGCGGAGAGCCGTGATGCCCGCCCGAGCCAGAATCTCTCGTTCGTTCGTTTGAAGCCGTTATGCTGGAAGGAAAAAGACATGGGTCGGGTTCGTGTCGGCCCTAGTACCATTAGTAACTCTTTTGGTCTTTATATACATCTCTTAGTGCTCGTCAAGTTCCTTCTAACTAGTTAGCTCCCTGCGTACCTAGGATCAGTTCCACTACCTAACCAGAATTTATTGTTCCAAAGACTAGAATGCAAGCTTCATATAACTACATAACGCGTGGTACAGTGGTGTGTGACTGGCTGCTTTCTGCTTTCCTTAATTCAGATGTCGCACCAGTTTATTCACGCTCGGCGACGCAGTCAAGCGTCGCTGAAGCCCATCCCTTGGTTCTGGATGGCGCGGAACCGAGCGAAAATCACCAGATCAGCCACGCAACGGGCATCCTCCTTTGCATCGTGTCTGGCATGTGTGGCGGCCTCTCTCTCGGCCCCATGTCCTTCGTGCCAACGGAGGACAAAGGCGTCGCGTTTCTACCGAGTTTCGCGACAGGTACGCAAACGTGGACGATGCCTGAAGGACGCTCTTCTGGCTGTGCAGTGGATCTGCGGGGGGTGGGGGGGGGGAAGGGGTAGTGAACTTCGTGCGAGATAGATCGTTTACTCTCGAGAAAATGGAGACCTGTCGAGCCTGTCATGCGTGATGAGCAGGTATCATGCTGGCAGCGCTAACAGCCATTTCCATCCGCCTTATTTGCGGCAAACAACGCCCGGTGTGGCACTTTCGAGCTGCCTTCCGGTGGGGCGTTCTGTCGGGCTTCCTCTACCTGGTGGCAACTCTGGCAGTCATCATCGCCATTCCAAGTAGGTCTACTACGGCTGTCCCGAGAAAAATGATATCAGATCGGCTGCGGTAGCCGAGCGCATACCTTCAGGCAGCGATGCGCTCCACGCAACAGGACAGACTCACACCGCGGGCCGAGAGCAGCAGCGAAGCACGCTTGACGGATTGCCATACGATCTCTTAGCTGGAAGCAATACCAAGATACGCCCTACGTGCGTCGACACGACACAAAGACCAGGGCTTCTAGGCAGGCGACACAGCACATCTGATGAAAACAACGATTCCGGAAGCTGTTTCGTGCGGCGGAGTAGGTACTTGAGCCACAGCGTTTGCGACACCTCGCTGCCCCATGGGGGTTTTCGTCCTTGGCGCACAGCGGTATCGCTCGTGTTTTTTGCTTGCGCCGGACTTTGGCGCAGACATCTTTTCTACTTTACGTCGGACTGAATGGCGTTCCTCTAAATCTTTTACGTGTGTGTGTGCAGGAGTGTCGTTCGCGGTGAGTGGACTCTCCGTGTGCCTTTCTCGCTGCACCCGAGCGACCGCCAGACACAGCGACTGTCACATACAGAAGAAATTAGCCTCGCGGCATGAGAGAGGGCCGCGTGGAGCTCGTAGCGTTGCAGATGCGAAGACGAGTGAAGCTTCTCGCCTTTTGCTGTGCGACATTCAGAGCGCCAGCGTCACGCCGACCCCTGCATGCCGTCCTGCGCTCTGTTCAGGTTGCCTATCCGTCGAAGCAATCCGCCATCATCGTCAGCGGGCTTTGGGGGATTCTGTTTTTCCGCGAGATGCGAGGCTTCGCTATCGCGGTCTTCGCTTTCGGGAGTTCGCTGGTCCTCTCCGGCGCGATTCTTCTGTCGAACTTCACCTACCCGGAGCGCGTGGGAATTCCCGCGAGTCACCAGCCCGCGCTGACGTAGAGCGCCAGCCGGGAGAGAAGCGACTACGCCGCGAGGCTCGCGGCTTGCCGAGCTAGAGCTCACGCACAGCGACGCATACATACACCCCCATACACAGGCGCCCAATTTATAAAAACGTGGACGAAGAGGCGCGCCCCTGTAAGGTCTACACAGTGCTGCCGACGCGTGTGGAGAGTCTGTCTGAGAGTCTGACGTTTGGGCCTGTCCCTGAAGCGGACGAAGCATCCTCATTCCTCTTCTCCCAGTGACTGGTTGCGACGGTGGGCGCTGGCTCCGGCGCGGCCTTTCGCCTCGTAGGCGTCCGCGTCGCCTGCGCTCGCCCGCTGCGCCATTTCACATGTGAAACCTGTGTGGTGCAGCAGCTCCGCGCCAGAGGCTCTCTCTGCCGCATTGCGGAAGAGTGAGGGTTCACTGAGCTGCCTTGGGGATGTACCTCAATCAATGGTTTCCTCACGATGCCTCGCCGCAACCGCGTGCGGTCTATCCCAAGCTGCGCCCTGCGTCGTTGAGATGCCAGCTCTCCTGTGCTGCCTGTGCGGGTACTGGTGTGAGCTGTAGGGAGAGAAAGCGATTTGTAATTCAAGAAAGCCGACGAAAAACAATGGACGACAATGTGCCATAAGTTCTTCTGCACGTGTGGAAACGCTGCGCGCGAGAAACCGCTTCGCGGAGCGGCGCATTCCGCATTCTTCAGACCTTGCGAAGAGGACACTCGGCCGGCGTGGCCCGATGTCCTCTTCCTGCATGCAGCTGAGACAGTCGCGGAACGCGGTTCCAAACAGCGAGGGAGCAGACACACAGAGAGAGGAACACCCCGCAAAACACGAGCGCGAAAGCACGGGAGGACACACAGGCGGTTCCCGGGAGGGGGGTGGCGAGCCGTCGACAGTTACTCGAACTGCGCAAAGTCGAGGTCATGGTGAAGCGCGTCTAGGTCGATGTCCACACAGGACATGATCGCCAGCTTGAGCTTCTTTTTGAGGACTTCCTTGCTGGAATACTTAGGCAGCTTAATCATAAAGAAACACGTGCTCGCCGTCGGCAGCCGATCGTCCACTGTCTGATTCTCAGCGACTTGCACTGTCCGCAGTGAGGCGTCTTGAATCTCCAGCGCTTCTTCGTCTCTGAGAAAAAAGAACACACCGCACACGAGAAACGCTTTCGGATGTCACGAACTGCGAAACCATTCACAGCTCCAGTTATACCAAAGTACACATCAGATGCACAGATGTACATGTGTACATGTATGTACATACACATATTTAGTCACGCAAATGCGAATCAGATCGTGGACCCAGATCAGACACGCAGGAGCAAGTTTCCATACACGTGTGCACGTCCTCGCTCTGAACCACGTGTGGGCGCCCAACACAGATATATACCGAATAAAAACATACATCCATATACACAGACACATATGCATGGTCATGCGTTTACCTCATGATGTGAATTTCGAATTTGTGGACGTTCGAGGCGGGGTCTCCGTAGAGCCACGCGTGCGGCAGCCTCGAGCGGCCCGAAACGAAGCGCAGGAACATCTGCTTCTCTTTCTTGGTGAAGGAGTTCAGAACTTCCCACAGATTGTCAACGAGCGCTCTCTCGCGGGCGTCGTGGTTGTCCCAGGTCACCTTCGAGTGCCGCTGCAGGCGCGACCGAAACAAAGAAAGAAATCTTCCCACTGAGCGCCTTTGAAGTGCTTGAAGCCCTTTCATCCGCAAGGGGGGTCATGGGCATGTATGTGACGCCACGTCATCGCAATACAACAACATCTAAATGTAACGTCTTCTGCGCCACCGTGAAAGACACCGAAAGCCGACATCCGCCCAGCACCGCTCACACGCCAGCCCACAAGAGAAGAAAAGCCCTTCAGCTGCGTGAGCTTAGACACACGCTTCTTCTGTCTCCTCGAACTCACTCCACAAGTCTCCAGCTGAATCTCTCACAGTCCGTCTCTCCCTCCCCCATATGGAGAGCACTGGGCTTCGCCTCGCGCGTCTCCAGCTTTTTTTTTCGCAGCTGCTCACCATCAAAACAGCGACGTCGATGTCGTTGTCGCCGCAGACGAGCTGCTTGAGGTCATCGGGCGTGAGCGTCGCGTGGACCTGCGCGAGAGGCAGCAGGTCGTATAGCCCATAGGCCAGCCAGCTCGCCGCTTCCCGACCCTCGCTGAGCTGGGCAGAGAGAAGCGACATGCACAGCGCCCCAAAGCCGTGAAAATGCCATAACGCCGTGTACGAAAGACACAGGTGGAATGTAGAGGAAAAGATAAATGAGCTAACGGTTCCTCTGCGCGAAGTCGCTTGCAGTGCCTCAAGCAATGCACAAAATTGCAGACAGGAGACGAAAAAACCCGAAAACGAACACCGTATACTTCGCGGAGCAAGACACTTTTCGAGGCTGCGCTGGAACTCATGCATTCATGTGACCCCTGCTGCCCTGCGCTTGACAGGATCGTCACCGACCCGCGTGAGACTGAAACTGTCACAGCAACTCGACCTAGCCGCAGAACAAAACAAAGAAGCGGCATGTAGCGTTTCCGCTCTGGCGAGTCGCCTGCTGTGGCACCTCTCCGTGGCCTCCCTGCCCTCCGGGGCTTTGCCTCTGACGGTCGCTTTCCACTTTCCTCCCCCCTCGCCTGTCTCGGTGTCCGCTCGCGATCCTTGTCCTTCCATCTCTACACTCTCTGCGTCTGCCTCGCTGTCACTGAACCGGTCTCGAAACGCATCTCACCTTGGCGAGCAGGGCGGCCTGCACAGCGGCAGGAATATCGCCGTCGTTCACGGGGCACTGCGCGCCGCCGAAGAAGACTTCTTGATTTCTCCCCAGGGCGTCGTCCGCAGTCCATCCGTTCTGCGCGAAGGCCTGCAGAACCGCTTTCTCTCTCTCGCGCTCCTCCTCCTCCCCCGCAACCGCGCCTCGCGTGCCATCTCCCGCGGCGCGTGGCTCCGCTTCGGGGCGGCGTTCCTCTTCCTCGCCTGCTGGGTCACTCGCGTCACTCGCGCCGAGAGTCGGTGCGCTGCGTCGATTGGTCGGCGCGAAACCGCAGGAGGCGAGGAAGGTCTGGAGCTGTTTGGCCGCGAGCAAGTCGACGGCCTGGAGGTCGTGGAGAGAAGGTAGTTGGAGAAGGAGCAGCTTCCAAAGAGACGGAGAGAGCGAGAGATTCAGTGGGCTCTGCGTAAGAACTGCGCACGCCATGAGACGCCCGACGACGTACAGAATCCCGGCGAGCCGCTGCCCGTACGACGAGAGGCACAGCGGACTCCCCGCCGCGAGCGCCGGCGGAACCTCTCGGCCGCTCCTTCGCCGTGATCGCTCGCTTTCGGTCGCTGCGCCGGACGCGTGGGTCGTCTCGCGCTGTGCACAAGACTCTGCCGCGAAGGCGAAACACCCGTCAAAGGCACTCCCTCGCGGAGTCGCGAGCAGCGCGGGAGCTGCGGAGGGCGCGAAGCATCCAAAGAGACTCAGCTGCTGCACAGACTGCGCACTCAGAGCCGCAGCGACACTCGGGAGGGCCAACGCGTTCGACGGCAGAAGAGGAAGGAGAGGAGGCAGCGCAGGCACCGCCGGCGAAGCGCACAGACGCGGCGCAGCGGAAGTCCCCGGCAGGGCAAGAGGCGCCGGACCCTGGCAGCCCAAAGCGACAACTTCTTCAGCTTCTGCAGGTGACAGCGAGGGGCACGCAAACTCCCCCCACAGCGACGAAGAGGACGCTTCGTCGTCCTCTTCGTCCTCACCGCTGCACTCGTCGTTGTGACGCCACACACCTGCGTGGTGCGGTGTACCTACACCTGGCAACGCCGCGCGCCTGTCTGCGCCAAGCAGGAACTCGCGCAATTGCGGATTGAAGATCCAGACGTCGCGGTTGTTTCCCACGGAGTTTCGCGCATTTGGGCACTCAACCACGAGGCGCAGAGTCACCAGGTCGTCGCACAGATTGCTGAGAATCTCCGCGTACGGGCCGCCTAAGTCTTGCGCGCCTTCGCCGCGTAACTGCACCATGAAAGAACGCTCTTTGGCGATCAGCTTCATCGGATCGAAGTGCTTCAGTTGCTTCGCCAGCTGGCCTACTAGACTCGTCTCGAGTCTGGCCTCTCCCGGCAAGCTCCCCTCGAAGCTGTCTCCTTCCTGGTTCTCGCCTCCCGCGCCCTGCTCGCCTCCAGGCGCAAAGACACCCGGCCCCTGGGCGGCGTCCTCATTCGGCTCGCGAATCCGTGCTCCGGGGCCTCCAGGCGCCTCCGTGTCGGCCTGTCGGGTGGCATTGCGATCCAATATGACTGCGGCGGAGCCGACGTTTGCCCAGGCCCCAGGCAAGGGCGCAGCGACATCGACGATCACTGTGGAGCCCTCAGCACCTTCCGCGAGAAGAGAACCCAGCCGCGAAGTCACGGGGGGGATGCAGAGCTCCTCCAGAGGCGCGTGGAGGCGAATCAGCGTCGCAGTCGCTTCCCAGGCGAGCGAGGCGCGTCCGCTTGCTGAGATGTAGACGCCCGCGAAAACGGAACCGCCGCCCGCTGGAGTGTCCCATGCGGCGCACGAAGGCAGAAGAGACTGCTGACTGAAGAGCGCCAGCCGCGGGCGCTCGGGCTGCCGAAAGGGGAACGCGTAGCCTGGAAGGCGGAGAATCTGGCGCCGAACCGCGTGCGCTCGGTACACGGTCGACGCACGAAAGAGGAAGGCTTTGACAGACGGAAGAAGGAGCGTCTTCGTCCCGGACAGCGCCACCAGCACCTTGTCGCGGTCTTCGTTTTCACTCGCCTCCGCCTTCTGCCTAACCGGGGCGGTACCACGAGGCTCGGAAGCTGCAGATGCGGGGCGACCCGAGGTCGGATGGACGGCGCGGTGATTCGCGCCCCGCACGTCGTAAGTCTCCGCCTTTTCATCCGATATGTTTTCCAGCAGGCCGCGCCCGCTTGAACGTCCCCCGTCTTCTCCGCTGTCGACACCACGCGCGCAGCGCTTTGGCTGGGCGCTGGGGCCGAAAGGCGGAAGCGCCCGAAGCGTCCAGGCCGCGCGGGCCCGTAAGCCTCCAGTGGGCGCGCTGCCGTCCCCAAGGTGGCTAGTTGGGATCCAGACGACCGCGGAGCCGAGGCCGCGCGGGGGCGGCGAGTTTTCGCTTTCCACTCTCGCCCTCCGCCGATCGCCGCTGAATACCGAGGACGGCGCAAGGCCCAGATGGACTTCGTCGCGCTCTTCGTACGAGTAGGGGTGCGGTGGCGGGACGGTGGGCAGGAACGGAGCGAGGAAGAGAAAGGAGACGTTCACTTGGTGGAGGTACCTGAGGCGCAGCTGCAGCGCCACCCGCATGTCAGCCAGCGTCGGGGGCCAGTAGCGAAGGAGGTCGGCCGGCGACGGCGAGCCGCTCGCGGCGCAGCGCGCGAGGCCAAGCCGCAGGAAGAGGAGGAGAACCTCGTAAAGCACTTGGTAGAGCAGCGGACAGCAGACCGACGGCAAATCGACGAGGGGAGAGGCCACAGCCGAGCACACGCGGCCCGATCCCGTGAGCGACGGCGCGTCCGATCCACCCCGCCGTGAGGAATGCCGCCGCAACGGGCCTTCATCCTCTTGCAGGCTGTTGTCGCCGCTTCGGCTTCGGCCGCCTCCGCCTCGCCTGCGCGAGCGTCTCTCTCGCCGCGACTCACCCAGCTCGCGGCCGCCTCCACCTTCGTCTCCGCCCGAAGGCCTCTCGGCGTCCTGTCCCTTGGGCGCGGGCGAGGTGGCGTGAGGCGAATCGAAGAGCGCGCTGGCCTCGTCTTCGTCGATGACGGCGAGGGCGCCTTCGTAATACGGAAACGGTGCCAATCCCTCGCGCGACCGCCGGGCCTCGTCGTTTCTCTCGCCTCCGGCTCGACTGCCGCCTTCCTGCAGCCGCGTCAGCCTCGACATCCGCTCCCTCGCTTTCTGCTGTCGCGCGCGCTTCGCGCGGCGCATGTTGACGCACTGGCGCAGCACCAGCGCCTCATACAGCATCCACAGCTCCGCCGCGAGCTGGTCGACGGCGGAGGCGTAGGGCCGCGTAAAGACGCCGAAGGGACTGAGCGCGACCCCCGAGGGCGAGGAAACGCCTTCACTCGCATGCGGACCGTCGGCTTCGTCTGCCAGGACAACGTCGTGCATCTCGTCGTCTTCTTCCGCGCTGCTTCCGCCCTCGTCGCCCTCGCCGTCGTCGGCAGCTCCTGCGGCTGGCGGCAGTGCTGCTCCAGAGAGAGCCGCTGCTGAACTGCCCTCGGCGTCGTCTCGGGCCTCTCGTCCTCCGCCGCGGTCGCCCGCGCCCTCCGTCTCGCCTGATGCGGCAGGACGCGACGAGGCCCGGGGCGACTGCGGCGCGGAGGCCGCCCCACCGCCTTCACTCGCGTCTTCCGAGCCTCCCTCGTAGATCCATCCCGTTTCTTCGTCGTGGATGTCCTCCGCCGCGTATGCGTCCAAGTCCTCCTCTTCTTCATCTGTCATGTACGTCGCCACGTCGTCGGGGCCCGTGTGTGCGTGAACCGCCGGGCCCTCCAGCGGCCGGCTTTCCTCGTTCGCGTCTTGTTCCCACGGCGCCTCCTCATCCGGGGCCGCCGCGCCTCCGCCGTCGGCGACCTCGCGCAGAATCCGTTGCAGATTGTGAGCCATTGAGGAGGCGACGGCGTTGAGAAAGTCCTCCAAATGCTCCTCTGCGAAGTGCCCCTCTCGCCGCAGCATGTCCCACTCAGAGACAGAACTCGCGGCTTCCGAGAAGTCCTCGCTGCCCGCGGATCGTCCACTGCCCTCTCCCTCGGCCTGCAGCCGCTGATAGCTCCCCCGCGCCTCCCGCCCAGACCGCTCGCGTCCGCGTCGCCCAACGTTTCCGCCGTCCTCGCCTTGCTCGCCTCGCTGGTCGTGCTGGCGGGCGCCGCTCCGACGCGGTTCCCGCACGCCGTCGCTGTCGCCGTCTTGCGGTCTTTCGCCGCTTGCGCGCGCTGCCCTCGCGCCGTCCTCGCTGGCGCCGCCCTCGCCTTCGAGCTCGCCCTGGAGCCGTCGCCTGCGGCGCTGGAAGCTGCGGGCCTCGCGGGCCTCGCGGGCCGCGAGGCCCGCGCGCCGGACCTGCGCGCGCTGCGCCCGCACGAGCCACTCCGCGACCGCGTCGGGGCTCAACTCGGGGAAGAACGGCAAATGCCAGCGCCAGATGTCCAGAGGCGACACTTTCACGGCGCCTTCGGGACTCACGACGAGCTGAAAAGGACGCACGAAGAAACGGGGAGAGGCACCCGGCGCCGGCGACGCGCGCGAGGCCTGCAGCGACGCGGCAGAGGGCGACGGCTCGGGCGAGACCGACTCAGAGAAGAGCGAAGCGGGCGGCAGCGAATGCGAAGAGACCGAGGAGGAGCCGGAGGCGTAGTCGGACACCGAGCAAGGCACGCCCTCCACGCCGAGCTCTCCTCGCCCCGAGGGAGACAAGCTGCTCCGACTGGAGCCGCGGCTTCCGGCCGCCGGGGGGGCGAGGAAGAGATCCCCACGCCGGCGAGCCACCGCGCGAAGCTCCGCGTTCCACTGCCCAGCGCCGCGCTCAGACGCAGCAGGAGCTCTCAGAGGAAGGAGAAGTGGAGCCAGCGGCTGCACTCCGGGCCCTGAGTTGGAGTCGCGGAGAGAGGAGTTGGCCTTTTCCGTCACGCCCATCAGGCGCAGGAGCAACTCGTCCGGCCAGGGCTCGCTTTGAAGCCCGAACTGGACTTCAAAGTCCCGGAGGAGCCCGTGGAGAGGGACTCGCAGAGCCGCGCGCCGCAGCGCCCGCTTCAGGGTCCTCAGCTGCCTCCGCCGCCGCCGCGCCTCGCCCATCTGCCGCCTCGCGCGCCCCGAACCAAACACCGGCGTGCCCACGCTCTCCAACCCCGCGCCCTCACCCGTCGCCTCCAGGGCTTGGAGCCCGGAGACGGGCGACGCCGGGGACGCGGAGACAGGCCGCCGATGCAACGGAGAGAGCTGCAGGAAGTAGCGCCGACGCACCACAGCCCGCGCCGAGTGCCGCGAGGCCTCCGCAACCTCCAGCGATGGCGCACCCGGCCCCCCCTGCGGCTCCTGAGAAAGACAGCTCAGATCCGCCGGCGACCACGACGCACTGCGGTCGACGCTGCTGCCAAGCAGATCTGGCGGCGTCTCTGAGGAAAGTGGAGCCCTCCAAGGCATGAATCGAAGAGACACGTCGCCACCCGCTTCACCGTCGCGGCATGCGCGTGGAGGCCGGGCGCCCTCGCCCCCTACGAGACCGTTTTCGCCTCTCCCGCGGTCGCCGCTGAGTCCCTCCGGCGCTTCCTTGTGGGCATCATGCGCTTCAGAGGAAGACCGAGAGCCGCGTTGTCGGCTCCTGCTCCCCCCCACCGTCTGGCGCGCCTCACTGCCTGCCGTCTCGGCGGTCTGTTGCCTCCTCTCATCTTTCTCAGCTGTCGGCGCCTCTCGGCGTGAGCCCGCCTCCGCATCTGTCTCTGCTATCCCGCTTGAGGGCGCGCGTGCCTTCTCCAGGCCTCCCCGGCGGTCTGCGGCCTGCGCGGCCGCCACGCTGCTCTCCGCGCCGTCCTTTCTGTCTCCTCTGAGGCCAGCAGCGAGAATCGCGCGCGCAAGAGCCGCGGACGTGGCGGCGAGCTCGTGCCCGACTTCTTCCTCAGCTGCGAGGGCGGCCTTCAACTGGAAGTCCAGCGGCAGCAGCTGCCGAATGAGGATTCGCCATCCGTCGTAGCTCTCGCACCTCTCCACGTCCCTTTGGACCCGCGCCTTGCCGCGCGTCTCCAAGAACTCGCCCGCGGACGCCAGGCCGTCTCCGCTGTCTCCGTCGCTGCGGTCGGCGCGACACCACGCCCGCGGGGGGGCCACGTACGTCAGCCCGTTTGCCGGCGGAGACAGCTCCAACGACACTGCCAGCCGCTCCGGAGGCGCGTGGGAGGTCGCCGCAGCCTCGCGAGTCTCCAGCGCAGCTGCAGAGTTTGCAGAGACCGCCGAGAGGTGCGAAGGGGAAAGACAGAAGGAAGGGACGGTCTGATACGAGGGCTCGAGCCCCGAGAGGCTGCTGCCTCCGCGTAAGGCCTCCGAGAACTCGCCGTCGCGCGGCGCCACCCCGCGCCCCTCCGCGCCCTCGACTCTGCCAGTGCGCCGGCATGCATCGAGCGCCGCCATCCGCTGCCGCAGAGAAACGGTCTCTTGGGAGTGGCCTCGGCGGCTCGCCTGCGCAGGCCGCAAGTCGAGATCTGAAAAAAACACAGAAACCGCAGAAGGCCAGGCACTGGAGATAAAGGGGCGAAGCGACCCATCAAGAACGACAGAGCGGGCTATGAGCAAATGCATGCAAAGCAGGCGCAGGATGCACTCGGGCGCAGGGAGGTGTCAAGCACCGAACTTCAGGAGACTATGCGGTGGGTGCTCGAAACCATGCTAGCACAATGAATCCTCGTTTAAAAACACAAACCAAACCGATCTCCGGGCTGCGCAGGGACAGCCGTGCCCCAGGCGGGCCGTCACACGGGGGACAAAGGGGAGACACAACGACAACGGCGCGGGAAACCCGTGTACATGTGTGTGCGGAGAAGTTGCCAGATATCGCATGCAGCCAGCTAGACGAATACAAGGGGGGGGGGAAGACAAGAGACATCTGTACCGTCTGCATGCATTCTCGCGCGCCTACCGCCGCTGCGGCGAGGACGCCGCGGAATATCATCGCTCGACGCCGGTCTCCGCGCCTCAGCCGGCCGCGCGTCGCGGGCTCTTGCGCCCAGACCGCGCAGCTCGGCAGTTTTCTCGCTTTCGCTGCGTCCGCTGTCGGAGTGCGCCAGGTTCGCGGGCAGCGAACCGGTCGAGGGAGAGGGCGCCGGCGCGAAGAAGCCACGCGGCGCCGATTCGTCCCCGGCGCCTCGCGGCAGCCTCGGCGCCCCGGAGGAGGGGCTCGCGCCGCGGCGTTTCGCGGTCTGCAGGACGGGCAGCAGAGCCGGAAACGGCGAGAAGAAGAATCCGAGGCGCGCCCCCGCGTTGCGCTCTTGCAGCGGGTCTGGCAGCGAGATCGACGAGGGCGCCATATTGCCCCGGGCAAGATGGGACGCCCCATGCGCCTCGGCGGCGCCGCAGAAGAGAGAAGACAGAGACGCCGACGGAGGATCTGTGGCGCGCGCGGAAGACGCGAAGAAGGCCAACGAGGGAGACGCGGATGAATGAAGCGCCGACGGCGGACGCGGCTCAGCGTCGCTCAACGGAGGAGGCGGTCTGCTGCTGCACGTTGCACCGCTCGCGCCGCGAGCGGTTGAGATCCGTTCTCTCTCTCTCTTCAGTTCTTCGCGTCTCTCCAATGCATGCGCTGAAAAATACCCGTGTGAAACAGGCAGTCGTTGTCCCGCGCTGTCCGTCTCGACCTCGGCGCTCTCTAAGGAGACGCTTCTCTCGACCGGCGCCCCGTCTTCTCGTCCCGCACCTCTCGTCTGACTAGGAGGCGACGGCTGCGAAACTGCAGGCCGCTCCCCCCTTTCCGCTCCGACCCACGACGCAGAGAGCGAGGTGTGTGCGCGGCGCGGCGCGAGGGCGTCGAGGAAGGCGTCGGCCGGCAGCGCGTTGAAGAGACACCAGTCTCTCTGAGTGGGGTACGGACTCTTCGATAGAGAGATCTTCAACGCAGAGCAATTCGTGATGAGCGCCGCCGGACAGTTGAACAGCGAGAGCGTCCGCGGCGCCGGCGCGGGGTGATGGACGCTGGTGACCTGCACCATCGTCGCGCATGGCCCTGTAGAACGAGAGAACAAAGCACCAGACAACGTCAAGAAAAACGCGCACATGCAGACGCGTTTGACGACCAGGAAGCGAGGGATCAGACAGATGCGGAAGGCGAACGGACGAGACGAAACGGGTGCGACTCCGCGCCGCCGGGATACCGCAGGCGAGAAAGGATTGTGAAGTCGACACAGCCCAGCCAAAGACTCGCTCGTCCCTGACCAACCTGAAGCCGCCCTCTCCCTGGCTTGAATGATCTAGTCGCTGCTCTTGACAAAACCTCTCTCTCTATTATCCTGGTGTGCCCCAGCGAATACATGCACACACGAGTTCAGTTCACGGCTTCTACATCAAACTCTGCCCTTTGAGGCGCCTTTGAGTTCAGGCAGCCCTCAACCTGGAACGCAGTCTTCTGCGCGGACACCCCCTGCATCGTCGCCCCCCGCCCGCACAGAGGCACATTCGCCGGGGGCCTCTACAAGTCACCTTACCGAGTCTCACAGCTGGACAGAGAGAGACGCCGCGTCCCGTGCCGAGGAGGGCTTTCAGACCTCCAAGCTGCCACGTGGCGTTGAATTTCTCGCTCTTTTCGTCCTCTTCGCGGAGGCCCTTTGAGTCGTCGCCTGCCGGGCGGACGAGGAACGAGCAGCGCACGTGGTCGCGCGCCCCTGGCTGCTGCAGCAGCTTGACGCGCTTCACTAGACGCACAAGGCGAGCGGCTGTCGCCTCGCGCGCGCCGCGGGCCTCCGCGGGCGAGGCGCCAGGAGCGAAGGAAGCCGGGCAAGAAGAGGCATCGGAGGGAGAGGCAGACACGAGGCACTGAGCCTGCGAGTGCAGCGAGGAAGAACGCACACTCGACCGAAATGAGGCCGAAAGAATCATCGTCGACAGAGGGTGGCGGCGCAGACAACGAGGACAACGGAGAAACCGCAGAGGAGGAAAAGTCACGGAAGAGGCGCATGCATGCACACGTGGCATTCCCCCTGCCGAATGACCCGCCCGACAGCGGTTGGCTGCTTCCCTGTCTCTCACAATCTCCCCAGCAGACAACAGAGAGACACCCCTTTATCCTCACAGTCTCTCTTGATTTCTTTCTTGCTGCTTCCCTTTCTTCAGCACAAAAACTGTGTCGGCTGTGTCGTTTTCCGCCGATCTCTCTTACCTCCGCCATTGCCGTTTTGAGGTCTGTGAAGGCCGCGTGGAGTTCGCGGATTCGATCCAGGTCTGGCGTGAAGGAGATTTCCATGACGAGCTTCGCCGTCCGCAGGGACGCCTGGGATAGGGAGGCGCCCGCGCTCCCTTTGCCTCGATCTCCGAAAAAGTGGTTTTCGACGAAGCCTCGCAATTGACTTGCGCGCGCCTCCGCCTCTTCGGTTCCAACCTCGAACCGTCGGTCGCCCAGGCGTCGGGCGCCGCCTCCTTCCTCTCCGAGTGTCGCGTCCTCCTCGGCGCGCTCCATCCCCTCTGTGTCGTTCGTCCGTTTCTCTCCCTTCCTCCTCGCGCCTCCGCCCCAGCCCCAGCCTTCTCTCTCGCTGCCTCTCTGCTTCTCCGCGGCAGGCTGGCTGTCGCGCGCGTCGCCGTCCGCGTCTCGGCCGCTCGCCACTCGTCCTCCTCTTCTACCTCCCCCTCCTCGGTGGCTGCGGTCTTTCCGGTCTGCGTCTGGAGGGTCCGCGGCGACCGAGGGGCCTCGCAGGTCCGCGAGGAGGGCGCCGAGCGCGAGGTCGAACTGCGGCTCGACCCAGTCTCCGGCGATGACTGCGTCTTGAATCAGCTGCTTTTCCTTGGCGCCGACACACCAGACGCCGCGGACTTCGTCCACCTGGCTGGCGCGGAGCTGCTGGTGACGCGAATGCACTCGCGCCGCGATCTCGTTGTAGGCTGGGACGCGCGCCTCGCCAGAGCGCACGGGGTGAACAGCCAGCCCGCCCGCGAGAGGTCGCGGTGGCGCTGCGCGGACGGCGCCGGAAGAGAGCGGGGAGAAGGAGGCGAGGGGCGGGAGCCCTGGAGACGGAAGCGGTCGGAACCCTGGCGGAATGAAGCTCTGCGGCGGATAGACGCGGTCAAGGTGCTGCGCGAGCAAGAGCGACCGCTGGCTGATGGGCGGGTCTGGATCGAGGGGCTGGCTCAGGACGACGCCGGGACCGAGCATCAGGTGGGAGGAGACACACGGCAGCTGGGCGCCGTCTGCCGCCCCCCCTCGCCGCAGGTCTCTTCCGCCTCCTCGCCGCGCGCCTCCGCAGACAAGGTCGCGCCCGTCGCTGGAGGCTCGCCGACGCCTCCCTCCTCGGCAAGGGTCGACCGCGAGGGCGCGTGCGCGAAGCATGCAGTCGGCGCAGACGCACATGGTGAAGCCGCCGCGTATGCGCCGCGATCCGCCGATGACCCACTCACCACCTGCGTCGCGCACGAGAGCCAGAAGAAACGCGCATGCGGCGGAGGAACCTGGAGCGAGGACAGAGACAGAGACGAGCCAGCAGACGCCGCGGCCGCCCCCGGGGCGGCGAGCCCGGACTGCGCGGGATTCCAGCCCAGAACGGCTTCAGAGCGGGTGCGGCTGTCTCGCGCGCCTCCACGTCTGCCGCCACTGCGGAGGCGAGTTTCGCGCCCCTCGTGGTTCGCGTGCGCGACGTCGCTCTCCTCAGGCCTTCCCGCGTTTCGGCTGAGGAGCTGTGCCAGCAGCCCCTCGACTGCCTGCTCGACTGCGGACTCTCTGTGGGTGATCGGCACCCAGCCGAACTCTGGGCCGGCGTGCCAGCCCAGCAGGTCTTCGGGCGACCCGTCTTCGCCGCCTGGCCGTGGCAGCGCGGGACGCCCGCCCTCGTCGGGGGCGAGCAGCGGCTGGTTCGCCGCGTTCTGCCGCCACCCCACGGTGACTTCCACGCGCCACACGCCAGGCCGAAGGAACTCATCGCGCGGGATGAGACCGCCAGAAATCAGGTGAATGGTGTCGCTTGCGCTCACGCTCGGCGGTGACGCCCGTGGGGCCTGCCACTCGCCCTCTTTGTCTCCTTCCGTCCGCCTTCCCTTCGCCCCGTCAAGGTCGCGCGGAGACACGTGCCGCCCCGGGGTCGGAGTCCCCGCCCGACACTCATGCGGCGGCCTCTTTTTCTCCGTGTCCGCAGACAGGCGACTGGCAACGCTCGGGCTGAGCGGGCCCCGCGCCTCAGCTCCGAGAGCCATCTGAGAGACCTCTCCTGCCTGGGACGGAGAATAGCCGAACGAAGAAGGCTCGGGAGACGGCGGAAAAAAGGCCAGATGGGCCTGGGAGTTCGACGGCTGCACGAATGCCATCGGCTGCCCCTGCAAGCCTCGCTCGGCGCTATCGTCTCCAAACGAGACGCGCCGCGAGCGCGCGCCATCGAAGGCGTCGCCTTCTTCCGCCTCAGCTTCTCGCCGGGCGCCTGCTGCTCCACGAGTGGTCTCCTCGGGCCTCCCGCGTGAACTCCCAGTCCCGCCTGAGGCCCTCGCCCCTCCCGCGCCGACTCGCGCCTCCGCCGTCTCGCGCGCCCTCTCCGCAGCCGAGACCAGCAGACTCTGAGCAGAGGCAGATGCCTGGGGGAGCTGCGGCAGCGAGTCGGTGCACGCGGCCTGCGTCGGTGCGCAGTAACTCGAGCGCCGACCGGCAGTGCGCGCGGCCGCAGGCAGAGCCGGGAGCGCGCGACCGCCGTCCGCGCCGCCGAAGCTGCTCCCGCTGCGGACGAGAGCCACGCTCCCTGAGAAGGTGCGTCGCCGCACCACGGAGCCCGCGAGCGCAAGCGAGGCCCGAGAGGCGCGAGAGGCCTGCGGCGGAGGAGCGCCGAAGGCCGCGGCGAAACGGCTGGGAGGCGCGTGCGCACTGCCCCGGCGCCGCGACGCCCGCAAAGACCCCGGCGCGCCGCGCAGGAGCGGCGAAACCGTCGCCGACGAGAACGAGCGCGAAGTCAGGGAACACGAAGAAAGCGAGCGAGAGGAGGAAGACAGAGACCGAGACGTGAGCGAACGCCGGCGCAGGTGCGGCGGCTGTGCGGCGCAACTCGGCAGCAATGAAGAGGAATCCGGCCGCACGGGCGGATGCGTGAGCGACGGAGACTGCGCGCACGCGCGTGTCGCTTCCGCGGTTCCGCCCCTGCCGCCCGCCTCCTCTTCGCGCCAAGACGCGTCCGCCGCTTCCCCGAGTCGGTCGCTCGCCTCTTGGGGCGGACGCCGTTGTCGAGTAGATGCTCCTGCTGCCGGCGACCGGCAAACTGCGGCTCTCGCCGTCTTCGCCGTGCCGCGGCTAGCAGTCGAGGCGCGCGCCAGCGACGGCGGGAGTCGCCACAAGAAAGAGGCCGGCCGAGCGAAGGGGAACTCCGGGAGGCCCAGGAGGAGCGAGTGATTGTTGTCGTCACTTCTCACGCCGCTGTGCTGTTGAGGACACGCGTCAAGAGTCTGCGTTTCCAGTGCCAGGGCGCCTGCGGCCGCAGCGATGGCGAGTGCGGCGTATGGGGGGGCCTGGCGCGTGTGCGAAGGTGCGTTGCGCGCAAGTTGAGCCTCAAGGTCTGCGAAGAAGAACTCGAGAGACTCCTCAGAGGCAACCGCTCCTTCCGGACGCGCGGAATCTGAGCAGAACGCCGCCGCGTCGAGGGCGTCAAGCAAGCCGTGGCGGACGGCCGCGGCCAGAGAGCCCAAAGCGAACAGGCCTCCACTTCCAGGCTCTCCGCCGACACCCCGCTCGTCGGATCCACCTTCGGTGTGGCGACCCGCATTCTGGAGGCACATGCCTCCCCCGCCCCGCAGGTCTCCGCGCTCGGCCCCCAGGGCGCCCGCAGGGCAGAGGCGGCCGCAGGCGAACGCCGGCGAGTAGTCCGCCGCGTAGAAGAGACAGTCTGTCGAGTAGTTGCTCATCTCGACCACGGGCAGCCAAGGCGACGCCGACGACGAGCGCGCCCCGGCGAGAGGAGCCCCAGGAGAGGCCGATTCTCGGGGCTGTGCGTAGACGGTCAGCAGATCCCCTGGCGCGAGCTGGGTCGCAGAACTGCAGAAGCTGATGACTGCCCCCGCTGCGTAGGGCGAGAGTGGGATCGTGCGGATATCTTCTTCCAGACAGGCCGAGATATCCTGCGCCAGCACCGAGGTCACTGCCCGCTGCCAACACCGTCCTCGTCCCGCCCGCTCCATCGCCTCTCCGCTCTTCGCCTCCGTCGGCGAGACCTCTGGGGCCGCGGAACCCGCGACTGCAGGGGACAACGCGGCAGGGAGCAGCTGAGACCGCTCTCGCGTGTCGCGCCTTTCCTTCGTTTCTGCTTCTTGGGCTTCCTTTGGGTTTCGCGGGTCGTCTGGCCCTGGGCAGCCCTCTGTCCGCCGTCCCTCGCACGAGTTCTTCTCTGCGACGCGGTGTCGCTTTGGAAGCTTCCTTTCCGTCTGCACACCCGCCGCCTGCGAGCTCTCCGCAGCAGTTCGCAGCGCCTTGAGACAGAGCCTGCGATGCGATCGCGACCCCCGACCCCAGCCCAGCGCCGCCCCGTCCTCCAGACCCTGTTCTCTGATGCGCGCCTGCCATCGGAGACAGAGACGCCTGCGCAGCTCGCGCGGCTCCAGCTGGACCGCCAGCGGCGCAAACAGGGGGACGCCTGGCGCGGATGAGGAAGGCGTGGCGACGCCAGCGGCCTGCGCTGAACTCGAGACGCGGCCAAAGTCCCACCCGTCTCGGCAGGAAACCTCCTCTTGTCCGCGGTGACCCGGCGACTCGTTGCCAAAAGGATCCACGCCCTCCTCGGGGTCCTCCGCGGGGCTAAGCGCATGGGCGGGGGGGGACGGCGACGTGGCCTGGGTGCCAAGCGACGAACAAGCCTCTGCGAAGAGCTCACTGAGAAGATGGGTAGCAGCTCCATCCTGGAGAGATAGCAAATCGGCGACGAGCGGAAGCCCGAGAGGCGAGCGCGAGGCTGAAAACACCCGTTTGTAGGGCTTGTGAGACTGGAAGGAGTGAAGTGCAGCGCTGACTTGCAGCGGCGAGCTGAGGCAGCACGCAGTGAAGCTGTCGGTAGGAATCAGACCACGCCCAACGCTGCGTCTGTGATCTGCAGACAGCAGCGTTTCTTCGTCAGAGGACGACGGCCAAGAGGCAACCGAGGTCCCCGAGGACGACGGCGTGAAAGACCGGCCAACAGGCGCAGCTTGTCCGCAGGAGACGCGCCGCAAGGGTGTGAGAAGCACCGCGTTGTCCCCGCCGGCTCCACGAGCTCTCGCCTCCGCTGCGAGCGCGCGCGTCGCCAACTGCGCGCTTGCCTCCTCTTCTCTGCCGGTTCTCGGGCAGGGGGCGTTTTCGTCGTCTCGCCTTTCCGCAGTCTCCAGGTGAGGCCCCGAGTCGCTCGCGACCTCGCCCGCTTGCAGACCGTTCTCCCCCGGCGGCCCCAGGCAGGCCGCCGTCGACTCTCGGCTCCCTGACGCATTTCTCGCAGGTCTGCTGCTATCTGCGCCGCAGCCAGCGCCTTCAGCCTCCGGAAGCGCCACAGGGCCTCGCCCCCCCGGCGTCTGCGCAGAGTGCGCGAGCTTCGCCGTCTCGCGCGCGAGTTGCTTGCGCTGGCGGGCGATGCGGCGCCTCGCCAACGAGAGCGCCCTGCGGAGATCCAAGTGCTGCGGGAGAATCAGATGCTGGCATTCTTCCTCGATCAGCGGGAAGAATCTCCAGAAGTCGATTTCGAAGCGGTCACTCTTGCCGCCCTCGCCCGGGCAGCCTCGACACTGCTCGCCGTCGAGCAAGTACTGTCCCCTGCAAAGGCGACCCATGCGGAGGCGCCTGGCTTCGGCGTCTTCCTCCTCCTCTTCGTCTCGCCGCGAGCCCCCGGCGGCCTCTCTGCGCTCTGTGTCGTGTTTTGCAGTCCACGCGCGCATCGCGGCGCACCACGCTTCGTCGCCTGTGGGACTTCGCTCGACGCCGCGCAGCGCTGCCAGGCGCTGGAGGAACTCTGCGAGGAAGAGCGCAAAGGGCACGCCGTGGCAGTGCGGGAAGTTGCCCTCTATCCCTTTGAGCTGCTGCAGCGTCTGAAACTGCAGAAGAATCTCTTTGCGCGCGCGATTTGCGCAGAATGGGGAGTGGTGCTTTCCGCAGCCCCTCTGCGCGCAGCCACGCGAGACGGGAGGCAAGTCGGCGCCGTGAATTGGCGTGAGGCAGCAGCGGCCGCGCGCCAGACATGGCAGCGGCGAAGAGTGTGGCGAACCCGGCGGACGCTCAGAGCTCTCTGTCGGGTAGGATACCGAGAAGGACGTGTGCAGAAAGGGCTCCTGGGAGCCCCGCGCGCGCGACTCCGGCAGCCGCGGTGCGCCGTCTCTGATGACCGCTCGCGAAACGAGACGCACAAAGCCTCCAGGCGTAGATGCCGACGACGGCGGGCGATTCACACACGAAGCGCCACCGGCGAAAACACCACCCGCGCCGCAGACTTGAGAAGCCAGCCCCGCGGCCGACCAGCTCTGCGACCGCGGGGCGCAGACAGCGGGCTCCGAAGGAGACACGGGCGGCGAGAGCGACGAAGACGCTGCGAAAGTCTCGCAGAGGTCTGCGGAAATCACGCAACTCTCCTCTGGAGAAGACACCGTCTTCGAATGAAGAACGTCACCGGACACTTCCATGGCTCCCCCTACGCTTCCCCGCGTCGCACAGCCAGCCGCGCTGGGGAGGGCGGTGAAAGGGGACGACGGCCTCGCCAACGACGGCGGGCGTTTTGCCAGGTTCGCCGCTTTCTGCCGCATTCCCACGTCGTCGTCCCTCTCGTCGGTGCCTTCTGTGCTCACGCGAGCCTCGCTGGAGCCTGTGATCTCGTCGCCTTCTCGGTCCATCTCCGCAGTCTCCCTCTCGCCCGAATTTCTGCCCCAGGCGTCGTCCTGCTGAGCCCCGAGGCCGCACGCGCCACAGTCCGAGGCGCACTGGCATGCGTTGAAGAGGAGTGCAGTCGCCTGACCAATGTACTCAGCTAGCGGAGGCAAAATGATCTGCTGCGCGGGTCGCAGAGGACGCGACCGCGGCGGAAGCGATGTGAGAAGCGAAGTCGCGTCCCCCCGGGCGCCAAAGAGTTCAGCTTGACGCGCGTAGACGGAGTTGACTCCCTCGCCCTCGAAGACGCTGTCTGCGACGCGCGGCACGCGAATCTGCGCGGCGATCTCCATCAGGAGCAGAAGAAAGAAGAAGCGCATCACGGAGAGCGGCGACGCAGCCTCTTCGCCCTCGAGGCCCGAGGGACAAGAGCACGCGAAGGAGGCCTGCAGCGAATCCACAGGCGCTGCCGCCCCCACGCAAGAGGAGCCGTGAACAAATGCGGCGAACGACGCCGAATCCCATGCCGTCTGAGGAGACACTGAGAGAGAACGCGAGGGAGACGGCCGATCGGCGTGCGACGGCGCGAGTCGCTGCCCGGGCACCGGTGGCTGAGGATGAAAAAGAGACGCATCGCAAAGGATCTGCTCGCCATCTCGCCTGCAGCCGTCTTCTGCTGCCTCACCGCAGGAGGCAGCCTCTGCCGACGGACTCGGTGAGGGCGAGAGGGACAGAGCCGGCGGACACATGAGATGTGGAGACTCGAGTGATCCCTCTGCGCCGCGCCGCCCCTCCAGGGCACAGTGAAGCGAAGCGGATGAAGGCCGGGCTCTGCGCAGAGATCCCGCGACTCCGCGCCTCTGAAGTCCGCCAGGCGGCGGCAGACCTTGAAGCCACGGCGCAAGCTGAGAAAGAAGAGAGAAGCAGGCACCCGCATCACCACAGGGAGAAGCTGTCGGCGAGAGTGAACCTAGAAACTCTGTGGGAGTCGCAAACGACGCTTTGTAGACAAAGACGCAAAAACGTATCGGCAGAAAGCAACCGAGCGTGGGAGTACCTGCACGCCGTACGTACAAGGCCGACAGAGCCGACGAAACCCCACCGCGTTATGCGGCACACATCCTAGGCGTGTAAACGAATATAGGTCCTGACAAACAGCTTCCTGTCGCAGGCCTCTGTCGAGCGTTCTACGCATGTGTCTCATGTGCAGCCACGCGCAAATCGAGCAAAACGCATATAGGAGCCGCTCGTATAACATGCACTGATCTACCCAGTTCTTTTGCAAGCTTATCCTCCTTCCTGAATTTTCGTGCCTGCGGCGTTGAGGTTTCAACGCCCTGCGCCCTCGCCCCGCAGACGCTGCCCCGTACCTGAGCGAATCGCTTGACCAGGAAGACAGCCGCAGGCTGCAGCATCGGTCCACAGCCTTCGAGAGAGGCGCAGCTGCCAGCGAGGCCTACGAGGGCCTGAAGCAGATTCGGGTGGTACACGCACGCGAGAAGTTCGCGCAAGCCCTGGCTCGTGTCCTCTCCCCCCACTGTCTGCCTGGCTGCTTGCCGCGCCCTCGACGACAGCAGCTGCCGTCCAGCCTCTCGGCCCGCCGCGGTCTCTGCCCCGTCTGCGCCCGCTGGGCTCTGCAGCGGGCCTCGACCTCGCTCGGCGCGCCCGCTGAGCGCCGCAGAGCCTGTCTGCTGCACATCGCCAGTCTCCCTGGGCGCCGCGAAGGCCTCCCAGACGTCGGGCGCGAACGCCTGCACCTCCGGGTGGCGGCCCACGTCCTCGACCAGCCACTTGATAAAGGTGAGGTCGATGGACGGCTGGAAGAGGTCGAGGAAGAGCGAGTTCTGCAGCGCCAGAAACGCCTCTCCGTCCCGCCGCCTCTTTCGCCTGACCTGACCCCCGTGGCGCCGGGACCTTCCGTCCTCGCGCGGCCTCCCAGCGCGCGAACGCCCTCCACCTCGGGCGCGCGCCTGCGTCGCTCGACTCTTTTGCTCAGAGCGAGTCGCCGAGGACGAAAGCGCCTCGCGCAGCGCCTGGGCAGCGGCCGCTGAAGGGAACGACGCCGGCGGCAGATTCGTGTAGTGCTGAAGCACCTCCGCGCGCTCGGCGACACTCACGACGAACTTCCATCCCCAGAGACTCTCTTCCGCTTCGTCCACGTTCTCCGCCTCCCGAAGCACTTTCATCCCATCCCCGTGATTCTGAGGACGCGTGCGTCCTGCGTCTTTGCTCTCCAGGCCTCCGCCGCCGCCCTCGTCTTGACTGGCGCGCGCCGGCTGCATCTCAGTCTCTTCCGCTCGTGTTTCAGCTTCTGCCGCGCTGCGCTGGGGCCTTCCCGCGACTCGGCTCGGGCCTCTCGGGCCTGGAGGCGCCTCGTAGGGGACGTGCGGCGGGACGGCCGCCCTGTCCGACGCTTCGCGCAGCCCAAAAGCCTCCAGCTCCGCGCTCGCGGCTGCAGTCACGTCCTCGGCGCGCGCGTCGTTCGCGGGGCAGAGGAACTCGAGCGGAGAGAACTCGGGGGACATCCACAGCCCCGCCGAGCTGCTGCCGCACATCGGGTTGGCGAGCGGCGCGCAGGGCGCGTTCAGGCCAAAGGGCAGGAAGGCGTACAAGAAACGAAAACCAGGCAAAAACAGCGGCGAGGCCCAGGGCCGCTCCGAGGCGCCGCTGAACACACAGATGCGCACAGCCGGGAAGGCGAATATGCGAACGATGCTGAGCTGTAGACGACGCACGCAAGCCCGAGGTCGCCTTTCCCCGATTCGAGACTTCTTTGTCCCCACACTACGACGTCAGTGACAGCGCAAGCGGCTGGGGAGGCTTCTGCAGGTGCGAAGCTGTCTACGCGAAGCGGTGATCCGTTGACTTCTCTCTGAGGCTCCCGATGCTCGTGCGTCGACTCTCGGCGTCTCTCGGGCGTGTAGCGGCTCGTTTCCTCTTGGCGTCGCAGTCCGCTGCAGCATTCTGGTGCTGGTGGTGGTCTCTGATCAGACGATTCAGCTCACCACTCTAGGACTACCTGTTTCCTCAGGCCTCTCCTAGGTGCATACGAACTACCTTTTCTGGGGAGTTACACTACGAGTTGGACTACTGACTTAGATCTCGACGGTCTTCGTTTACCGGGCTGGCGGGTGTTTCGCTCTTACCTGCACGCTGCGAGACACACGTCCTCAGCGTGGCTCGCGTAGAAGCGCAGGCTGTCGGCCGGTCGCGTGGACGACATGCGTGAGAAGCGAATGAGGAAGCCGCGGGCCCAGTCGAATCCCGGCTCCATCGCCAGGTCGACCGAGATGTCTCCTCCTCCTCGGACCGCCTGCGACCCTTCCTCCGGCCTGCTCGCCTCAGCTGCGCGACGCGAGTCCATCTCTCGCACCGCCGACTGTCGCGCCCGCTGATTGCCGACTGGCTGCTCGGCGACCGTCGCCGCCTCGCGCCCCTTCCCTTGTGTTTTTTCCGCGTTTTCAAACGCGCTCGTCCTCTGCGTGCCCCTGACCTCGCCCTGGTGCCCCGCGTAGCCGCACACACCTCCGTCCTCAGGAGGAGCTCTTTGGGGGTCGCGCGCTTCGCCATCTTCCCGCCAGGTGTCTCCTCGAGACTGGCGCCTAGCGCGAGGCGCCGGCCGCGACCAGATGTACTCCTCCATGCCGAGTTTCGTCTTGTGCGCTCCACGCGCGACTTGCGGGTAGGGGTGCGTCGACTCCGAGTGCAGACAATCCACGAGAAGCGACGGATTCAAAAACTTGACTTGGTGGTTCGACGGGCTCGCCGGTCCCCCCGCGGCGCCGTCGCCTGCAGGCTCCTGGTAGCGGTCGTAAGCCACAGGCAGCCGCGCGCGGGCCTCTGGCGCGAAGCTGCCCCACGGGTCACTTGCCCCCGCAGTGCGGCGCGAGTCGACCGCAGCCCCGTCCTGCGCGCCTCTCTCGCCCACAGCCCCGCCTTCGCCGGCAGCGGTCGGAGCTGCTTCCGAGGCGACAGACGCGCCTAGGGGAGACGCCGACGCCGACGACGCGGGTCTGCAGCCAGGGTCGGCGGCCGCGCGAGGCGAGAAGGAAAAAAGGTCGCGGCTGGGCGTCGCTCGCCAGGGCCGCTGCACGCCGTAGGCAATGCCGGCGTAGACGTGCCTCTCGGGAAGGAGACAGGAGGCGCGCGCGCCTGTCTCTGGGTCGCCGGCACCAGTGAGCCTTCTCTGTGACGCGTCGCCGAGCCGCCTCTCCTGCGTCTCAATCAACCGCCAGACCGACGGGCGCTCGTCCGCCGCCGCGCCGCCTCGCTGCGCGTCACGAAGGGCTGCAGGCGACAGCGTGTCTGGCCGCGAAGCTGCCCCAGGAGTCGCCGGCTGCTCTTCACCGTGGTCGGCTGGCGGCAGGGCTTCGTCTCCATCTCCGTCTGATGCGGAAGCGAGCCCCAGAGAGATGAAAGGCCCGCAGGCGGCGAGAGTCGCGTCGCGTGACACGTCCTCCCTCCCTTCTGCCGACGAGAAGGCCGAAGGCAGCAGCGCGAAGGGGCCGCTCGCCACAGCTTGCTGCGCAAGTTGTTGCTGTCTGAAAGCGCGATAGAGCGGATACGCCTCTGCTTGCTCCGCGCTGTGCCGGTCGAGGAGGCCAATCGCAGCGAGATGCAGCAGCGCCATGGAGCCCAGATGCGACACGATCGCCGTGGCGAGATCCGCACTCTCCCCCGCCAGCGGCGCGGCCGGAAGAAGTGCTGGCGTCAGCCCGGACGCCAGCAGCGATGCAACCTGCGGTAGTGGCGAAGAATCGGCCTCATCCGCCTCTTGTTCACTGTCTTCTTCCTCCTCCTCACTTTCTTCTTCCTGCGCAGCGCCGGCGGCCGTGGCGCTGGCGCGCCTCGCTCCGGCGGCACGGAGGAGGGCGAGGAGGAGCTCGACGAGGACGCGGTGCATGGAAGGGCGCGCCCGCACGACGTCGTAGATGAAGCGCAGGACGAGCGGCCAAACCTTCAGGGCGAGAGCCGGCCGCGCTAGCCACAGCTGCACCAGCGCGTTCTGCGACTGGAGCGCCATCTCCCACTGGTAGCAGCGTACAGCCGCGCCCATCTGCTGCCGCTGAACTGCGTCAACCGGCAGCAGCACCGCAGTCAGAGGGTCTGAGTTCGCTGCCCACGAGCCCCACGCGACGCAGGCGTCCTCCTCGGCCGCAGAAAGGGGAGGAAGCGAGAACGGCAGGCCGCCAAACCGCGCGAGAGCTGCAGAGGAGCCTCGAGTCGGCGGCAGGCGATCAGCAAGCGCTTTGCCGTGGGGCGACGAGACACTGCGCGCGTGGAGCGGAGGCTGAGACCCTCTCGGCTGCGCTTGGCACGCAGAGCACAGAGGAAGGGAAGGCGGAGGCACGCCCTCGGAGTTGTCGTCTGAGGAGAATTCATCGGTGGAGCGATCGCTTGCGCTTTCGCGGCCGCGATCAGGCGACAGCGACGAAGAAACACGAGAGCTCGAGGGCGACGTCAAAACAGGGGCGAGATGCGTTCCTCTTCCTCTCTCGTCTCTCTGACCAGAATCGCTCTTCTCTTCTTCCGCCTTCAGCCGCCTTCCTGCGCCGTTTGCCGCCTTGCTTGCGATCCATTCGCCACTTTCTCTCGTCTGCCCCGTCTCCGCCGTCTCCCTTCTGCGGTCGCCGTCGACGTTGGGCTCCGTTTGCGTCTGTCGGGCTCGCGCCGCCTCAGCTGCGGGCGTCTCTTCTGGGGGGTCTGCCGCCTCGTCGTCGACTTCGCCGCTGCCCTCCTGCTCACGTAGCTTCTCGCGGGCTGCGGCGTTGGTCAGAAGAGTCATGTAGTCCTCAAGCTCCTGTTCGTCGGCGGGGAGGAAGAGCTCCAGGTGTCGCTGCAGCGAGGAGATGTAAAGAACGGCTTTGCCGCAGACCTCCGGGGTGCAGGTGTGCCCGCTGACAGCCAGGAAAGAGGGCGCGATGCGGCCAGGGACGTCGGTGTCTAGATTCCAGTAACCCACGCTGCCGTTGTACCCGACCGTGCCTTTGTAGTGCTGCGGTTCGCACTGCGCCTTGTGGACGTCGATGAACCACCTGCCGTCGCCGCGGTCTTCCATCTGCTTGTTGAAAGGCCCGCACAAGAAGTCGCCCTGCCGGCGGCTGGCGCTGTCTCCTCGCTTCCGCAGGCCCTCTTCGCGCCGTGCCGCGCCCTGCCAGCGGCCGTTGTGAAAGCAGCTCAACAGCACGCCGTCGGTCTCGCACTGGCTGTGATCGTCGACGTCTTGCTTCAGATGCGGAATCCCGCGGCAGTCGCTCAGCTGCCCCGCGAAGCGCCCCTGTATCACCAACGGCCACACAGTCTCCTCCGCGACCAACACGACGGTCAGATGCCGCGCCGGACCGCCCTCCCTCTTCACAGAGGAAGGAGACGGAGCCTCAGGCGCCTGCCGCGCCGCCGCACTCGGCTCGCGCGGAGCCACGGCCCCCTCAGGCACGCGCCCGCGCCACAGTGAGGAGGAGCGCAGAGAGGATGACGCGAAAACGGGTCTCGACTCGCTTCCGCTTCGCTCTCTCTCCTCGCGCGCAGGCTCCGCGATCCCGTCGTCGTCATCTCCCTCGTCGCCGTCGCCTCTCTCTTCTCCCGCGGCGGAGGCGGCCAGCACGTCGCGTGCGTCGCCTCGACGGCGCCTCTCGCGAGTGTCTCCACCCTCCTCGCCTTCGGCTGGCGCCTCGGGTTGGGAGAGACAGCGCGAGCCGTGAATGCGCAGTGTCTCAAAGTTCTTGAAGAAGAGAGGGAGCAGGAAAGTGCAGCCAAGGCGCAGGAGGCGCGGGCCTAAATTGTCGAGAAAGCTCATCGAGGAAATCGAGAGGCCCGTAAGAAGCACGGGGTTGCAAGGCGGCGGGGGAATGTATGGCAGACGCGAGGGGGTGAGCAAAACGACCCCATTGGGGCGCGAGACTTCCTCGCCCGCCCCGCTGGCCGCAGACGCTGGGCGTTCCGCCAGCGCCGCCAGGCTCGTCGCCTCGCGCAGCCACGCGTCCATGCAAGCCTGGGGGGACTGCACAGCGGGCAGCAGCTCCCGCGCCGGCACTGAGTTTTGAGGAGAAGAATAACCGTGCCTGGTTTCATCTCTCTCTCGGTATCGAAGGTCCACGCGCGAGGAAGACGGCAACACGTGTCTCCCCACCTCACCGCCGTCTTCGTCTTGTCTGTCTCGGAGGTTGTCCCTTCCCACCGCCGCTGGAGCCCGGCCGCCCCCCCCTTGCATTCGCCTCCCCTCCTCCTGCCTCTCCTCCGGTCGTCGCGCGCTGTCTCCAGCGTGCTCCCGGGGACTTCTGTCTGGCTCCTGGCGCGCGCGGTCTCCACCACCTCGGCGATTCGCCGCCTCGCCTCCGCGCCGACCCCGCCGCGCCGCGCCGCGTCCTGTCCCAGCTGCCACAGGAAGGGCCCAGCGGGGCGAGAAGGCTGCCGCGATGGCCAGAGGCACTTGGAGGAGTGCGTCGTGAGCCACTGCAGTTTGCGTTCGTTGAGGCTCGTCTTGTATTCGAAGCAGGCCTGGCAGTAGTCGAAGTCGTCGGCGTGACAGCGGTGGCGCGCTGCGGCGGTCCACAGCCGGTAGTCGGTCAGACTGGCGACGCAGAAGCCGTTGCTGTCGATGCCGTCGCACCGCCACTTGCCCTCGAAGCCGCCGCCCTTCAGGTTCTTCATAGTCTTGCCGCAGCGCGGACACCGCACCTCTGTGAGCGCTGAGACCTCCACGTCCTCAGGCACGTCGTTCGCCGCGAAGAGCGCGCGCCCGCCTGGCCAAGTGCTGGAGAGCGACACAGGGTTGCCGCCTGCGAGCGCAGCCACAGCGAGCAGCGCCGCGTCTTCTTCTGCCTGGCGCTGCTGCAGCCAGCGCTCGAGCCGCAGGAGCGAGCCTCTGCGCGAAGCGAACGAGGCAGAACTCGACGCCCGGCCCGCTCGCCGCTCGCAGGCAGCACCCGCGACGCCTCGGTCAGAGCGCTTGCGAGAACGAAGAAGGTCGGCGCCTTCCTCTCTTCGGTCCTCTTTCTCCGCGTATGGCAGCTGGGAACCTGACGCCGGCCGCCTGCCCTCTTCTCCAAGCCAACAGACCTGCGCGGAAGAGGAGGAGGACCGGACGGTTGGCGGACGCTGAAGGGAGGGAAGAGACACACCGCTCCCGCGGGCCTCTGTGGCCTGCGGCGCTCGCCCGCGGACCTGCCCGCAAGCACTGCCCAGAAGGCTCTGAAGGCCTTTGGGCTCGGCCGCGCCGAACACGGAGAAGAGCCACGACCCTGAGGGCGCGCTGTAAAGGAACGAGCCGCGGCGGGAAGGGAGGTAGACCGCCGACAGCCTGCGGCGTGGGAGAGCGCAGAGGGGCGCCGAGGCGTCCTCGACTCGCCCTGAGCCGCGCCGCTCGGGACGCGCCTTGCTCGACACCGAGAGGGCGCGTGGAGGGGGGAAAGCGAGCACGGGCGTCGCGAAGCGAGGTCGCAGCAGCGGATTCCGTTCAAACCAGCCGAGCCGTGGACGCGTGCCGGCACCGCGGAAGTCCAGCGCCGACGAGGAGAGAGCGCTGAACTCCACAGAGGAACGGAGACCCACGGGCCACTGAAACCACCACAGGGGACGGCCGACGCCCCCTGCCCGAGTCGACGCTTCGTCTCCTCGGGGGTCGTCGCCTGAGGGGGACGGAGCTGAGACCCTGGAGGAGCGCGAAGAAGGCGCGAATCCTCGGTAGCGGCAAATGGCGCACGGCTGATAGGCGGCGACGCCACACCGATCTGCCGCGCCGCCGTCCCTCGCGCGCCCTGTCTCCTTCCCCCTCCGCCTCAGCTCCGCCTCCTCGCCTGCGGGCGTTCCCGACTCGCCCCCAGCCCCTGGGCTCGAGCTTCTCCGCTCGCTGCGCTTCTCGGCGCCGTGGGCCTTCAGCGTGTCGCCGTTCAGCCAACCGTGCGCAGGCGTCTCTTCGCCGAGGTGAAGCTGCGAGTCCCCAGACGTCGCGCACCTGCCCTCCACAGCTCGGAGGCGCCGAAAGCGCGGAGAAAAGTAGACGCAGGAGTCCCACTCGCTGTCGCTCGCAGGCTGGCTGCTGTCAACGACGAAGTCTGGCGCGAGAGCCTCAATGGACACGCGGAGGGAGGTTAAAGTTGAGAATGACGGCAACGCCAGGGACCGCAGGCGAGACGCAGAACCGCTGAAGAACGCCGCCTGAGAGAGGGTCGGCTGCGAGAACGCGGCTCCCCGCTCTGAGGCCTCCCCGTCACACGGTCTGGTGGCTGCGCCTGCGGCAGTTGGCGACGTGCCTGCTCCTGGTGAGACGCCGTTCGAGGAGTAGATTTTCGCAGAGGGACGCGACGCAAGATTTACCTCTGTGTTTGATTCGCCCGCGTTCCTACACTTGTGCTTCCCAACCTCTTGCGTTTTCCGTGTCTTGGCTGGGGCGTGGGCGTCCGGACTCTGCATGCGTTTCGCAGTCTCCGCCCCCTCTTCCACGTGTGCGTCGCCGTTCTCGCGCAGACAAGCCGAGCCTTCGTCTGCTGGAGCGTGGAGTCGGCACTCCTCCACAGCGACTGCCGATGCCCACCCGCCACCTCTTGACGCGCCACCGGCCTTCGGCGCGAATGCCTCGCGCGAGGGCCGAAGCACCCACGTCCTCCGCGCGGCCTCGAGCGCTGCGGAGGCAGCGAGCAGCCAGCGGCTGTTGCCGTCGCCAGCCCCGATGAGAAACGCCTCGGCGCCGGTCTGCGACGCGTCGCTCACGACCCCGAGATCGTCCTCCCCCCCGCCTTGCAAGTATCGATCGCCTCCGCTCCCCGCGCTTCGCTCATGACGCGGCTCCCTCGCCTTCGTCTCGCCTCGTGTCCTCCGCATCACCCGCGCTCTCAGGCGCCGCTGGCGACGCGCAAATTGCCGCTGCGACGCCTTGAACGATTCAGAGGACACGCGAGGGCCTACGCACAGAGGGAGAGAGCACACAGAGCAACGTAGCGTCTCCGCTTCTAGTCGGTCGTCTCCGCAGCCTTGCGTCGCCGCCCCGAGGGCCTGCGCCAGGCCCCTGGGCCGTTCGGCGTCTCTGCGCGCTTCCTCGCGAGCGACTTCCTGCTCAGCTCCGCACACGCCTTCAGGCTGCGATCGGCCGCTGCTGCTCCTGGAGCTCGCGGCGCCGTCGCCCTCGGGAATACCCCACAGCGAGGTGTCGAGCGCGCGGGCGTCCTCGGCGTCCGCGCCGCGAGCCGCTCTGTCTCCTCTGTCTTGTGTCGCGCGCGGGGTGCTGGGCGCGACTCGCCGTCTGCTCGAGACCGCAGAGGACGCGAAGCAGGACGGGGCGCGGCCGTCGCGCCGCCTGGCGCCCAGGCTGCGGGTGGGGGGCGAAGCAGACGAGACGGACAAGGACGCAGAGGAGCAGGCTGGCGACAGCGAAGCAGGCGCATGGAACGACAGCCTGCCGCCGCTCAACGAAGAAGAGAGAGTGAGCGGATTCGCACGGCCCGAGCTGTCGCTACAGCGCGACGGAGACTCGCCAGCCCGCTCGTCGTTGAGCGAGACTGAGTCCCGCGCGGGGCCCAGGGGCCTCAGGGCGTCGAAGTCTGCCCATCCGCTCGAGGCGGTCTGACTTCCCAGGCGCGAACACAGCGAGGTGCTGCTCTGCGGAAAAAGATGCGTGTTTGTGGAGGACTGCGTCAGAGACGGCAGGCGGTAGAGGAGCGAAGAGGAGAAGGAGCGCTGAAGCGGGGACCGCGAGGGCGATACCGACGACCCCGCGCTGCGTCCTCCGCCGTCGCTCGTCCGGCGCCTCCCCTGCGCTCCACCTTCCTCCTCGTCGAGTACCTCTCCTTCGGCCTGCGCCGAGCGCGCGCGCCGCAGCAGCCCTCGGTCTAAAAGCCTCTGCGCGGACCTGCAGCAGTGGGGAAGCGAGACTTGATTCGAGGCAGGCAGAACTCTCGCGACCATGGTCACACCGTCAGACAGCGAGTCGCCGTCAGAGAAGCCTCCATCGTCTCCCGAGGTGCTTGAGCTGCTGCCGAAGGAGAACGAGGACGTCGCCGCCCAGAGCGACCCTCGGCGGCTTCTTTCTGCGTCGCCGTCGCCGGCCCTCCACCGGCCGATTCGGCGCCGATCTCGCCCCCATCTCTCCCGGTCGCCTTCGTCTCCGTCGAGCCCCGCAAAGTCGCTGAAGAACTCCTCCGAAGCCCTGCGCCCCGCGGCGGCGCTCAGGCCCCAGGCCCCCGCCCGCGCGCGCTCGAGGATCGGGGGATTCAGAGACGCGGGCCCGAAGCGGACTTCTGTCGCCGAGCGGATCTGGGGGAGGGAGGGCAGCAAGGTGGACAGCAGCCGCGAGCCGCGAATACGCAGACGCTGCGACGTCGCCGCAGAGGGCCTCTCCCCGGCGCGCGGCGCCTGAATGCGACCCGCGCCGCGCTCGCGGCTGAACGCTTGGCGACCCCCGCCGGCGCGATCGAACGCCGGGGGAGGCGGCGGGAGGGGACGCGAAGACGCGAAGGGCGGGAAAGGCGGATTGAACCTCAACACGACGTCCATGTCTTCTGCGTCGTCATACGCCACACCTCCATCTTCGAGATATCCGTTACACGACTCCTCGTCACCAGTGGCGTACAAGTCGACGTCGACGTTTTCCTCGTCTCCCTCGTCGTCACTCTCTTCTTCCTCCTCCTCGTCCTCAGGAAACACGAGCTCTGTTTCGCCATCTTCGTAGAAGTCGTCATCGTCATCGTCGTCCTCGTCCTCCAGTATGACAGCCACCGGATCGAAGCGACGCGCCCGGCGCCCGCCCTCGTCTTGGTCTCGCCCCACGCGGTCGTCCGCGTCTTCCTCCTCGTCGCTAGAGCCCAACACGAGGACCGCGGTCGCCAGGTCACGCGTGCCGGCGCCACCGCGCCCAGCGCCCAGCCCGGCGACGGCCAGGGCCCCCCGTACACGGTGGCGCCTCCCGGCGCCTAGCCGCGAGCGACGCCGACTTCCTTCGAGGCCCTGATCGTCGGCAGAGCTTCCTGCACCTGACGCGCCTCCTCGGGAGCCTCGCGAGTCGCGGTCGCGTCCCCCAGCTGTCGGCGAAGCGAGTGAAGTCAGATCCTCGTCCTCGTCCTCGCTCCGGTCGCTCCAAGATCCCACGGAATCGGCCTCAACTCCATAAAGGCCCGCGGGGGCCTGGTGCCCCGCGCCGTCTTGCAGGCGCTCGCCCGCGACTAGGTAGTGCCCAGCAAACCCGCCGCCGCCGGCGAGGTGCGAGTGGTGTGCCGTGTATGCGTCTCCGTCGCCTTCTTCGTCGCCCTCGACGATCCCCGTGGACAGCGGGCCTGCCTCGCCGACTCTGTCTCCTCGCCCCAGGGCTCCAGGCCCTCCCGCCCCTCCCGCCGCCCCCCCCCCTCTGGACCGCCGCCGCCGAGGAACGCCTGCCTCAGGTTCGTTCCATCGCGTGAGAAGTCGCCCATGAAGAAGTGCGTCGCCAGGTCGACGGCGTCCAGCGGATGCCCGCGGACGTCGTCTACATACGTGACGACTGGGCGCCAAAAGGCCGTTTGCTGCGCAGACGCGAAGGGGTCGAATTCGTAGTTGAGAAGCGACAGAGAGGCGGCGGCCGTGGTCGCGGCGGCGGGCGGGCAGAGGAAAAACGGCGCGCAGGAGGGAGACACGGACGACGGCGTGTTGATGATGCACGAGGACGCGTAGTCGTGCCGATGAAGAAAGGCGAGATGCGACGTCAACTGTGTCTCGTGGGCCAGCCGGAAGATGTCGTCGTCCGCCCTGTACAACGCCCAGGTCCCCTCGAGCGCGAGGCGTCGCTCCTTGTCTCGGTTCTGCGACGAGAAGAACGAAGAAAGCGAAGCGTCCGCCGAGGCGGGAGGCGACGGGAAGGAGACCGCCGACGCGAGCCGATTCAAAACTGAGGCCGCCACCTCCCCGTACGACCAGCGGGACATATCCGAGACAGGCAGCAGACGCGGCAGCTGCTCAAAGAGCCAAAAGACTTGCGGCCACGTCACCACGCCCTCCCAGAGTTCTTTGTCTAGCTCGGAGGCTTCTGCGATCGTCGCCGACGGCGACCATCCATCCGTGCGTTCCTCCCTGTCGCAAGTTCCATCTCGATACTCTTCTCCTTGCCTCGGCTCTGTGCGTCTATCCTGTCCTCTTGACCCCAGATGCAGATCATCGTCAGCGGCCTCCTGAGCCGCTGCAGGCTTCGTGGTTGTGCCGAGGTCTCTCCCGCCAGCTTCGCCTCGCTCCGTTCCGGTGCCCGGGCCTCTCGGACGATCGCCGCCTCGTCCGCGGGCGTCCGAGCCGCGAGCGAATCTCGCGGACTGGAGCTCTGCAGAATGCGCGAGCCCGAAAGCTGCCGCCGTGGCGCGGGCAAGGAGGAAGAGCAGGGCGAAGAATGCGTGGCTGGCCTCGCTCCCCCGCGGCGGAAGCAGCCGCCAAGACTCAAGGAGCTCTGTGAGCAGCGCCACGCGAATGAGTGGCGGACGCTCCTGGGGCTTCCACGGCTTCTTGTACGCGTTGATGGCGGCCGTGAGAGTCTTTGGGCGGACGACTCCACCCGTCCTCGTGTCTCCGCTCTTCGCCGCCTCTGTTTCCGGGGTCTCTCTCTCACACATGACCTGGGGCCCTGCGAGACTCGGCAGCGGGTCTGCGCTGAAAAGCGTAGAACTGGAAAGGCATTCATGAGTCGCTCGTGTTGCCGGTTTCATCCTGCAGCTGTGTTCAGTGTCGGCGGTTTCCCCGTCGAGCCAGCAACCACAACAGGCGCACGTTGTTGCATCGGACGCGGTCTGCGCCTTTTCATCCCTGCCAGCTTCTCGCTTCCTCTCGCGATGTCGCCACTTATCTCGTTCGCCCTCTGCCATTCGCGCTCTCTGCTTGTCCTTCGCCTCGGCGCGTCTGCGCCTCTGCTCGCCGCAAGGTGCGGCGCATGGCGGCGCGGCTGGCGCTGGCGGCTGCGGCGGAGGGTGCGGAAGCGAAAGTGCGGCGTAGCCCGAAGCGTGGGAGAGGTACGAGAGTAGCTGGAAGCGCTGCAGCAGCACATCGGCTTTGATGGCGCAGAGCTGCGGCAAGTCTGCCACGCAGCCTAGGCGGTTGAGGCTCGGCGCAGGCTCGCTCTTGCAGCTCCGCCGGCGGAGGAACGGGACGCTGGCTGCCACCAAAGGCGCAGCGCGCGTGAGGAGCGCAAGCATCATTTCTGCTTCAGCATCATGCCCCTCTTCGCGTCCGTCTGCATTGCCTGCGTCTTCAACGCCCAGCGCCGACGCTTCGGTCCGGCGGAGGCTGCGCGCGCCAGATGCGAGAGAACCTTCAGCGCCCACAGCCCCGGTTTCGAGGCTAGACTCCTTCGAAAACTTCGCTGGAGCCTCTGCCCTCTCGCCTGCTGCAGAGGTGGCTTCAGCGGCACGTGCTTCGCCCCGGCACTCGGCGGGGACCCTCTGGGGCGGCTGTCTCGCGGCGACGACTGCCGCGCCTTCAGCCGCGCCGAGGACGCTAAGGAAGGAAGAGAGGAGCGACAGGCGCATCAGGCGAATCTCCGAGAAGCAAGCGTGCTGCGGCGAGTCGGCTGCATCGGCGCGCAGATCTCCGCACGCCTCACAGATCTCTAGCAGCCGCTTGAGGCCCTGGCGGATCCTCTGCAGCAGGACGCGACCGCCCCGGGCGGGGAGAAGCCGGAAGAGACAAACGAGGAAGTGCGCGTCGTCCACGCTCTTCATGTCGCACGCAAGAGTCCAGAGCTCTCGCCAGTCAGACTGCCTACCGCAGCAAGAATGTTCTTCTTGGCTTTCCGCGGATGCCTTTCCTGCTGCACAAGTCTCGTTCGTGTTTGTCATCTGCTCTGGTCGCAGGAGCGCTTCTTTCTCCTCTGCCTCCTCCACGGCTTCACCGCCCCACAGCCTAGGGGCCGGCCGCCCGACGGGTCCGAAGGGGGACCGCGGGTCCTGCGTTGCTTGGGCTCCGTCAGCGCGGAGAAGGAAGAACGGGCGCCAGACCCGGTGCTCGGCGAACGCGGGGGAGGCGAGGGCGCCGGCGATGCCCCAGTAGTTTGTCGCTTGAACGCCTTGTGGGAACCAGGGCTTGGAGAAGGTGTGGAGACTCTGTGCGGGCGCCTGAGCCAGTTTTCGGCGGTCGGCGGCGGGAGCGCGACTGCCGCCGGCGCTGGCGGCCTCTCGCAGAGTCTCGCCCAGGTTTTTTTGGAAAACGCCAGAGAGCCACAGCCGCTCAAAGTCGTTGAAAGAGGACTCGCCCGTCAGGTGCGGCAGCACCTCCGCGGGCGTCTCAGCGTCGTCCGCGGCGCCGTCGAGAACGAAGAATTTCAGCACAGACGAGAGACGACTTAACACCTGGCGCAGCCGATTCAGCGCCTCCACGGACGTCTGCTTGTGCAGAAAGTGGAAAAAACGCCCGCGCTCGGAGGCGGCAGACGAAGGCGAAGGCCCGCTGGGGCTCCTCGTTGCCGTCTCGCCGCCCAAGCTCTTCTCTCTTCTCTCCCTCGCCTCGACAGCGCCGTCCAGGCCTGTCCGCGGGTCTCTGTGCACCTCGCTGGCGGGCGGAGCGGAGCGGGGTGAGGCAGCCGCCGAAAAAAGAGCGGAAAACGGGAGCGGCTGCGCGCGGACACTCTGCCGCGTCCACGCATCGAATTCGTCGAGCGAATCGACCATCGAGTCCAGCAACGCCGTGAGGAAGTCGCCCAGAAGCTCCTCCTCTGTATCGACGATGGGCGCCTCTCCTTCCTCTCGCTCCGCGACGTCCCGCTCCTCCAGTTCGTCTCTGCCGCTGGACTCGGCGACGCACGCTGTCCGCTGCGCTGCGCTGCTTGCGCCTCCCGTTGTCGTTCTTCCCGAGCGCTCTCCGTTGCCGCGGTCTGCGTCCTCGGAGCGCCCGGGTTCTTCTCCCCACGCCGCGGTTCCACGCTCCCCATACCCGCGCTGCGCCTCCCGCCGCCTCCGTCCTCGCAGGCCGCTCTCTGCGCGCACCTGGCGCGTCGCCGCGCGGATAGCCAAGACGCCGAGGAGGAAACTCCGCCGCAGCTGGACGCTTTGCCGAAGCAGCGCGTTGTCGCCCAGCAGGCTCGCCCACCGCCAGCGCAGCGCCTGCGCGTGGCTGTCGACTTCCTGCGCGAGAAGCCGCTCCGCGGCCCTCCGCTGCGCCTCCACGCCGTCGCCCACTGAGGGCCGCGAAAGCGACGAGGAAGCTGACGGAGAGGCGAGGCCGACGCTGGCGCCGAGCTGCCCGTTCTGGCGTCGAGATGCGCGAGGCTGCAATTTGCAAACCGAAGTCGCAGGCGACGGGTAGGCGAAGGACGCGAACCTGAGACTAGGCGGCGCGTTGCACGCGGGGAGAACGGGCAGCTGCTGCAGAGGCACCGGCCAGCAGTCTGCGAGGAACGGATCTGTCTCCGCGGCCGTGGGGACCCTCAGCGAGCTCGCATGCAGCGTGTGCACTCGCCGCAGGAGCGCATTCAACTTCCTGTGGTGTCTGAGCGTCATATCCATCTCCGGCGTGTTCCGGTGTATGTACAGCTGAAAGGCGTCCCTGCTGCAGACCTGAGTCACAATGCAGAGATGCAGCTCGTGCATCGTTGACAGCTGAGGCAGTGCCCGGTCGAGGCCGCGGCGGTCGGCACCAGCGGCATTTGAGGAGTCCGCCGGCACACGGAAAACCGAGGAGCGAACGCGCCGAGATTCGGCCGTCGCATTGCCGCCCCGCGACCGTCCTAGCCCTACGGAGCTCGCTTGCAGGTCAAGCTGCGAGCCGCCTTCGGCTCGAGACGAGGCAGCGGCGCGCGAGAGGAGAGACGTCGGGGATGCCAAGCTGACTTTCACGTGCGGATGCAGCAGAGGCACGGTCCACAGCCCCTTGCCGTCGACCCGTATTTTCAAGACGTTCTTCTCCGGCTTCGCGAGCGTGATAATGTCCATGAAGGACGACGTCGGAATGGGATACCCAGACGGCCGCAGCTGCGTCTCCTGCTCCAGCGCAGTCAGCTGCTGCCCCAGCGGAGTCACCTGGCTCTGAGAACCGAGAGAAATGCTCAACATACGCGACGAACTCGAATTCAAACAGGGCCGCAGGAGTGAGAGAGCGGGATAGCTACGAAGAAAGACTCAGGGCGGCGCGCTCCCTGTGGTGGCTGTCGAAGCCCACCTCGCCGACGACAGGCGGCTCGTTCGTGCGCATAAGTCACCAGTGAACCTCCGAGCAGCTCCGCGATCTTACCCTCACGCTCTCCGACACCCGAGGCTTGCACGCACATGCTGCCCGAACGGAAAAACTCGCAGTCCGTCCGAAAGCACCCGAATGCACATTTTTACGTCGAGGTTAACACATCTATTTTGGATCGACAGGTAGATACGGAGAACGATACAAACAGGGAGGTCGCTTCACAGATCACGTTTCCGCGAAGGCCTGCTAGGAGTGCCTGGCTCGCCTCACCTTGAATCCGAAGTCTTTGCCGGCCCTCTGCGTGGAGACTTCGAGGCCGGCGCAGGCCATGAGGTCCGCGTGTTTGAGGCTCGACTGCTTCGCCTGGCCAAGGCAAATGCGCCGAACTGCGAAGCCGTTCAGCGCCGTCAACTTGAACCATCCGCAGCCCGGCTTGAGAGCCAGCCGGTACCAGCAGGGCCCCGAGAGAGGCAGCGGCAGCGCCGCCCTAAGCACCACCAGAGGCAGAAGCGACGGCGCGCGCCACAGGGGCGCGGACGCGTCGGACCGACCCGCAGGCGGCGCAGGAACGGCGTAGGACTTCTGGCGCTTCCGCGGCGAGGCGGCCGCGGGAAGCCGAGGCTCTTCACGTGCGCCTGCGTGTGAAGCAGAGCCAGATACAAGGGGAGGCGACGCGGGCGCGGCGTCTCCGAGTTCCGACCCCAGCGGCGAGAGCTGAGGCGCCAAGGCCCCCGCGCCGCGTTTCTGGGCCCCTGCAGATCCCTGGGAGCTAAGCGGCCTCCATCCCTCTTTCGCCACACGTTTCTGCGGTTCTTCATCGAACCTCTCGCGGCCTTGTGTCTGTTTGGCATCTTCGGCGGTCTCGCCTTGGGGGCCTGTGTGTAGAGTCTGGGTGACCGGCGTGTGCATGAAAGCGGTTTGCCTCACTGGCACTTCGGTGTCATGCTGCAAGGCGTGCTGTGGAGACCGCGCCCCTTGACTTTCCGCTTCGAAAGACGGAGAAAACACACAGACGCCGCCTTCGGCGTCCCTCGCCTGCGACACGCCGAGGCCGGTGAAGTCCCACAGCAGCCACGCGGGAGGCGCGGGAAGCAGCGGCGCGAGCGCGACCGGGGTGGGGACCAGATCGGCAACCGAAGTGACGAATGGAACAGGAGGAGAATCCGCGGAGTGTTTCCCCTCCTCACAGGGCCTGCCGGCGAGCCGCGCTGTCGCGGGCTGTCGCCTCTGTCTCCGCGCGAGTATCGAGACGCGCGACGCCGCGGCGCGGAAGCGGGCGAGAAGAAGAAGACGCAAAAAGCGAAACACACATCTGCCTAGGTACGGCCGCCCCCACACACTCGTGGCGAGAAGCCGAGGCAGCAGGTTTTCCATCCAGAAGTCCTCACACCTCTCGCGGTCGCCGAGGCCCTGCTGAAAAGTGCCGTCCTGCTCGGCTCCGCCCTCCGCGCATGCGTTTGCTTCTTCGGCCTCCCTCCTTCGCAGCGACGCAAGAGCGCCCGCGGCAGGCGAGATACCCCACAGAGCCTGGACGTGCGTGTCGCCTTCGTCAGCGACATCGACCCCTCGAGACTCAAACAGCCACTGGAGCAGCTGCAGAAGGGCGACGGCAATCGTCTCGGCAGTCAGGCACAGCGGCCACTGTTCGGTGCATGAGATCCACTTCGGGGCTTCGGAGCCCACACCACGGCCGTCGTGGCGAGCTCGCTCTCGCGACGCCGGCACCCCGAATGCTTCCCGTCCCCCTGCATCTCCTCCTGCCTCCACGTGCGCCTCCTCGCCCTCGGCCCGGTCCTGCCTTCGTATTCGGCCGCCGAGCTCCGCCGTGATCTTCCTCCGCGCCTCGTCGCGTCCGCCAGCTCCGCAGACAGACGGCTGGCGCTGCTGGCGGCCGCTTCTAAGCCTCGCGAGGCGGCGAAGGTGCGCCGCCAGGGCTGCCTGCAGCGCGGCCTGCGCCGCCAGCCTGGGTGACTCGCGGCGGGCGACCGCGTGCGCCGTTCCTGCCGCGGCTGCCGAGGAGGAAGCGAACGGCGGCGCGCAGGACTCTCTTTGAAGCGTCGTGTGCCAGAAGAGATCGGTCAAGTAGTTACTGCCCAGGCCGACCCCGGGGATGCACATCTCAGGCAGCAGAGGCGGCATCTGCGCGGGCGTCAGATGGAAGTAGCGCTGCGCCGCAATGTGCAGCGCCAGCAGCGGAGAAGGGCGGAGCGTCGACGACGCCGCAGAGGCTGCGGGTGAGAGGGAGGGGGCGGGCGACGACGCAGATGATGATGACGATGCAGCATCGTCGCGCGGAGCCGCCCTGCTGCCGGGTCCGCCGTTCGACGAGGAAACTGACGCGGAGGCCTGCTTGTCAAGATCCCTTGAGACACCTGAGGAGACATCGAGAAGGCGGAGCATGAGAGAAGCGACCTGCGCAGGACCCGCAGAAGGGAGGAACGAAACTGCTCCATCCTCTCGATTCGCTCCCTCGCAGCCGCTGCCGCGTGATGCCGGCGGGCCTTCTCCGAGGACCCGACGCAGGCAGTGCGACAAAGAAGGCACCGGGGCGCTCCTTCCCCCTCTCGCCGCGCCGTCGGCTGCAACATCACGACAGCCCGCAACGCCTGAGCCGTCTCCGACCTTGGACGACGCGTGCTCGAGGTGCTCAACACTCCACATCAGAAGCGAAGCAAAGTGTTTGAGACACGTGCCGACAGGCGAGATGCCCACGCTCGCGCCTGCGTCAGTGTGCACGTTTGCGCGCCTATGCGCCCCACGCGTGGTTCCTTCTTCTCGGATTTCTGTTCTGTCCTGTCGAGCTGCTTGGCTGTGCATGCACGCGGCCAGCGTCTCTTCATCTGGCGCGGGGCCGCCTGCCTCCCGTTCGCGGTCGCCTCGGCGGCCCCCAGCCTTGGGCGCCTCTGAGGCGAGTGCGGCGCCATCAGCTGCTTGCGCGGTTGCGGCGAGGAAGGCCGAAATCGCGCGCACCTGCGGGCTTAGCGCGAGCGTCACTGCGGCGCGAAAGGCCATCCAGAGGTACTCGCAAATCGCGGCGACCACGTGGAGCCAGTTGCGCTGCATCTCGAGGGCGTCCAGGGCCTGCAAAGCTGCGACGCACTGCTGCCGCAGACTCAGACACCTGTCGGCGCGCGGCGCTGCGGCGGGGAGAGCGTTTGCCACCACACTCGACGAGGATGAGACGAGGTTAGAATGGACGCCAGCCGAAGAGCAGCCGCGAGGCGGGGAGGAGCAGGAGGCAGGGAGGACGTGCAGAGGTAGAGCGTCTCGGCGACCGACAGTTCCTACGCGGTGAGCATTCGAGGCGGAAAGCGCGAGAATTTGTGAGTCGAAGCCCCGCTGAAGCTGGTCGGCTGTCAGCTCGCACAGTGCGCCCATCTCAGCCACGATGCCGCCCGGCTGCATGGTCGCGAAACCTCCCCACACGCCTCGTCGCTCGCTGCGGCGCCCTTGTGCCTTCCCCTCGGCGCTCTCTCCGCGCCAGCGTCTTGCTGGCTCGACACGCGGGCTGTCACGCCTCGCTGCCGTCGCGCTGGTCGGGGTTGCCATCGCGCCCGCCTCCGCGTCCCTCGCAAGGCGCACTCGCGCGACGACTGCGTGGTTCGCCTGCGCACCTCCCGCGGGCATGCGGTCGCCGGCGCAGAAGATCACGCGCGGCTCGCTCGCGAGCGCCGCGCATTCGGCGGCCGCTTGCCAGGCCTGCGCATCGGGGACGAGGAGGCGGATGAACGGTGTGGTGCCCAGCCACGCGGGTACCCTGCCCTTCTTCTCGGCGAGCTGCACCAGCTTAGTTTTGGTTGAGCTCTCGGGGTCCGCCCGCCACCACTCCTTCTCGCCCTCCTCTTCGCGATCTTCACGGCCCTCTGCCTTGCCCGCTCCGCGCGACCCCGGAACGGGGGGGCTCGCGGGCTCCGCGGCGGCGGCGCCCTCCGCCGTCGAGGCCCCGCCCTCCCGCGACCGCGGCTCGAGCTCTCTAGAGGGCGAGGAAGAAGAAGACAGCGGAGGCGAGTCTGTCGAGAACTGCGGACTCTCCGCGCGCGCCGGCAGCCTCGGCGAGGAAGACGCGGACGGTGCGGTGAGCTGCGCGTGATCTCCGCTACTACCACGACCCCCTGGACGAGAAGGCGCGAGGAGAAACCCCGCGGTATCGGCCGGCGCCCTCGCCCCGTCGAGCCCGACGAGGAAGCGCGCCCGCAGCGACGGCGTGCGCCGAAGCACCGAGCCTCCTGCCTCCACACCGCCTCCCGGCGTCTCGCGCTCGATTCGCTCTCCACTCTGTGCGGCGACCGCTCTCTCAGTCGCCCGCACGACGCCCACCTGCTGCGACGCACGCTCCCCCTCGGCAAGCGTCTCCGCCACCGCGCCCAACAGATCTGCGCTGCGCCCCCGCTGAGCTCCATCGACCACCCGCTGCAGGACGCCTGTTTCCCGCTTCTTCGGCGTGACGATCGCATAGCACGAGTAGCGCACACGCCGGCGACGATGGTGGGCGGCGCCCGCGCCGCCGGAGTGCTTCTTCTCGAAGCCAGGCGAGGAGAGGGGATCCTCCGCTGATAGCAGATCTGCGAAGGCCTGCCCCGCCGTCCGCGCCCACAGCTCCACGCGCACCGCCGCCGCAGGCCGCGTCGACGGCGCCGAAAGCGGGGCACCGACCGGCGAGCTAGAAGCCGCCGCAGGAGCAGCCTGAAGCTCTTCAGAGGCAGCTCCGGGCGACGCGGGCAGCTCTCGACCCGCGGCCGCAGGTGCCGGCGCACCACTGCGACAGTGTGGCGTCGCCTCAGCAGACGCGGTCTGTCCAGCAAGACTGTTTTCTTGGTCCGTCTCCGCGGGCGAGTCTCCGCCCTTGCCACGCAGGCGAATGTTTACTACGCACTGATCGACTCTTCGGAAGTGTCTCTCAAGCAGCCTGGTGACTGTGGCCTCGGCCGGAATCGACTCCAGCGCCGCGGTGCGCACGCTGGAAGGCGCTGGGCCCTGCGAAGGGTGGGGAGCCGACGAACAAGAGACAGCAGGCGCGGGATCTGAAGAGCTTAGCGGAACAAACACCAGGGCGACCTCGACAAGCGCGTCGCTGTAGCTCACTGGCGGCAGCGGGCGGCTCGTCGGCGGGAACGCAGGCTTGTTCCCAGGGGAGAGACAGGGCGGCACACGCAGGACGCCATCCTTCCCACCGGCGGTAGACCAGCAGGAAGAGGACGAGCGCCTTCGAAAGGCTCGCCGATACGAGGACATCAAGGACCCGTCGCCGTCGTCCCTCCAGGAACGGCGCCCCGCGAGCCAGCTGTCACGCCGCCCTATACTCGAAAGCTGCTCCACGGCGCAGCCCGCCAGCATCACGGGCGCCTCTCCTTCGCGTTGCGCACTCCCTACCCGGCTGGCGCGCAGCTGCGGCAGCCGCGCACCAGTCTCAGTTGGCGCAGGGCCCGAGAAAACGTCAGGGATGAGGAAATGGCGCTTCGGAGTCTGCCATTCAAGCATTCTATGAAGCGCGACTCCCGCCGCATCCACGACACTCTCTACGCACCTCAAGACGGCTAGGGCCTGCTCGCGCGCACCGCGCAAGCTCTCGGCTTCTCGTCGCCGCGTCGCAGCTCGTTCGCTCTGTGCAGCAGCAGCGTCTCTGCCACCTGCGCGGGCGTCCGCCGCCTCCGCCGTGGGATCGTGCCCTGTCGGGCGCCGCGGCGCCCAGAGACCGAAGGCCGCCAGGCGGGCGCAGCGCGCGGCGGTGGCGCTCACAAGGAGCGCGACAAGGAAGGGCGCGAGCCACGCGCGGGACAGCGCCGCCACCTGGGCGGCGAACCCGTAGGGGTACGCCGGGCTGTGGACGCTGGGTGGCGCGGCGGGGCCCGCGGCCGAGAGAAAGAGGAACTGCGCAAGCGTCTCCGTGACCCCACACAGCGCGGAGACCAGAGCGTCGCCGCAGGCGGGGGCTGCGCCGGGCTCCAGAGATACGCCCCGCACCGGACGAGACAGCGAGGCGCGCTGCGCAAACAAGTCGGAGGCGAGAGCGGACAACGAAGGGGAGGACGAGGAGGCGGACGACCCTCCGGCGGAGCAGCAGAGAAATGTCTGCAGCAGGAACTGCGGGAGGGCAGGGAGAGGCAGAGGGGCGAGCGAGCGGCGCGGCAACATGAGCGCCAGGGCGAACGGCGCTCCACAGAACGAGAGGACCGGCCGAAGTAGCTTCTCGTAGTCGGTCAGAAAGCATCTGCACACGACGCAGAGACACAACAACTCAAGACCCACGTTCCGCGCAACTGCGTTGCCCCCCCTACACTCTGCATGTCGAAACTTGAATCTGGCGACATCTGGCTGGAAATGAACGCAGCTCGCAGGTCGACCTTTTCTTCTACTTGCGCCTATATATATATATATATATATATATATACGTAGGCGTATCTTCACACTACTTCTCGCGGCCTACCTCGGCAGTGCAGACGGCGCGACGAGAGGCAGCGCGTCTTCTTCGTCTGGTGTCTCAGCCAGAAGGGCCCCCGCGAGGCCGTCGAGGAAGCGCAGAAGACGCCATGAAGCATCGACGGCCAAGCACGAAAGTTCGCCGACTTGGGCCGAGCCGTCCCACGCGACGGACTCCTCCTCGCTCTCGAGATCTGTTTCGCCTGCCGTGCTGTCTCCTTCGCTGCCAACGAAGCCCTCCCCCTGCGTCGCCTTCCCGTCCCCCGCGACGGCGCCCGAGGCCCCGGCGGCGTGCGCGGCTCCATCGCCGCTCGCTGCGTCACAGTGAGCCGCGTGGTGCCCGCCTTCTTCGCTTCCTTGATGGCTCTCGAGGCGCCGGCGGAGGAGGCCGCGGAGGACGACGGTCCGCTGGAGGCCGTGGAGAAGGAACTCAAGCGCCTGCGCGGCGAGGCAGAGGCGCGCGTTGTAGCTTTGCAGCAGCTCGACAGCGACGCTGAAGCTCGCGATCTGCAGCGACGAAGGTACCGGAGACGCCGCGCTGTTCACGACGAGACGCAGCACAGCCTGCAGCGAGACGTCGCTCAGGAGCCACGCGCGCAGGCCCATGGGCTCCAGCGGCAGAGAGTGCGTTTTCGAAAAGCGCCGGGCGCGGCGAGCCGCCAGAGCGGTTGGCGACAGCCGCAGGCTGGCGAGGACAAACAGCGCGCAGTCGGTGATGCGCTGGGCAATCGCGGCTCTTTGCCACTTAAACGCGGCCTCAGCCGGCGCCGCTGCGGCTCGCGCGGGCGCCGAGCTTGCAGGAGACTCGCGCGAGCCCGACGCGAGCTGCGCGCTGCGATGCACCGCCAGCCGCGCCCGCTGCGCCGCCGCGTGCCACAACAGCTGAAGCGCCCGCGGCAGCGGCTGAGAGACAGAAGACGCTGTGGACCGAGTAGACGAGGCAGCAGACGAGCAGGAAGATGACGAAGATGCGGGGCTCCCTGCGTCCGCCTCCGTCCCCGGCTTGGGCCGCGTCTCGGACTTCCTCGCTTCTGCTTCTTGGCATCCGCCGTAGAGCGCGAGGAAGAGGTCAGCTGCGGCCGGCAGCAGAAGCAGATGCAGCGCAAGAAGCGCGCGCTCGGCGGCCGCCATATGCGAAAAGTCGCCGGGAAGGAGCTGCTGCCCCGCGAGGCGCGAGAGAGGACTAGCGAAGAAACGCCGGCCGAGCGAAATGAGCTCTCGAGCAGCCGCACTCTCGCCGCGAACGAAGTCCAGCAGCGCGTCGCGCAGCGCGGGCGCGGCCGCCGACGGCGCGCCACCCGAAGGCGCCGAGGCAGAACAAGAGGACGCAGACGCCACGAAACAGCGGTCCAACGGAGAGCGAGCAGGAGCCCCTGAGGGCAGGACAGAAGACTTCGATGAGGATTGAACCGAGAGACTTGACGGAAAAAGACGCGAGGAATCAGGTGAGGCAGAGACTGGATGACGCGGCGAGAAGCTGGAAGAAAAGAGAGACGCAAGACGAGGAGGCGCGCCGACGCTTTGCTCGCGCGCGACGCCAGACTCGAGCGCCAGTCGCCGCACTTCAGAGGCCGCGGCGTAGAGGCTACCGGCGCACGACGCCCACGGGACAAGCGACGCGACCGCAGAAGCGTCGGCCCCGCCAGCGCCGAAGAGGGAGGAGGGAAACAAACGGCAGGCGGCGGCTGAGGAGGGCAGAGAAGCCTGCGTCGAGTGGGCAGGCGTCAGATCGGGGACGCTGCGACGGGGTGCTTGCGACGCACAGAACGACGGGGAGGGTCGAGAAAAAACGAACTCCTGCGAAAGCAACAGAGGCCGCAGCGCCGCCACGGCGCTCGCGAAGGCGGGGCCTCCCAACGCGGTGAGCAGACTCGAGGCCGAGGACGGGGATGTCGAAAAATGATAGAGGAACGGCGACAGATCTTCAACAACGTGGTGAATCAAAGAAAACGCGGCATCGTAGGTCACGAGAAGCAGCTCCAAGGCCGGATGCGTCTGTGGCCGCGTGAAGCGCCGATACGCCTCCACCTGGCAGCGAAACCCCCAATCGACGCTCGGATACGCAGAGCCGAAGTCGAACTGCGGAGACACAAACACATCAGGAAACATCCTAAAGACTTTTTTAAAACACGCGCGCCGTGGCGCTTTGCCGCGCAGCGTACACTACGTTATCCAAAGGAAGCAAACCCGACGTCAGCCTTGATCCGCAGAAGACAGAGCCTCTACCGCCCGAGCGCTGCGTCAGACTGTTTCATTTCGTTTCGCACAAGAGACGGTCGCGACCACGACTGCTACCTCGAATCTGTGGATGCGTTTATCCAAGGAGACAGGATATGCCTTCCTTCACATGGTGGCAGTGCGCAACCGTCTCATGCGCTGTGACCTACGCGCTACCCCTGTCTTGAGGCCTGGCTCTTTTCCTCTCAATCCGCAACCGGCAGTTCGCGCGCTGGCTGCGGGCTGCGTCTGCACCCTTCCAGCTGCCTCGCACGAGCTGGGATGCGGGTGCCTCGACTCCGTTCCAGGCTGCGAAGCCGCCCGTCAAGCTTGAGGCAACTCGCTCAGTCCGCAGGCGATCCAGGGCCGCGCCGTCTTTCTGCTCGCCTCACCTCAATCGATTTGACGTCGCGGAACTTCAGTCGCGGGAAGCTCCGCTCGAAGCACTGGTGCGACTTGACGCCGCTCAGCGTGACGACCTGAGAAGAGACAGCAGGCGCAGAAGAAAGGAGGGCAGGCCACTAAGCGCCGCAGACGCGCCAAGCGCAACGCAACGCTCTGGTGCTTCATCCCACATGGAAGTGCCCACAGGGATTCATCTCGAGCGGCGACCTCGGCAGCTGCGTCAAAATCCAGTGGACGCCGTCGCCGGAAACGCGAGGAAAAGCAGTTTCTGCATTCAGACGACACGAACATGAGCTGTCCGGTTGCGAACAGCAGCAGCACGTACTCGGATGGCGAGCTCGGCGCCGGAATCAGAGGTGTTGCTTCGGGGGTCAAATTTGATCTTCACGCGCTGCGCCAAGTTCCCGCCGACTAGCTCTTCCTCTTCTTCCCTCAGCCAGTCCTCGTAGTCCGCAGCCGGTCCTCCGCCTTCGAGGCCGAGGAACTCGGGGCCCTCGCGCGGCGCGCCGCTGGGGTGTACGTGCAGCTCGTGCGTCCCAAACCCTGAACGCTGGGCGCCGCGCGCCTCAGCCGCCGAGCCGCCCCCGCCACCCCACGGGGCCTGCTCGAGTCTCTGTGAGGCCGGCGAAGAAGGCGCCGGGCGCTTGGAGGCGGAAAACAGCCGAGTGAAATCTAGACAAAGGTGGAAGTCTGAAATCGGCGCCACCGGGTGGGGGGTTTCGATGAGGTAGACGCACGACGCCTCCTGAGCCACGCGGCGATACGCCGCGCTCGGCGGAGGGAGCGCGAAGACGCTCTCGCCCAGCCAGCTTCGGTCTTCTTCCTCGCCTCCAGCCGCGTCATCGTCGCCCTCTGAAGACGACAGCGACGAGAGACAGTGCACCCCTCTTCCCCCTCGCCGTCGCCTGTCGCCCCACCTCTCTCGCCTTGTTCGCGTGCCCCGGAGCGCGTTAGCTAGCGCAGGCAACGCATCTGGCCGACAGACCAGCACTCCGTCGCCCTCCGCGCCCCTCACGCGGCCGCGCATTCGCTTGTTTTGACGCGCCTCGCTCTCGTGCTCGTCTTCTTTTGACTTCGTGTGGGTCTCCGCCGCGCGTCTGCGCCGTGCGCCTCCCGTCTGCGCCGCAGGCAGCCGGCAGCAGGAGGCCTCCAAAAACCGCCAGCCCGGGTCGGCCGAGGTGCAGACAGCGAGCACCAGGTCTGCGTAGACGGCCGCGGTCGACAGGCGCTGCGCGAATTGCAGCAGCCGCGGCAGCAGCGCCACGAGGAAGACGTCGAATCGCTGCAGCAGAAGGCTGGCGGGGCGCCTCGGCGTCTCGGCGGCGGCACCTGCCGAGTGCAGCGCGCGCGAGAGCGCGGGTTCGAGCGTGAGGAAGAGCTGCTGCTTCCGGAACTTCACCAAGAGGAAAATCTGGTAAACGACCAGCTCACACACGCGCGTCAGCAGGCCCTTTGAGCACTTCACTCTCACTCGCAACGATCCCCTTCCAAACGCCGAATTAGCATGCGAAACGCCAGACGACGCGCATGCCGACGTGGACGACGAAGTATCTCCACGAGCTGCCGGCGGAACAGACAGCGATAGCTCCTCGGCGTCGGCGGCGAGCGCATCGAAGACGAGCTCTGTCGCCGCGGTCAACAGGTCGAGGTGGCGCTCGAGTTTGCAGAGGAGAGGAGACGAAGGCTCTGCAGGCGCAAGGAAGGCGGGTGAATCCTCTCTTCTTTGCGCGGTTCGCTCCCCGCGAGAGACAGACCTAGATTCCTCATCAGCCGCCCCCCAGTCTCCTCGCCGCGAGAGTCCGGCATGACCCCCCCCGCGCTCGTCTTCGGCCGCTCCCCCCCCCGGCACAAATGGAGATTCATCCCCGCTTGACGACGGCTCCTGCGGCGACTGGCTCTGCGCGCCCTCGTCGTCCTCCTCTGAGAGAGGGCCGAAGTAGTAGAACGGCGCGGCGCGGCGCCTACCTCGCCCAGCAGGCCCCTGCGACAACCCGTCGGGCGGCGCGACTGCTGGCTCGCTCTGCTCGTTGCCGACTGCATCCGTCTCGCTGTCGCTACTCGGCTGGTAACGCTGGGCTCCTCCGTCTCGTAGGCTCGAGTCCCCCTGTCTCACTCCTCGTCTCTCCGATGCTTCGCGGCTCGAGGTCTCTCCACGCGCGGGGCCGCGACTGCCGCGGAGGCACTGCCTGAGCCAGGCGAGCTCACGCGCGCTTTTCCACTTCATTTCTTCCTCCCTTGCCTCCACCACCGCATGCAAAAACTCTCTGCGCGCGCACAAAAAGAGCTGCAGCAGCAGCCGCCGCAGCGGGCGAACTGCGAGACGCGTCAAACGCGTCACAGCCCCCAGCAGCAGCTGCTGGTCTCCTACCGCGCCCTTCGCGCGCCTGCGGCCGTCGGCGCGGCTCAGGGGCGAGCCCGAGTCGCTGCCTGTGCGCCGGGCACAGTGCCTCTGCGCTCTCCTCGCTGCCTTCGCGCTCACACCCTGCGCGCAACCGGAGTGTTCTCTTCCTGCTGGCCCGTCTCCAGCCTCGAGGCTGGCTTCTCCCTGGAGTTGCACCGCGTCCTCAGCGAGGTCCTCCGCGGGAGCCGAAGCGACCCGCGGGCGAGAAGGTCGCCTCGCCTCATCTAGCTCAAGGAGGACGCTCGACGGCGGCGCGGCGAGCGCCAGCAGAACGCGTAGAAGTCTCAAAAGAATAAAGCCCGGGCAGTGAGTGGCGGCGAGCGCGAGCAGGCCGCCGTCGCTTCCCAACGTCGCCAGCGCCGCGAGGGCGCGGCTCGCGAGACTCCGCAGCTCGAAGCCGCAGAGGGGCGAGGGCCGTGCAGAGGTCCGCACAGGCCCCGTCAGAAGCGGCGCGTAGACGCGCTCGTGGAATTCCTCCAGAGCCGTCACCGTTGCAGGCAGCGCCGCACACAGCAAGGGGTCAAATGCTGTGCCGCCCTGGAGGTCCGTTGCAGAACTTCCGGCTCTGTGCGTACCGCCCAGCCAAGAGGCCTGCTGCCGCGCCTCCTCCTCCTCTGCGTCCCTCTCGCGTGACGCCCCCGCATCGGATGCCTCCGCCCGGTCGTTTCGTGCGTTGGCAAGGCCGCCTCCTCTGTTCGTCGCAGGTCCTTTTCGAAGCCAACTCGCGTCGCCTTCGCCCCCTTCCTCCAGGAAACCAGGGTGGGCGATGCGGAGAAACGCGCGAGAGAGAAAGAAGGAGTCAAGCCCCGCTGTCGCGAGGAACGGCGCGACGACCAGCGCGCGGCAGAAGGTGACCGTCGCTGCCTCGGCGGCCGCGCTGATGATGAGACGCTGCCACGCAGGAGACGCACACTGCGCGAGGACTTGAGCGCAGAACCCCGGAGACACGCCCCGCCTGTCTCCCTCAGCCGCCTCTCGAGAGTGAAAGGCCCCTTCGCTGGCGAGCTGCAGACACCACGCATTGCGGTCGCTCGCGCCTGAGCCGGACAGTGCCTTCGCGCCGCTGTCGCGCACATGACTGGCGCCTCGGAAGAGGGCTCCTACGGCGAAGACCGAGAGCGGCAGATCGCCCCATGCCTCGCGTGCCTGATCCACATCCGCGCCGCGCACAGACAAACCGCTGCTGCCCGCGACGACCCAAGACGAAGCACACGCGGCCGCCGGCGAGCCGATCCTGCTGAAGACATCTCGCAGCCAATGCGCGTCCTCCGCCGGCGACGCTCTCCACCAGCCTGGCGGAGGACCGCCAGCGCGCGCACCGCCCTCCGGGGCAGGCAGCGGCGCCTGAGGCAGCAGGAGCGTCCACAGGTGCAAGAGGCAGTAGAACGTCCCTAGCACCGCGCTCGACTGAGAATCAACTTCGTCGCCAACATGCTGAACCGAATCCGCCGCAGGCAAGGACCACGGGCGCGGGGACGCGCAAGAAGAAAGGGGCAGTGACTCTACACCGAGAGACGGCGTTGGAGACAGATGGCTGAGGGTCGCCTCTGGCTCCGCTGTCTCTTCGGAGGCGCTCGCGGCCGCTCTACGCCTGCAGGGGCTCTGAAAATCGCCTCCTCGCTTCTCTGGTCCGACGCGCACCGACTGCTCGGCCTGTGCTTCACACTGTGGCGCTAACGCGCGGTTTTGCTTCTCGTCTCGGCGGCGGAGACGTTCCGCCGCTGCGGTCTCCGCCTGCCGGCAAAGCGTTATCCACGTAAGAGCGAGGCACTCCCTCAAGAGGCCGAGGGTCAGCGCGTCAGCCTTCACCCACTCCGTGACGCCGAGGCCGCGCGCGCGGTGCCAGGGATCGCTCTCCCGAGCCGCTGCCTCCGGAGCTCCTCCGCTCGCCGCGGCCGAGGGCCTACGGCGGGCCCCGGCAGACGGCGGAGTGCCCGCAGACGCTGGAGCGCCGCCCTCGCGCCGCGACTTCCCTCGATCCTGACCCATCTCCTCCAGCGCCTCCTCGGCGGCCGCAGGCCGCCCCAAGCCCGCGGCGCGAGACGCCGCAGCGACCGCTGAGCGGCACGTGCCAGTCAACTTGCCTTTGAGGGCAAGACGCAGCAGGGCGTGACTCAGAGCCGCCGTCAGCGCGCGCGGGTCGCCAACGGCGGAGACAGCTGGCGGCAGGAGCGCGCGCGAGGCGGCGCAGTGGCGGTTGACCAGCCGATCGAGTTCCGCCGGACCCAGATGCGGCAGCGGCTCCAGCGCCACTGCGTGGGACGGAGAAGACAGCGAAACCGCGAAGCGGTAGCCCACCGTCGGCGTCAGCGGCGAGCGCGAGCCGGGAAGATCCGCAGACCCGCGGGCCGCCAACGAGATGTTTGGAAGGCTGTGGAAGGTGTGCAGCTGCAGCGCGAGTAGAGCACAGACACAAGATGAGAAAATGCAGAAAATTCACAAACAAGCGAAAAGACGCGCCCCAGTGGTGCGAGGCACCAACCGCCGAGAACGAAAGAGGTGGCACACATGCGCTGAGCAGCAAGAAGCCAAGCAGAAACGATCTGGAAGAAAAGGGCATTCCCTGACGTATATACATCACTAAGGGCAGAGAGACTGACAGACAGCATGCAGCTCGGGTAGAGCAGACACACATACCTATGTATGTATATTTATGCGCGTTCGCTACTTCTCTCGCGCTGGATCTCTCACTGAGCAGCTGCGAGCGACGCGCGCGTTGAAACGCAACGCACGCGCTGAGGCGCAAGCCTGGAAGTCCGGGCTACGCGTGCGCACTGCGTAGCCGTTTCCTTTGAAGACACTCACCAGTTTTCCCTCGAGGAAGACGTCCAGTTCTCCCACCTCGATATTGAGCATGAGCGTCAAAGTCCACGTCCTGTATCCCTCTTCGAATTTCTCTCCCGCCCGCATTGCCTCAATCCATCGAGAGCCCAGCTGGTGATACACTCCACATTCGTCTGCGAGTTCGTCTTCCGCGCCTGAAGCCGCGGTGCCGATCTCCTTCTCCGCCCTGCGGCCGCGTTCGTCTTCGCGCGCCCCGGTTTCTTCGTGTGCGCGCAGCTTCTTCCTTCCCCCTCTCTGCATGCGCCGGGCTTCGTCCCCCGACCCGCGCCGCGGCGCGTCAGAGCCCACGCGAGTCGACCACTCGGGGCGTCTCCGTTCTCCGACCCCCCACGCTGTCCAGACTAGGCCGTCGGAGCGCAGCCCACAGGCGCCCGGTCGGCCGGTCAGAGTCCCGCTAGCAGGCGCCTCGCCGGCCCCGGCGCCCGCCGCCACGCGCCTGCAGTAGAGGCGCGCGGCTGGTCGCGACTTCCCCTCGCCGCTGCCTTCGCTGCCTTTCGTGCGCGTCTGCGCCTCGCTCTTCTTTTGAGCCGACGTCCGCGCGGGGCGCCTCGGCCTCACCCAGGAGGTGGCGTAAGGCGCGGCGAGCTCCGCGTCGCCGAGAAGCACGCCGACTTCGTAGAGCGCGTCGAAGGCCGGGCGCCAGGTGCCGGCTGCCACGACGCCCTCGACAAGAAACGCGGACGGAATTTTTTCACAAACTCGCAGCTGGCAGACGTGAACCCCCGTGAGAAAGGCCTCCCGCGTCACCGCCAGCCGCGCGTCGCGCTGCTGCTCCTGAAGGAACGAGTGAGCCAGGTCCACTCCGCCGCGCGGCAGACCGTCGGGCTCGAGTGCCCCCGTGCGGCCTGCAAGCGGACTGCCGCCGGCGCCGCACGCACCCTCCGCGAGGGCAAGAGACGGCACGCCGCGCGAGCTCTGCGCCGCCGCGCTGCCTGAGGCTCTGAGGCGCGACGCCGCGTCTCCCCCAGCTCCGCTCGGCGAGGCGTCGCTGTGCTCCCCAAGGGCTCGCGGCCCCGCGCGGGTCACCGGAGGCCCGAGGGGAGCCCCGAGAAGCAGCGACGCGCGCGGCGTCTCCTGGGCCACTGTGTGACCGACAGTGCACACCGCCTCGCTGAGGGAGCTCAGCAGCTGCCCCTGAACCGTCTGCGCCAGGAAGCGGGCAGCGGCGCCCTCTGCGGTCACCCACGCACGGGGTGGCGCGGGCGCCTCGCGGCGGGCGTCGAAAGGCTGGACGTCCTCCTCCACCGAAGAGTTTGGAGCCCAGCCGCCGTCCCAGGGCCTTCGCGCCCTGCCGCCACGACCCACCCAGCTGGCTGCGCGAGCCGGGGAACTCGAGCCGAGAGCCGTGTAGCTGCACACAAGTCGGGCGTCGGAGCTTTCGCCCTCCGGCGGGCTCGCGTGCCCGTCGGTCTCCCCGCGCCCGCGCCGGCGGACCTGTCGCCCCGTGGTGCGGCTGCCCGGCTCGGCTCGGGCTGCTGTGGAGCTCGCTGTCTGGCGCAGCGCGGAGGCGGCGCCGCCCAGGCCGCAGCGGCTGAGGGCGCGGCCCTGGAGAGCGCCTCCGCTGGCCTCTTCTCCCACCGCGTCGCCCGCCGACCACACGGCCGCAGGAATGTCGGAGACGAGGTCGAGGTCGCCGGGCTCGACGCCCGCGGGCAGTTGGAAGTACGTGATGGTGTGGGACCGGCTGTCTTCGGTGATGCGCGCGGCAACCAGATCCGCGCTCTCGAGGTTGGCTTGCCCCCTGCTCACGCGGACGCCCACCGGCGTCAGGAAGGACGCTTCTCCTCGGCGTCGCCGATGTGCATGCGGCGCGGCCGTCTCGGGTTCGCCGTCTCGTCGCTCTCTGCCGTCGCCACGTGACCCGCCCCCTCCCGACAGCCCTCGGGCTTCAGCAAGGGCGAGGGCCTCCGCGGCTGCCGGCGCGAGCCACCGCGGCGCGCGCCTCATCCTGCGGTCTCGCGCGGCTCCCTCATGCTCATCGAGGTCACTCCCAGGGCCCCGGGCACTGCCGGAGTCGTCTCCCCCGTCGCTCCAGGGGGGCAGAGGCCTCGCCACCGCAGCCTCATCGCCCAGGGCTTCAGAGCTCTCTAAACTGCTCGTCGTGCTCTCCGCCTCGGGCGCAGCGCCCGACAAAACCCCCCCTGGGCCTTCATGGCGGCCGTCGCGGGGGGCGCGCGGTGGTCCCTGACTGCGCCGGCCGAGGCGGCCTGAGACCCCGCGTCTCGCCCGCCGACGCGGGGGGTAGGTACCCTCGACGTCTTCCTCGTCCGCATTCGACGAGCCCGAGCTGAGGCGCGAGCGCGACGACGAGGAGGTGAAAAAGGAGGACGTGCCACCCGACAC